>NC_090984.1:82814506-83117537 GCF_041146395.1 Eulemur rufifrons
AAGATAGTTTTTCGAAAGAAAGAGAAAAAAACTACTTATAGTGGAGTAAAGATAATACAAATGCCATATTTTGACACTTATAAATTTTTAAAATACAGGTTTTTAAATACCATCTCTGCCAGCTGAGAGTATATGTATATACCTCCTCATTTATCACCATTCTCAGTTGTGAAGAGCTATAGAGTTGTTTTTTTTTTTTTAATGCTATCTTTATGAAATTGACTTGGCTTCTCAAAATGTGTGGGGTAGCAGCACATTTTCAGAGCTAGGAAGCTTTTATAGATACTAAAGAAAAAAATGTCTGTTTCTCTGTGGTTATTCTCATTAAAGTAAACCTGCACCATGACAAAGTATTGCTGATGTGGAAACCATGAAGCTCCTCTGAAGGATTCATTGAATTTAATCAAACCTGTGGGCAAAACAAGTCATGATACAGATTCTACCATTCCACTTCCTATTTGCATCTGAAAGTAAAATATGTAAAGATAATCGTCCCAGAGAAGAGACCTAGAGTAGATCTTCTCTAGAATGCCCCTATTGGAGTTCTATGATCAAGCTGCATGTTATTAAATGAAGAAAAAAGTTGGGCATCTGGGCTGTCTGAATGAGGACAGGGCTTACTCTTTGGCACTTAACTCATCTACAGGCTGTATTCATTAGGTAATGCCAACACCCTGCTTTGTTTGGGGATGTGTAGACGATCTGCGTTACTCTTCTGTGTGTGTTTCACACAAGAGTAAGAAAATGAAACCTCGCCCAATAGGCACAGTAGAGTCAAGAGGGTCCCCTGCCATCTTTCTGAAAACAACTAAGAAGTGCCTATTTTCTGCATAGCACAAAACATTTTCTTAATTGTTAAATTCCAGCTTTAAGCAGAACATTAGTGAGTAAAAACAGATTATGATGGTAGCATGTTTAGCAAAAAGACAATATGCTCCTACGCTGTAAAATGAGACTAGTTCCACTTATTCTGGCCATATGGAATATTGAAAGACATAATGCTTTTTGCTCAGGGTATTCATTGGCTTTTGAGGGAGACGACCAACACTGAAATTTTAATTGTATGGTTTTTTTTTTTTGGTTTTTTTTTTTTCTTCCCCTGACATATGGCCAGTGGCTGAATGGAAACATGACTCTATTATTTCATGGCCAGCCCTGGGTCTCATATGGTGGGCGTGTGGTGAATGTGTTTGGGTGACTGGCTTTTTTAGCCTACTTCAAAAGGCAGGCCCAACTTTTAAGTCTGAAAGCTGTATAGTCAAAGTAGAAAGCCTGTTCATGAAAGATTTCTGTGGGAGAAGAAAAGAACACCATGGAGTGAAAAGAACACAGGCTTTGGAGCCGGGCACATCTGTCTTTGGATCCTACCGGTGGTTCTTACTACTTGACCTGGAACATTAGCTTATGAACCTTAGTTTCTTCATTGTAAAGAAGAGTGAGTAGTGCATAATAAGGCTTTGTTTTTGCTTTTGTGTGTGGATGAGTGAGCGCCTGCTGTATAGAAGGTACTCAAATGCCATTTTGTTTTTGGTGGTGGTGGCATAAGGAAGAGTTAACATATTCTTGACCTTTGCCACTGCCTCAAAGGTTTAAGGAGACTTCTTTATTGTGATAAAATAAAATTGCCCGTTTTAACCATTTTAAGTATACAGTTCTGTGGTATTACATATATTCATTCACATTGTTGTCCTGTCACTGCCATCCATCCCCAGAACTTTTTATCTTTTGAAACAGAAACTCTGTACCTATCAAACAATAACTCCCCATCCCCGCTTCTCCCAGCCCTTAGCAATCACTGCTCCGCTTCCTGTCTATACATTGGACTAAGTACCTCATGTAAGTGGAATCATGCGGTATTTGTCCTTTGGTGACTGGCATAATTTGCTTAAGCATAATGTCTTTAAGATTCATCCATGTTGTCACACGTGTTAGAATTTCCTCTTTTTTAAGGCTGAATAATAATTCCATTATATGTATATACCACATTTTATTTGTCTTTTGATAGACACTTGGGCCACCTTTTGGCTATTGTGAATAATGCTGCCGTGAACATGGACATACAGATATCTGTTAGAGTCCCTGCTTTCACTTCTTTTGGGTACCCAGAAGTAGAATTGCTGGAACATAGTAATTACATGTTTAATTTTTTGAGGAGCTGCCATTCTGTTTTCCACAGCAGCTGCACCATTTTACATTCCCACCAGCAGTGAGCAAGGGTTCCAATTTCTCCACATCCTCACCAATCCTTACTTTCTGGTGTGTGTTTGTTTTTGATAACAGCATCCTAAGTGGTATCTCCGTGTGGTTTTGATTTGCATTTCCTTAATGATCAGTGATATTGATCATCTTTTCTTGTGCTTATTGACCATTTGTATATCTTCTTTGGAGAAACGGCTATTCAGGTTCTTTGCCGATTTTTAATCAGATTGTTATTGAGGAGACATTTTAAAATGGTGGGGTCTCTTAACATAATGTGTCATTAGATTGTGATTATAGTATTTATATTTAATCTCCTGGGTACAACAGTATTATCCCCGCCCAAATTAAATACTTCTCTTGAAAGCAACTTTTAAAATCAAAGGACAGAGTAAGAAAATATGTGTAGCTCCTGCTAATTGGTGATGTCAAGAACCTGGCAGTGAAATTCAAACCTTTCTTGTAGAGAGTCACACAAGTGAGCCTGCTGGTTAAGTCATGGACCAGCCTACTACCAAGGAAGCACTGGAAGGCATTGCCTCAGTGCCTCTCTGGTTCCTACTCATGAGCTGAAGTTTCTCAGGATGAGAAAAATGCTCAGTAGGTAGAAGAGTCAGAAAAAGAGAGGAGAAACTAAAATACTACAGTGCTCCTAAGCCTTTTACGATGGAGAGAATTAAGCCACGGAGAAGGGGCGGTAGTAGTTAAACAATACAATAGGTTTCTGAGACAAGTTTCTACTAATGAAATGGGATTCTAATCTAAGTTTCTTTCACTTTTAAAAATAAAGAATCCTTCTGTTTCATTTCCCACTACAGATTTCACACCTAATCCTGAAACCGGTGAGACAGGGTATGGACAGAGCGGAGGAAAGCTGGGCAGAAAGATTAGGGAGACTCTGTTGAATAGCAACAATAGCGGAGCTTTATGGTGTGGGTGCAGACATTGACCTTAAATGGTCTGAAGAGCTCCTGAATGATTAATGTTAACTTTCTGTAATGTACTCTGTGCCTGTGTTGGGAGGGAGGTTGTGAGTAATGACTCCCAACTTTATTTAATTTGCAAATCTATTCATTCTAAAATGACTGGGAGAATCCAAGTGCCTGGCTTTACTAGATCTGGGTGGGAGAGCAGAGTTACAGAGCTGTGTTAAGACTTAGTCCTGCTGCCATTCCACCCCAAACGGTGAAGGATGTGTTAATTAGACTGATTTGGTTAGTCCATAATATACACATGTCAAAACATCACTTTGTACCCCATAAGTATATATAATTATTATTCGTCAATTAAAAATACACCCCCCCCCCCAAAAAAAAGACTTAGTCTCTGGCCTGGGACACGGTAGAATGGTAGAGCTGAAAATAACCTGGGGGCAACCCAGCCTATATCAACCCCCCATGATGGAGAATTCACAGGCCTGGAATTTAGTGTTGCATAGTTGATTAATGCCTTACCTCCCAACTCAAACTCCATTTCTCTTCGCCCTATATTAGGGCCAAGGCTTTATACTTTGCCACTTTTAAAATTGTAAGACCAAAATATTTTTTTTTTTTTTTTTTTTTTTTTTGAGACAGAGTCTCACTCTGTTGCCCAGGCTAGAGTGAGTACCGTGGCGTCAGCCTAGCTCACAGCAACCTCAAACTCCTGAGCTCAAGCGATCCTCCTGTCTCAGCCTCCCGAGTAGCTGGGACTACAGGCATGCACCACCATGCCCGGCTAATTTTTTTTTCTATATATATTTTTAGCTGTCCATATAATTTCTTTCTATTTTTAGTAGAGATGGGGTCTCGCTCTTGCTCAGGCTGGTCTCGAACTCCTGAGCTCAAACGATCCGCCCACCTCGGCCTCCCAGAGTGCTAGGATTACAGGCGTGAGCCACCACGCCCGGCCCAAAATAATTTTTTTAAAACAAGAGGGAACTGTTTAAATTTGATACCCTATGTAAATATGGAGTTTCTGTCTAAATTTATTCAAGTGTAAAAGATGCCACTGTGGAACAGAGATTCAAATTTTCAGGTAAGAGTATTAGAGATATATGTGGTTCCTTAAAAACTCTTATGTCAAAGAAAATAAATTGTATTCAGTGGGAGTCAGTGTTCAGGTAATCCCTAGAGGACTTTATTAAACATTGAAAAAGAGGGAGCTTATTTCTCAAACTTTAGTGATAATATGTTTCTTAGAAGTGGTACCATCCTGTCTTGAGATAAGACAGGATCAGCCCTTTTATCTTTTTTCAAATATGCGTAAACAGTCAAGCTCTTAGGAAAGGCTTTGAAAAGCCAAACTGGTCTCTTGGCCCCTTCCTGCGTGTCCCTGGCCTTCCCACCCCCCATCCTGGTTGTGGGGTGAGGCTCTCCCCCATCCCCATCCCTGGGCACCAAGTACTCAGAAGTTGGGGAGAGGGGCTGGAAACTGGGCTGATTGGTTCTACTCCAGATGCGTTGTATCTGAGCAGGGCCTTTGCTATTCTTTGAAAATCTTTTCCTTCTTTCTTTATTTCACTTTTCATACTCCCCTGGGCATTTTCAATGGAAACCATTCAACCCAAGTCCCCATTCCCTTTATTCATTGTAAGGGGACTCACCTTCTCTTTTTCTGAGAAGGCATATATTACAGGCTTCCTCAACCTCATCCCTTAACACCTCAAAATTTCTCTCTGTCTTCATTTGTCTTAGTCCATTCGAACTGCTATAACAAATTACCATAGACTAGGTAACTTATAAACAACAGAAATTTATTTCTTATAGTTCTGGAGGCTGAGAAGTCCAAGATCAAATGCTGGCAGATTTGATGTCTGGTGAGGACCTGTTCCTCATAGATGGAGCCTCCTGTGGGTCCTTGCATGGCAGAAGGGGCCAGCTAGCTCCCTCAAGCCTCTTTTATAAGGGCACTAATCCCATTCATGAGGGCTCCATCCTTGTGACCTAATCACCTCCCAAAGGCCCCACATCTCAATATTATTGCATTGGGGATCAGGTTCCAACATATGAATTTTGGGGAACACAAACATTCAGACCATAGCATCATTTATTCTCGTCTTCCTTTCTTGGTCAAATTAGCATAACCTTTCCTTCAAGCCAAGAATAAACCCTCTACTTGGACTATATATCCCATTCCCTTTTGTTTTCTAAGAGATCATGCTCTGACAATAGTTCTTACCATAGGTTTAGAAACTAAACCATATTTAGTTTCTTCTTATTGGTCCTTTCCTCTTTGCCTGTAAACTTGCCTAGTTTTTCAATACATGCATAATGTAATTAAAAACTAAATAAAACAAACCTGCTGCCAACAAAGCTTCTCTTTGACTTTTGTAGCTTTTCCTAACCTTGTTCTCCTCCAGCCTCTCCGAAGGCTCCAACTTCTCTACTAACTACAATTCCTACTCCCTAAATATTAGTGTTCTTAAAATTTGATTTTTTTGTGCACTTAATTTCTCCCTCTCCCTTAATTAAATCCTTTCCTGTGGTTTCAGTCATTGTTGCTGTGTGGGTCAGTCCCAAATCTGATTCAGCACCCTGATACCTCACGTACTCCCTTAGGTTGAGCAGCAAACTGCCTGCAAATTCACGGGAACATCCAACCCACTGAAATTAAACTCACATATCCAAATCCATGCTCACCATCACCTTCCCCATGCCTCAAAACCAGCTCCTTGACTGATTTCATGACTATTAAATACACCCCATTTTTTCAATCCCTTGATTATGTAAACTCAATTTCACTATTTTGCTCACCACACAACCCTAGTTGCATTAGGTTGCATAGCCCTTTGCATTGTGAGTGGAAAAATACTGCAACACTGTCTACTCTTTTCCATGTTGATAGCCAGTGTCTTAGTTCAGGCCCTCCTAACCTCCAGCTGGGCTGATTTGTTGTTTGTGTTCTTCTCTCTCCCTGGAATAACTTTCCTGCCTCCCCTTCCACACTTCAGCCCTGCAGTTTTGATTCTCTGAAGAGCCAAATTCCATCTGTCCTATAAGGATCAGTTCAAATGCTACCTCTTTATGAAGCCTTCCTTGGTTTCTTCCCTCCCCTCCCTCATAAGAAATAGTCTTTGCCTCCCCTAAAATCTTTTCTTTCATCACAGCATTTAGCTCATTCTAGTGTGTATAACAGCAATCTGCATAGTTTTTTCTTTTGACCACGTTGCAAGCTCTTTGAGGACAGCGGTCACATCTGGTTTCATCTTTGTCTTCTTTATACCACATGATGCAATTTGTTTATCATTCGTTTATATTTAATGAACTTTCTTGAGTGACTCATTTTTTTTTATGCAGAGTGGGCTAGACATAGTACTTGTCCTCTAGGAGCTCACAGACTACTGGGGAAAACACAAATTACACGCAGTTAGTCTGTCCACAAGTCTTAACTGAATGTCTGCAATGTGCCACGTGCTCATCAAGATGCCAGGGAGACTAGAATGAACAAAATAAGCCAGTTCTTTTGTTTTCTTGGAACTTACTTTCTAGTGTTGGGAGAGACCCAAGAAACACATAAACCAGTGGTTTTCAGATCTAGCTGCGCATTAGAAATCACTGAGTGGTACTTCGAAAAAATATCTATGTCCCAGTCTCACCCCAGACTAATTAAATCAGAATCAGCTAGGATTGCATCCCATTGACGGAAACAAATTATAGTAAAAGAAGCTATCAGGTAGTGCTTGGTCCTGTGATGGATTAAAATAGAAACAGGTTGCATGGTAGAGACAATGCACATGCTGGTGGTGGTAATGGGAAGTTTACCTTTGTTGGGTAACCCTTGAACGCCTTTCTGAAGAGGTGACGTTTGAGTTGACCCCTAAATAGTGGTGAGGAGTCAGCCATGTGAAGAGCTTTGGAGGACAGAGAAAGTTTCAAGCAAAAGGTACAGGTGGCTTTCTGAAATAAGGATGAGATGAAATTTCAGAGAAAATGTGGCCATCTTCACATACGTTTACTATAATGTACAAAATGTATCTTTTCTCAACAGCAGCTTTTCTTTTTTTTCTTTTTTTTTTTTTTTTTTGAGACAAAGTGTCGCTTTGTTGCCCTGACTAGAGTGAGTGCCGTGGTGTCAGCCTAGCTCACAGCAACCTCAGACTCCTGGGCTTAAGCAATCCTACTGCCTCAGCCTCCTGAGTAGCTGGGACTACAGGTATGCGCCACCATGCCCGGCTAATTTTTTCTCTATATATTTTAGTTGGCCAGATAATTTCTTTCTAGTTTTTTAGTAGAGACGGGGTCTCGCTCTTGCTCAGGCTGGTCTCGAACTCCTGACCTCGAGCGATCCACCCGCCTCGGCCTCCCAGAGTGCTAGGATTACAGGCGTGAGCCACTGCGCCCGGCCAACAGCAGCTTTTCAATTAAACTAGGTGGACCCCAAATTCAGAACACTTGGCTGTTCTGTTGACTCCTTGGTCTGAGTTGGATTTTATTTAGATTAAATTGATTTACACAGTCAGGAAGATTACTCCATTTAACTATATTTTTTCTACACTGCAATCAACACTACAGTGCTTATTGTCTGAATTAAGTACCATTCTTATTGTTTAAAATAACCTCACATACTTGATATTATCTTTCAGATGAATAAAGAAGAGAAGGCAATGACTTCTGCCCTTAATTCTATTTTGGGGAACCAGGGAAAACCTCACAGAGCAATCATTAAAATCACGCAGAGTAAAGCACTAACTCATTTGAATGAATGAAGATCAACATGTTTCAAGAATCAAGTTGAGAACTAGCATTTGTTAATCATTCAGTTTGTCCTGGATGCTTTATATACATTCCTGTTTCAGCTAGTTTTAAAAATAACCCTATGAGATGAGGACAGTATTTTTCTATTAGGATACTTTTGGCTGCTGGTAAAAGAATGCCCTACCAAAATGGCTTAAAAAGTAGGAAATTCATCTCAAGACCTCCTGAAAGGAGGGTAGCTCCAGAGTTAGTTATTTAGTTTAGTAGCTGGATAGTGTGCTTAGCAACCTGAATTCTTTTCTTCCTTCTACTCCGACATCCTCAGCAGGTTGATTGACACTCTCAGGCCAGCCCCCCTCACTGTGCAGAGATGGCTACTACCTTTGGAATTGCAGGCCAGACCTCAGTATGTAGAGGAATAGTAAAGGGGCTAATTTCTTCTTATGTGGCTCTTTTTAAAGTTACAGAAAAACTGTCTCCAGTAGATTTCCCCTCCCAACTCACATGCCTTATGTGTTAGTGACTAGGCAGACAGAACCACTGTGATGGGCTAATTTGAGAGTTTCCTCCTAAGGCCATGGAGCAGTCCAGCCTCTGTGAAGAACATGGTCACCAGATCCCAGAAAAAAGGGTCTGCTTCTATTAACAAGGAAGAAAGGGTTAGTGGTTAGTGGGTAGGCAATCAATAGAGCCCAACACCATGATTATTCCTATTTTATAAGTGAAGATATAAAGGCTATAAAGGTGTGAAATGTCTTACCCAAATCACACAGCTTTGAATTGAATGGTTTCCAAGCATTTCTCTTTGAAAAAAACAAACACACATGCAAAAATAAAAAAATTGTTTTTGTTGGTGGTGATGATCTAGGTAGTTCAGAGGAAGAATTCTGGAGGAAAATGGAAGGGCTGAAGTGAGACAAAGAATAACCTTTAACCTTCTAAACAAAATATTCCAGAAGGAAATACATCAATTCTTATAAAGCAATAAGAATGGCATTTAATTTAGATAACCAGTCCTGCATTTCTGCATTGTAACAAAATATATGTAATTGAGTTTTCCTGACTGGTCATTTAAATCAATTTGGTCTATATAAACATCTACCCTGGGCCAAATAATGAGCTAGAGACGCCAAAGGTTCTGTGCATGATGTCTGTTGAACTTAAATGAAAACCTTGTTTTCTCTGGATAGACATATATTTTGTTGATTATAGCACCTGAAAGAGAAGAATGAATAATCTGTGCAGTTTCTGGTTATGAGTTATTTAGAAAATAGGTTTCTACTTTCCAACTCTGGAGCCAACGTATGCAGTTCCATGATGGTTGCATTTTCTTTGTGGTTCCTACTTTCTGCTTTGGTACTGTATTTCACAGGCTACATATGTAAGGCAGCAATAGTAAAAAAGGGAAATTTCAGTGCAATTGCCATCATTACAGTGTTTTGACTGCTTGTCTCGAAGGTGTATTCCTGTGCATTTTCATCATAATAGACTAAGCATTAATGGTAGGAATACTTTTTCTGTAATAAGTGATTGAGTGCCTCCTACTCTTAGATTTGCATTTTTAAACAGGAAAGTAAGTTAATTTCTAGGCTTTTCCAACAGAGCTCTGTTTAAGGAGTATTTATTTGATTTGTGCAGAACCATATAAGAAAAATTGTGAAAAAATTTTAAACAGGAAAATGTTTATCATCTTAGAGGCTTTTTTTGGGGGGGGAGGGGGAGAAACGAATGGATCCTTTGCCATTTTTTAAAACCTCATGAATTATAGTTGTGTTTAGGGAACATTGTTGTGTATGGGCATTAAACCAGCACACTAACAGTTTTATTATTTTTTTTCCTTTGGGGAAAAAGGTTGATATTGAATAGCTCCACCACTTTTTAAATTAAAATAAAAATTTAAGTAAGAAAAGATGAAAATTCTTAGGCAAATAAAGGTCCAACTAGTTTCTTATGATATATCTTAAGATAATCCTAAAATACTACAGTGTAGAAAAATAATAATCTAAGACTTAATGCACAGGAGAGCATAGTAGTTAAAGGACATTGATTTGAAGTCAGAATCCCTTTGGCAAGTTGCTTAAACTTTTTATGCCTCAGTTTCTTCATCTATACAATGAGAAATAATAATGATACCTACTTCACAAAATTGTCAGGAACAAATTATATAACACATGTAAAATGTTTATCATGGTGCCTGAATTATAGTAATTATTCAAGAAGTATAATTATTATCAATATAATTGTTATTGTTACAAGTCTGCAGTAGGGTGTCTTTTTTCCATCCAAAGGATTCTTACCAAACTCTGCAGAAGTGATTGTTGGGGCCCAGCATGAATCATAGGTGCTCAGACCTTAAAGTAAAGAAGCGCCTAAGGAAGTCTATTTCCCTGGGACAGTCAGATGTCGATATTTTGACCTAGTTAAGTGTTAGTCTCAGGTTTGCACTATTTGTTCAGGAATCCATGTGCTCAGCCATAAGTATTTCCAGTTTTCCTTTCCAACTCAAGATAGGCTTACACTTCCCAGGCTGCGTTGGTTAGGTGTGGCCATGTGCCTTGCGTTGGCCAGTGAAACGTGAGCAGAAGTAATGTGCATCACTTCCAGGAAGAAGCTACAACCAGGATGTTGACACATTCCTTGGCAATGGACAGTGGTTGAAGGACATAAATGGTCTCTGCACTCTTAAGCCTGGGTCTTACAGTCAGGACAACACAAAGACAGTCTCTCTACCAACCTGCAATGGACATGGAGTTAGAGTGAGAAAGAAACTTTGCTATCTTAAGCCAGAGATTTTTTTGAGTTATAACCCAGCCTCTACTGACTGAAACACTCTGGTTTTCCCTTCAAACTCTTGAGAAAAAATATGTTATTGGTAACAATACAAAAATGTGTAGCAATTTGGAGGTAGTAATTTTAAATTACTATTTTGTGTGGGTGTGTATAATGTATGTTAGCCTCAAGGGATTTAGGTGAAATAGATTTATATAAATAATTTCCATTAAAATTTCTTTTAAAATAAGGTTTTTTTCCACCTAACACAGAGGAAATCAACATACTAAAATTACCAACATATGTGTTCTTTTTTTGGGTGGGGGTGCAGTTGAGGGAGTCAACTGTGATTCCACAGTCAGGACTCTAAATTTCAGGCCTGATATAATTGTTGGGTAATATTCCGTCTCGCTGAGAGCTTTACCCAGAATGGTACCTTGTGAAGCAAAGGAGCTTTCTGAAAGAACATGATGCACAGAGCCATGCCCATGGCATTTATCTCCAGTGAGAAAATAGTCTTCCCAAGCCCTATTGTGATGTTCCAGTTATAAATCATGGTGCTTAGTAAATAGAAGGTCTTAAATAATAGTTATTGACTAAATGAATGGAAGTAGTCCACAATTCTTCCAAATGTCTGGGCTTTTTCATGTTTGCATTTTTAAAATAAATGTCATTATTTTGGACATTGGTTTAAAACATCTTGGTATGAAGACTTACATTTATTCTTTTGTAATACTTTACATGTGAACATGTACCCACAGATTTAGGCTACTTTATTTGATATTTTTCACTACAGATTTTATTTCACCTGATTATTTCATTTGGGTCTCCAAAACTACATTATGAAATACCTTAATTATTTAAATTAGGAACAGATTAATTATCTCCAGTGTACAAACTCAAATTAATTTCATTATAAACCTGAGGTTTAAATTGATTAATCTTGGAGTGTTTAAGGAACCAAGTGGTTTTTTTTTCACCCTTAAGGAGAAGGGCATATTTGATTTGATGGCTTTCTCTCCATCGTACCAGTTATGCTAATGGGCACAAGAAATTTGCAAGAAAACTTTGGATGGATTCTATAAGCCAGCCAGAAACCTGTGTGTCTGGGGCTTCTAGGGGAACAATCTGTGAGTCATTTTAAAAAACAAACACACTCATAATCACAGTGCATGTTGTTACCATGGTAATTAGGCCTGTCGAGTTGGCTTGCTTATGTTCCTGCAAAGGGAAGAGGGGGAGAGAGAAACTGAGAATTCAGAGCTTTGACTGTCAGTTTCAATTTGCCTACTGCAGGAGAGAGTTAAGGGGTTTCTTGAGAATACACTGGCACAGTCATTTTGAGAGGGAAGTGAAGAAACTCTGGCATCCTGCCTTGGTTACAGAATATAAATTAGCCATATTATTGTTGGCTATTGTGGTTCACAGGGGAGAAAAGGACCATTTGGCATGCTCTTAGGAAGAAGGGGGAAAATACTTTCTTTATCTGATATATGATTGCATATAAGTCTCTTAAATTCAACCTCATGAATTGTCATGTGTGCCTGTGCACAAGGCTTTAATGATCCTCTAAAAGGTGCCAAATGCTGCTGGCATAACATTATCACAGATTTAAATGATCCTCAGTATATTATTCTAATATGGTTAGAGACCCGTTTTAATGAAGCCATTGTTTTGGATCTGATTTCCAAGTAGACCAGGTATTTTTTCTCTATTTTATGGACTAGGTATGACTCTTTTATCTTGGACAGTCGTCTTATAATGCAGGCCCACGGGACACAAAGGAGACCAGGGAGGTCATGTGAGCTCTGCCAAATCTGTTGCCACTCCAAGGGAAAATAAAATCAGAGCATACACTTGGTAGTTCTTGGGCCAGTGGAAGGTAGGAGTGATCCATTATGATTCTATATGAAGAACAAACAGCACCCTTAAAGTAAAGGTAGGAGTGCACTGATAAATCTGTTTTTAGGACTGTTTCTAAATTTGCTTTAAGAAGCCTGTGTATCCTCTTAAGTGGATAATTATAATATGTTGACTAAAGTTTTGTATAGCTCAACCAGATTTTAAAGCAGGTTTTATTTAGAGTTGAAACAACTTTTCCTTATTAAAACTATTTTTCAAAAGCCTTGAAATAAAGTACCAGGAGGTGTGATTAAAGTGTTATACAAACTCTGAGAGTTTGTTGTGTATGATGTGTGCCCCGACATGTGATATAATAACTACTTTTAAACTATAGAATTCATTTCTCCTCTTATATGTGGAAAAAGGGCACATGTTGCCTAAACTTCATTCTGTGTTTAATTTATTTAACATTAGTAAACAAAGCTTAACCTAAATTTTTTTCCTGATCATCAAAGTAATTCATGCTGATTATTGAAAATCTGTAAAATACTGAAAATTAAAAATAAAAAATAAGAATAGCCCTGTCCATTAATTAAGTTGTTGGTTAAACTGCATGTAACAGAGACCCGATTTCACAGTGCTTGACAGAAGGTAGAATTTACTTTTCTCTAAAATAACAGTCCAGAGGTGGGTGGCCCAGGACTGGTAAGGTAGCCCTGCTCCACAAGATCATGCGGGGACCCAGGCTCCTTCTGGCATGTTGTTCCATCATTTCTATCATGTGTCTCTTGCTTTCACTGCCTAAGGTGGCTTGCCATAAGGGCCCCACTATAACCAGCAGGAAAGAAGAAAGTTGGAAGGGGAGGGTGTGACCCCAAAATTACACAAATCACGTTTGATGTCTTCCCATTGGACTTTGTCACTTGGCCACACACCTAGCAGCAAAGGAGGCTGGCAAAAATAGCTGTTCTTGACGTGTATGTGCTTAGCTTAGCATTCTACTAAAAGCACGAAAGAAAAGGAGAGCAGATATTTGGGGCATATCTAGCAATTTCTGCCACTTCCATTATCCTATAAAACAGAGGTAATATACTATTTACATTTTGATGTATTTTCTTTCAGTCTTTTTCTAGAAAAATACATATCAAAAAGATATTATGGATAACGTATACTAGAAAATATTGTGTGTACATAACGTATGTCATGTTAACATATGCATGATATATTAGAAAAACGTATATTAAAATATTGAAAATATATATTAGAAAAATCTGTACATGTAAATATCAGAAAACTAGTTGAGGTCACACTATATAACATTTTTCCTTTTCATGTTATATCAGTGCATTTTTCTAATCTCTTAAATCTTTTGTATTCATTGTTTTAAAGTTCTATCAGGTAGAGTTTCTGTTTTACTTAATAGGTTGTATTATTGGTATTTACACTATTTCTATCACCTTGATCATTCTTCTTTGTCTACATTTGGGAGTTTTCATGGTTAAAGTCAAGGAGTGGCATCATTAAAACAATGATTGAGAACATATTTGAGTCTCTTGATAAATAGTGCCAAACGACTTTCTGGAGAGGTTGTACCAAGTTACATGTGCTAGCACCAATAACATCTGAGAGGGCTAGACTCAGAGCACCTTGAACAGGCTTATTTTGCAAGTCCCATCTAGTCATTGTTATCCCTAGTGCTCATTGTTCATTCTCTAAAAATAGGTTGTTTTTTGCCCTTGGCTTTTTTTTTTTCTTTTTGCTGTCATTAATCATGAGATAATGGTTTTCTAATAACTTTAGCCCATTTAAAAACATATTATCACTAACAGTCGTCTGGGAACATAATTGGTTGTGTTGAGATCATAGCACACATGCCAGTCTCAAGCAATTCAAGATTGCCAGAGGTACTGCGTTCACTTGGTCCTAGGACCCAATGTGAATTTGAGTCCCACTCTTAATCATAATACTCTAGATGTAAGATATCTCTTTGTTTTGAAACACAACAAAATAGGAATGGTGAAGTGTTTCTTGAGGCTTTGGTAATTCCCTTTGAGCTGGGTGCTCTGTAGCTTTTCAGGAATAAAGAAGCTCCTCTACATAAGAACTTTCTTAGATATGAGCCACACTAGGCATGAAACAAAATTAGGCCAACTCTGTTCAACATCCACGTAGGGCATTAGTGGCTAAGGGTATTGGTGTCTTTCTACTTCTCTTTTATTTATTTTTATTTTTTATTTTTTAGTTTTAGAGACAGGGTCTCACTCCGTCACCCAGGTTGGAGTGCAGTGGCATGATCATAGCTCACTGCAATCTGGGTGAGGGTGATTGCAACCTGCAGTCACCACTCCTAGGCTCAAGCGACCCTCCCTAGTAGCTGGGATTATAGGCATGTGCCACCATGCCTGGCTAATTTTTTAATTTTTTTTTGTAGAGACAGGGTCTTATTATATTGCCCAGGCTGGTCTCGAACTCCTGGCCTCAAGCAATCCTCCCGCCTGAGCCTCCCAAAGTGCTGGGATTACAGGGGTGAGCCACCTCGCCTGGCTGTCTTTCTACTTCTAAACAGCCTGTAGAAGCTTTGGATGCTAAAGATAACTCTTATAACCACTAACTTGCCCTTTCCATACTCTTCAAGGGCCAGATACACACAACACAAACTGTATGTACTCCAGCTCTGTCCCTAACACTTGGAGCAAGTGTTGGTCTCTGCCACTTTGGTCCTGCTAGGAGCAAAACAGGTTAGATCAGGAGGAAAGCTTGTTCTTATTCATCCCACTGCCACCAAGAACTCTGCTTTCCCTCTGTTCCTAAGTGGGCTTTGTGTTTTCATGTTTTATTGCAGGGTAAGGAATTTCACAAAGAAAGGGACTCCTATTTCACATTTCTTAACATTTCTTAATTTTGTTAACAAAATGTTTCCAGGCTCCAAAATGTAAACCTGTGAGACCCCCTGACCATACAACTTACTCTGCCTTCACCACCAACCCTAGTTTCAGAAACATTCATTCTACTCACCCAGCTCTTCTGTATCACGTTATATCTCCTTTTAAGAAATTCATTCTCCTCTCTGCTTTCTCAACAGCCAGATCTGCCAGTGAGCCTCAGGCTGTGGGAACTAAAGAGGTAAGAATTCTGAAATATTTTCTTCTGGAATCCCCTTGACTCTAACCAGAGCTTCAAGGGGAAAAAAAATGTTAAGTGGTCCTATAGATGAAAGCAGTTAAACATGTGATGTTTTACTGGAAAGAAACAGTCATTGCATCTTTACCAATATTGATCTGACCTCAGGATTAAAGAAAAAAAAATGGTTTATTTTAATGATAGTTAAGATCAAATTTTCACCCCAAAGTTTTCCATTTTTCTTCTAAAAGTTTGAGTTGGAGAGCCTTTGAGGTTACTGCCTTAAATCCCTATGGCACCAAACATGATTAGTGGGTTGCAGACATTGAGGATATGCCCTGTGCAGACAAAACCTCAGAGCAGATTAGATCAGAGAAGGGTAAACCCTGTTCTTAACAGATTGGTTGTAAACATTGTGTGGACTTTTCCAGCAGCAACAACAACAATAACAACAACAAAAGGTCAATCTACTGCCGTTGGGGTTTCTTCTTGAAGAAGCTTACTTAGCTTTTGGAACCAGCTAGAGCCATTTGAATCTGGTTATAGAGTTGAAAGGTCACCATAATCCTGAAATAGGTGATAATGTGTTTGCCCATCCCAATCAAGATACACAGTTTCTTCTAGTCAATGACTTGGTTCCCCCCACTCATCTTAAAATTTAATCTCATGAAAAATTTCGAGCATATACCAAAGTAGAGAGAATAATATTATGAACTCCCACATCCCCATCCCCATAATTTCAACAATTATCACCTGAGGGCCAGTTTCATTTATACCTCCACCACTTCTCTTTCCCCATTGGATTATATGGCAGCTCACTGGATTTGATTGTTGGGTTTTTAATTATTTATATAACTATTTAGTGGCTTGAGCAAAATGTTAATTTAAAAATCTACTCATAACCTCACTTAGTTTACTGAGGCTGGTCATTCATCCATTTATTCATTCAGCAGGTATTTAGCTTTTACTAGGTATCAGACCTTCCTCAGGGTAAGAGGATCAATTTTCCTCAACTCACATGTATGAGGGCTTCAAATTTGGACTTTTGATATCTTCAAATGGATGACCTGTCAGAAATACACTGAAAGAATGAAAAAATGACCCTTATCCAAGTTTAACTGTTAAATGTAAACATTTAGAATCTACCACAATTTTTGAAACCTGTTTTTGACATTTCTTCACCTTTTAATCTACTGGGAATATAAAAACAAAACAAAACAAAAAAACCCTGTGAAGTACCTTCCTGTTTTTATCATAAATTCTTATCCAGTGGTTTGCCTCCCTTTTAAGAATGTAAGCTCTGTGAGAGCAGGAATAGTGTCTCACTAACCATTTCTGGCATCTAGCAAGGTGTCTGGCACTTGTTATATGTTCAATAAAGCTGTTGAATCAATAAACAAAAGAATGAATGCCAGATACTGGGAATACGAAGATGAAAAACACACAGGCCTTGCCCTAAAGTCGCTCAGTCTCATGGGGAGGAAACCTTATCAAGAAAGAGGTACCGTGGTTGGTGTTGGTGACGTGTGAGCAGGGTGTTGTAGGTGCTGGAGGAGAGGACTAACTTCTCTTAGTGAGAAGCTTGATGGGTAAAGGCACATTTGAGCTGTGACATGAGGTGCCATCAGTCAGAGAAGTAGGGAAAGGCATCCCTCCATTCTACCAAATATTACTAATAATGGAAACTGTCTTACAAGTATCTGATGTTCTTTGTCTAACGTTTGTGTTGATTTCTTTCATGCTCATAAATGTACTGAAAGTTTTCAAGTCAGTCCAAGCAGAGTTTCTCAATGAGGGTTTCTGGGACAGCTCTTCACTGTGCTCTTTGGTATCCCCGTTCTTGGCTCACAAAAGGCTTGTGGCATCTTCCAGTTGCTATGACATTCAGACGCCCTAGGGAGACATTGAGAACTACTGTGTCTTAGCACACAACCTTAAAGAGGTTATTTGGCATTTTCCACTCTCACCTAAAAAAGCATTTTTCCTTCATACAAAATTATAGGTTTCAGTCATGCTTGGTGGCTCCTTATGTAAGTCGTCTCTGTAATAACAAACTAAAGCAAGAAACTAAACAAAGTAGACAAGTAAAAGGAAGTATTGTTTGTACTGTCAGAAGGATTTTGAATATATTTGCTCTAGTACTAAATTTATTTTTTTTAGGTCTACATAGAGAAGCAAATTAAATTAGGTAATGGTCAAATATTGAGGTTTAAAGCAAAATACTACTAAGGCATCATGCAAATTAAAAGCAGCAGCGGTGAAAGATGTACTAGTTTTCTGTTGCTGCTGTAACAAATTATTGCAAACTTAGTGGCTTAAAACAATACAGATTTATTATATTATAGTTCAGTAGAGATCTCACTGGGCTAAAAGCAAAGTATCAACAGGGCTGCATTCTTTTCTGGAGGCTCTAGGTGGGAATTCATTTCCTTGCCTTTTACAGCTTCTAAAGGCCCCCTTCCTCCATCCCCAAAGCCAGCAGCATTGCATTTCTGTGTGTCTTTCTACCACAGACACTTCTTCTGACTCTGAACTCAGCCAGGAAAGGTTCTCTGATTTTTAAGAACCCCTGGGATAAGACTGGGCGCACCTGGATAAACTAGGCTGATCTCCCCATCACAAGGCCCTTAATTTAATCATATCTCACAAGTCTCTTTATTCAGGTAAAGTTATATATTAATATTTACAGGTTCCAAGGATTAGGACATGGATATATTTCAAGGCTATTATTTTGCCTACTTTAAAGTAAAAGAGATTAATTCTTTAGAAAGGTAGAAATGCTTCAGTGGTAGAGAGACGGCTAGCTAACATTCTATCAGATTAAGGAGGTTTAGGATTCTGAAGTGGATGAAGCTAATTTTTGTCTTGACTCTGCAGTTCTCATTTCTTAGGTCCAGGTACTGAAGGCTTTTGGTTTTCTTGGAGTACTTGGCATTGGATCGAGTGGACAGGTTGAAGTCCAATGGCCCCATTTTGGCCAGACTTTCTGGTACTCTAGGTGTGCTGCTTTTGGCATTTTTCCAACTCTGGAGTATTTGCCCACACAGTTCACAGGTTCTAAGGTCTTTGAATAGGACCAAAGAAATGTGAGTTTTTTATTTTATGCTGTTATGTCTGCCTGTCATGTTATGTGTTATTTATTAGGCTTTAAAATGTAGAAATTGGAGGAAAAAATAACATAATATTTCAGAACTTCACTGTAGTGGTATTTATTATAGCTAATTTCCAGGTATGGTTTAATTTCCTCCATCCATTAGGTAGCTCATCCCCACAAAGTAAGAAACCACTTTGAAAACCTTCTTTGGAGTAGAATGTGGCTGGAAATTTTTGGTGGAGATTTTAAATTTTTCAGCTATTTTTGTAGCAAGTCCCATTTCGATCCACTTCTAGACACTACAGCATTGCAGATTTGTAGTCCAAACCTAGGGCTAGCAGGAGGGCAACAAACTACCCTGATTTGCTCAAGGTTGAGGGGTTTCCTGGGACACAGGACTTCCAGTACTGAAACTGGGAGAATCCCTGGCAAATCAGGATAGTTGATCACTCCAGGTATCTAACAAAATGACTCCAGTGGAAAGCAGCTATCATGCTGATAAATCGTTAAAATACAAATTTTGATCAAACTAAACAATACAGATAAGCCCCAAGGTTTATGTTGACAATGGTGGTAAATCCATCTGTATCCATATATACATGTTTGTCCAAGCCAGCTTTAAAAAGCCAAAAAACAAACCAAACCAAAACAACAACAACAACAACAACAACAGCACCCCTAAGATTCAGAACTGAGAAGAACCAGCTATATTTACAAAATCTCAAGATACAGCCTGCCCTTTCAGTTCTCCACTGTTCCCAGCAGGCGCCTGCATGCTGCCTCTGATGATGGAAGCTTTAATAACTTTGTTACTGAGGTGACCACAGGACCTGGCTGAATCCTTTTCAGCATGTCAGCATGTATGGAAGTTATAAAACCCAAGTTTGCCAATGCAGCACAGAACTTTCTTAGTTCCAATCTTGCCTTTTGTATAACAAAATTGAACTTTCCCCCTCTAAGAGATAGCGTAGACTGTTCAGGAAGAGATAAGTTTTAGGAAGACTATCTTGAATGCCCAAGGGGAGGGGATTGGAGTGCACAGTGCCTTGGAGACCTGTTTGGCTCTAAGAACTTGGTGCTTCCTGACCTCCCAGTGGTACAGCATGAGCTACTTACCCCCATGTCAAGTTGCTGCATCTGGGTAAAGAGGCTTGTTCACCCTTTCCTGCTGCTACTGTGGTACCCTGCCCCTTGTCATCCACAGCAAAGCCACACTCAGGAACTAGGAATACTGAAGGTCTCAGGGCCTCATCCCTTACATTTCTGTGGCTTTTTTTTTTTTTTTTTTTTTTTTTTTTTGAGATTTTTATTCTCTAAATCATTGGGACTAAGCAAAGGGAGCTATAATTGTACTTGAAAGAGCAATAAATTAGCTTCCCCAGAATTAGCATTTGACTTTAGGGAGCTGGCAGGCTTCTTTTTCTTTTTCTTCTTCTTCTTCTTCTTCCTTCTTTCTCCCTCCTCCCTCCTCCCTGCTCCCTCCTCCCTCCTCCCTGCTCCCTCCTCCCTCCTCCTCCTCCTCCTCCTTCTTCTTCATATATTTAATCGTTTCCTATCTTCCAAACTTCGCTAGTTGATAAATTCAAAGAATTTTCTTTCAAGTCTATTTTTTCCCCCAAAAAAGATTTAGCACTATCAGTTATTGAGGTAGGCTCTAGCTTTCTGATGAGGATAGGTCCCAGACAGAATTGTGAATTCTTTTGATTTTCTCCTCATTCTCTTTTTGGGTTCCTTCCTTCTAGGATTTTCAATCCTAGTTGCATTTTGCTAAGACTAACTTCATTTCAGCTTCAAATCTCTGCTGGTTTTTGTGAATCAACAAGTTGCAGAAGAAATGAAAACAGATCAAATCCTTATGCTATAATTTAAACTCAGATTCTTCTATTCTTTTCCAAAGAGAAATTATAGAGTAAATGTAAATAAGAGATCAAAATGACTACTTTTTGAAGTTTTCCTTTTGGGGTGATTGAAATGTCCTGGAACCAGACAGAGGTGATAGTTGCATGACATTGTGAACGTACTAAATTCCATTAAATTGTACACTTTAAAATGGTTAATGCTTAATTTTATATGTGGATTTTACCTCAATTAAAAAACAAAATGATGTTTGAACTTCAATAGCAAAAGAAAAAAGACTGCCTCTCCCTACCTTCAATTTCTGGAACAAGTCTACATCCCTTTAAATACATTCATGTTAAATTTCTAGACCAAATTGTTATTCTATTCTGTTCCATTACTGGGAGAAGATATCTGGATTAAAAGTGTCTGCAAGACAGAACTAATGAGGAAACTCTCAAAAGGGTGAAAGAGGAACATCTCTGAGAGTTAAGACATTAGTCGTTCATTCTTAAGACGTGTAGTTTCTGTTACTAGATTATAAACTGGCCTATAGTCTGCAAAGTTGATCACAATAAAAATCTGTTTTTTAAGTTAAAAAATTTGAAACATTGGACTTTCTTCCACCTATCAGGGGATAGAAATCATATCAGCTAGGTTGGAAAGTTTTTTAATAGCCTATAGTAACAGACTGCAATTGGTAATGATAAAAGAGAAAGATTCCAGATGTGATAACTTTAATGAAACGTGAGCAAGGTAACAAATGTCATATATAGAAATGTTATTATTAAAATATCTCCCTAAGATATCCCAAAAGGCCATTACCTGGCAGGGACTTGTTTCAAGGGATGACTGCGTGGGGGTTCACAAACAATCCCTTGTTTAATTATGAAACTTAGGGCTTTAAATTTCTTCTAGATTTAGAGGCAACCATTTTAACCTTTCCACAGAAATGTAACTAGGCAACCAGTATAGCACTTAACCAGTGCATAGCATCCAAACTTCATAGCTATTACATCATTTTAAAAAAATAGTATTTAAATCTCTTTTAGCTTTGGCATATGCTGCCATGTAACCTTTAATTTCTTAGAAAATATCATGCAAATCCTCAGCTGTAAAATGGTATGGTTCCTAGAAGCCCAGCATCCTCTGATTTTAATAAGGAAGTGTGCTTATAAGAACAGTAATAGTCTTGAAAGTTATCCACATGCACTGTGTTTTATAATTGGGAATTAAGAAGGTAGGTTTCATTTTTGGAGTATGAATTTGTAAGAGTTTAAAACCATATTCTCAGCAGGTGGTAATGCACATTCCTTGTAATGCAATTCATGGGACATATACATTTGGGGTGATAGAAATATCTTGGAACCAGATAGAGGTGATAGTTGCACAGAGATGAAAACTAGATTCTATTTCAGTGAAGTTGATTTTACTTTGCTGGTTAGATGGTAACTGGAACTATCTAGATTGATCAACAAGCAAGAATTTATTGAAAGCTTTTTATGTGCTAGATACTATACTAGATATATGCTATGCTCATTTTCTATGATAACCATGCTTGTAATTTTTTTAACTAGTTTTTTTTTATTATGAAAGGAATATATGTTATGTAAAGAACTTAAAAAGTAGTAGAGACAGGCATAAATGAAAAATAAAAGTTTCTTTCCCACCAAATTCTAGCTTCACTCGCTGGAGGTAACCACTGTTGATAGTTTCTTGGTATCTTCCAGAAATTTTCCATCTCCCAGTTAGTTAATCTGTATTGAAAAGGTGAGTGTGGTAAGTGCCATTGAACCATCTGTTCATAAGCGTCTTTTCCGAGCTAAGTTTTGAATTTTGGGACACTATTTGATGCTTCTTTTTGAAATGTGCCTTTTAAAACTGAGGGAGTGGAAATGTCAGAACAAAAGTGATGCTTATAGAGAGGGCTGGTGGTAGCGAGAACTACAACTGAAGAATGTTAATGTGTAATTTTAGCCTCCTAACATTTATATAGCGAACTTGAGCAATAAACCTTAATGCAGTTCTGTGATGATTTTCAAAGTCATCTGGAGTACGTTATCTCCTTTTAT
Organism: Eulemur rufifrons; assembly: GCF_041146395.1. Taxonomy (NCBI): domain Eukaryota; kingdom Metazoa; phylum Chordata; class Mammalia; order Primates; family Lemuridae; genus Eulemur; species Eulemur rufifrons. Next base: position 82,837,111 of record NC_090984.1, read on the forward strand.
CCTTCTGATGACCCTGTGATGCAGGCATTGTATACAAAGGAGGAAGCTATGTCTCCCAGAGGTTAAGTAACTGGCCCATGGTCATACAGCTGACCAGTGACAGGATCAGGACTAAAATCGAGTCTTTTCTGGAGTTTTAGTCTTCAGCCAGACCAAATGGGTAACTGAAGAAGGGGCAGGCACAGGCACACCTCTGTGGCTGCTCCAGCCAATGGCTGTGAAGTGACGGGGATGGGAGCGGTGGGGAGATCACGCAGGTGTTCTGATTGTGCCCTTTGGGCAAGTTATTGAAGGCTGTACGTTCAAACTCCTCACGGTTTCCTCAGTAGCTATTCTATTCTTATTTTGTTTGCTTGGTTGGTTAATCTTGGCCACAGGGCTGGAAACTTGACCCAAGCTGAGGAAGCCATAGTATTTCATCCCCAGACCACAGGGGTTGGTTCAGAGGGTGGGCTTGCAACCAGCAGGAGCCAGTGGGTTCTTCCTCTGGAATTTTCCAACTCAAGTTGAGGAAGGAGAGGTCCCATTCCCTTCTGGTTTCAAGGCAGTAAGAATCACGTGAGGCCATGCTTCAGTCTGCTGAGAGAATGAAGTCCAATGGACAGAAGAGAAGGAAATAGAGAGAGGGGGCGGGAGAGAGGGAAGGAGGCAGGGAGAGAGGGAGAGAGCCTTTCTCTCTCTCCTCCTTTAGGAGAGCGCCTAATAACAGTTGGAGTCCACAAATCCAGTTGTTATGAGCCAATACATTTCCATTTTTTTGCCTAAGCTACTATCAAGTTGCTACTGTCAATAAAAAAGAGTCTTGGTTGATACTCCAGGCCTTAGTTTCCACATCTGTAAAATAGGGGTTGTAATATTTGCCCTGACTATGTCTGAACTGCTGTAAGCATCAGTTGAGATAATGAATAAGAAAGCATTTTGTATTATAAATTATAAAATAGGGCACAAATGTAACATGGTATTATTCATATGTCACATTGAGTTAGAAAAAGTTGAAAGAATGAAATTACCACTCCCCTGGAAAATAAGAAGTGAGAGCTAAGAGCCATCTGATGTTATGCAGAATTAAATGAAAGCTGCCAGAGTTCCCGAGATTTCCTTTCAAATACTCTAAAGTTTTGATAGATATCCGTGATGAATACAAGGATAGCTCTTACCTTGCTATTAATAGCTCAGGATAATTCAATGGATTTCTCTTTTCTAAACTCTACCCTATTCTATAACAAATACATGCACATACAGTAACACAAACCAAACAAAAAAAAATTAAGTATCATATTAACATTTTAGCATTTTAGTGTTTTCACTTAATAAAGCTTTACAGATTCATGCTAAATAACATTTTGGCTTCATCAGAGAAAAATCACTGAAGAAAATGAACCTTAAAGTAGCTGTTCTAGTTATACTTCATTTGGGAATGATACAGTTGAGGTGATTCTAGGGGTAGGAGGTTAGTTGTTTGCGGCTTAGATAGGATCAAAATCCATCTTTTCCTTAATGGACATATATCCTTGATATTAGCTCTAAGTAATCAAAATATGCTTGAGATTATAATTTATTCATGACACAAGAAGCATGACTTTACTTTTATAGCATTTTTCACTATATATGATAATACCTCTCAATGAGGGAAAACAGATGGTGTCTCTCTGAAATCTTTGATTTGCCATTTATGCAGTTTTTATTGTAGCAAACATCTTTCTTTATATTTGATAATTAGAAACCCCAAAAGTGGCTTAAAGCTTCAATATAGGTAGAATACCATATGCAAAATGGCTGAAGGCACCATGGAAATATGATTTACAAGCATGAAGAAGCATGATATATCAACCTGAAAATGATTTGCATTTCTCACATTTTAAAGTCTGTGAAATGTATCTACCACCTTCAGTGTTCTCATAAGTGCGTGTGAATATGCCTTCGTCTTACACAAGTGCTAGTGCATATTGGTGTGAGGTTGAATCCATGCTGTTTGACCACTTCCCCCAACACCTCAACTAGCCGTTGTTTATCTTTGCCTGGGCTTGGCGTCAACTCCATGAATGTCAGTGTTTCATATAAACAAGGACGTGGAATAAGTTCGTATTCTGATTAAGGTATTCTCTTAGTTCTCAGAAAATGTCAGCTGTATTGGAAACAATTGGCATCCTCAAACTGGTTAATTTCATGAGTGCATAATAAAAAGAACGCTTCCACAGATATGGGCAGAGTATACGGAAACTGCCAAAGACAGTGTAGTTCTCCAGGGATCCTTTACCATCCTTGGACCTGAGGGATGAGGCAGTGAGGAGAGGACCTCCTGAATTGAGCTGTGGCCTCCAGGAAAGGGTATAGCTAGATTATGACAGCCCTGCAGATGGCCAGGCCAGGAAACAGATACCCTGAGTGGATGTCCCTCTCTCTCTAATTTCTTGCTCATGCTCCCCATTGCTCAAACCCAACTGGAAGGCAAACAGCCAGGAAGCCTGCTACTGAGTCCATATAGTTAAATCTCTGGGGGCCTAGAGCCATGTAGAACAGGATGGCAAATGGATTTGGAGGGGGAAATGGAAGCTATCCAGCACCGTTAACCTTCATTATGAAAGTATTTCATTAAAGAAATGCAGTATTTCCTCCACCCTCCAAAATATAGCTATCTTACAAAAAAATTGTTTAACCAACTTTCAAATTTTCATTAATTTTACTTAGTCAAGGTCATAGCCCATGTTCAAATGGACCCAAATACAATGGTAGCATTTGGACAGAGTTCAGTTGTTTGTGTGGTGAAAGATGATCTGGACGAGGTCCACAGAGCGAGGAACCCATCCTCATGCTTGCCCTTTTTAGAGATGGGGTGGCAACCTTGACTTGGAGTTCAAGTTTGCTGCAAAGAGTAGCCGGACGCAGAGCAACTTCAGATAGCCCACGTTCTTGGGCCTCCCATGATCAAAGTAGTGACTGTTATCCCAAAGAAGTGCAATGCCTGGCTAGTGGATTGAGTGGCCAATTTTTGGTTTTGTGCAGCTTGCTTTTAATATCAGGTGAATCATTTTCATTCCTTTGACCAGGGACCAGGATTACTTGCCTTGATCTAATCTAGATTAACCACTCAGATCCACTGAAAATGAATAAAGCAACTGAATCGGATAAATCCCCATAATTGGAGAAGTAATTTGTGGAAGCACAAAATGATAAGCAAAAGAAAGTAAATGTGCAATACTACCCTAAAGTTTAAGCCTCTCCTGTGGACAAGAAAATTCCCTGACTTGGGAAATGCTGGGAAGGGTTGGGTCTGTAATAGGAGCAGTGAGAGGCAGCATGGTGCAGAGAAAAAAGCATGGACTTTGGGGTTATGACTAAGAGATCTCAGCATAATACTGACTGTAAGCACCTTGGCATATTACTGAACTTTTTCAACCTCAAGTTTTCTCATGTATAAAATGATAATAATTTGACTTGCTACAAAATTAATTGAAATTGTATATGCAAAATGAAGGCAGTGTTTTCCTAACAGTAGTCATGCAAATACTTTTTTTTAGGATATATACACTTTTTAAAAACGGCTATATTGAAGTATGATTGACACACAAAAAACTGCACATATTTATTGTATGTGATTTGATGAGTTTGGATATATTCACTTTTAGAAACACTATTTCTTGACAGCTTTATTGAGGTATAATTGGCATACAGTAAATGATACCAAGTATATGATTTGATGAATTTTGACTGAATACACCATGAAAACCCTCACCACAATCAGTATCCATCCAGATGTTTCCTCATGCCCCATGTTAATCTTTCCCTCTCATCCCCATCCCAGCATAATTACACTGAGATACATCCATGTTGTATCTGTCAACAATTAATTCTTTTTGTTGTGGAGTAGTATTATATTGGTGTACCACAATATGTTCATTTGCTCACCTATTGGTGGACATTACTCAAATATATCTTAATTCCTTTTCCCTTCTTCTTTCCTCATGAACAGTATAAGAAAGAATTCTTACAATTCTGTGTTACCACAGCTGACATATCCATTAACAACCTCCAGGAGTAGTACAGTTTATGAGAATTGGGTATAAATGTAGATATAAAAGTAATTGTATTTATTAATCTATGATTTAGCTTGAGTTCACAGCTGCTGTTTGGGTCCTTCTGTTTCCTAGGCTTTTGTTTCTTACCACAAATAAGCAACCTGGAGGAAACCACCCAACATTTGTTGTCCATCACCAGATGAGTGGATAAACAAAATTGTGGTATATCCACATGATGGATTATTCAGCCATAAAAAGGAACAAAGTACTGTTACATGCTACAACATGGATGAACTCTGAAAACATACTGAGTGAAAGAAACCAGATACAACAGGCCACATATTATGTGTTTCCATTTACTGAAATGTCTAGAATAGGCAAATCCATAGAAACAGAAAGTAGATCAGTGGTTTCAGGGGCTAAGGGGAGGGAGGAAGGGGAAAGGAAAGGTGACTGCTAGTGGATAAAGTTCTTCTTTTTGAGGTGATGAAAATGTTTTGAAATTTGATAGTGAGGATGGATGCATAACTGAATATACTAAAAATCACTGAATTGTATACCTTGAAAGAGTGAACTTTATGCTATTTCGTTATATCTCAATGAAGTTGTTATTTTGTAAAATCAATCTGAAAAATTGTGCTTGGGGAAAAAAACATTCAAGAGTAGCAATTACTTTAATTTCTCTTTTTTTGTTTGCTACAGGGAAAATTTAAAGCTCTTTACCTCGTTGATTATGCTGGACCTGTATTTCCAGGTCTTGAGCACAAAGTGGAATTTTCCAGCATTAGGAAGTAAAAATATGATAGCTGCAAATAAATTGCAAGTTATATTTGCAGATATGAGGTAGTTCAATATTATATTGTTTTGGTTTATTTGAGATGATAAAGTCTCTGTATTTACTTTGACTTTTTTGTATTTTCCTTTCCTTTTAAAAATAGCATGCATTCAGATTGTCTAATCACTCTTTCCTCTAGCCTTACTTGGTTAACTAGATACAGGATATCCTGTCAGTAAAGCATCTTAGCTAAATCCGATTATCTGACAAACTCCTAACAGCAGTAGATAGAAGAGTGAGTAAAATAGAAGTTGAAATACTCAAAATAATCCTTGGAAAGGAAAATAATCCTTGGTTGCAGGCAGCTGTGGGGGATGGGAATAAGGACAGACTTCCTCCCTTTCTAATTGTCTTCCTTCACCTGGTGAAACACCGCCTTATTTAGAATGCTTTCAGCTGCTCTACTGCTGTGGATCAAGACCAACAATGTAATATCTGGAAATAGAACTCCACCTGGTCTGCTCCCAGTAAATCTGTGTTTCCTGGGTTCACATGCTTTGTAGTTGAGAAAAGGCATTTTTTCCCCTACTCTCAAAAATCTTACTAGCCAAGGTTTGAGTTTTGGTGTCATTTATTTTAAATCTTAAGGTGAATGAAAGGTATCACTACCCATGGTAAAAGTAAAACCAATATAACTCTACTCAGAAATGTTACCTTTGCTTTTTGCTGTAACATGGCAAGTTTTCCCAAGGTGACTTGAAAACTTTTATGTTGGAGTGTGTGTTTAGCTTGTTTTCTGTTATATTCTCTCTGGCTTCTGGTGTACTACAAGAAATTGCCTAATTTTCCATTTTACCCTGGCACTGGAAGAACACGGCTCCCAGGGATGTTCATTCCTTTGAGTATTACTCTAGATACATTCATTCACTTATGTATTAAGTATCTACAACATAAAGTATACCTGGAAAACGGCAAGTGGCTTCTCCAATAAGAGGATGAGCTTTGTAGGGGAAGAAAAATGAGTTTTCTTCAACATTCATAGGTTCTGAGTCAGAATGGACCCCTGTAACAAAAGACAAATTAACAAGAGAAAAGCAAACAGAAGTTTATTAATGTATATTTCATATATACATGGGGGACACCCAGGGAACAAGTAGTTTTCAGAGAAATGGCTTCGAATTCCAGCTTATGGAGCACCTCAACAAAGAACAGTAAATCTTTAGAGAAGTGAGAGGTCAATGAAAAGGACTTTGAGTCTCTAGAGGCAGCAACTTGGGGGAAGGCAAATAAATGGTAGATAAAGGCCAGTTAGTAAAAGGTGCTGATATAGATTCATCTGGCACCATCTCCAGACCATTAAGTGGCTAAAGTTGTGATCAGTGGTTAACTTTTCTGCTACCTGGTAGAGGTGGAGGAAGGTGGGAGGTAGGATACCTTTTGTCTTTGTAAATCCATGTCCTGCTTTTAGGCTAATGGAGGGAGGGCAGAGAGCTTTCCTGCATCTGCCTCTTCTTAATAGCCTTCAGCTCAACAGTCCTTTATATTCTGGTCTCCCACAGTTTCGCAGGCATGAACCAACATACACCTAAATTCTTGGTGTGTATATGTGTATAACATACCACACATCAAAAGAGTACATACATGTACACACATACATATTAAAAGACTATTAATAAATGCACATACATTCTCCGTCTTTTAAGTATCACCTTTCAAAATTCCTGTATCCCTCTCTCTAATTCCATCCTCTTTTTTCCTCCTTTCCAAAAGCTATTATTTGGACTTTTTATTTATCATTCCCCTGCTTTTACTTACATTGTTCAGTTTTGCCTGTTTTTGAACTTTAAATAAATAGAATCATGTTTTTTTTTCTGGCTTAGATTTTTACCCAACATTATGTTTTGAGATTCATCTGGGTGGTTGTACATAGCTGTAGTTCACTCATTTTCACTGTTATCTAGCGTTAATTAGTGTATCATTATCATTCTTCTACTGTATGCAATATTATACCCACTTTATTCATTCTACCCATTTTGGGCATTTGGGTTGTCTCCAGCTTTTCACTCTGATGCACAATGCCACTCTGTGCATTCTGTGTATGTCCCCTAGTCCACATCCAGGAGTTTTTCTAGGACATTCTCTTTGGAGTTCAGTTGCTAGGGCATAAAACATGCAAATGTTCAGCTTTACTAGGTTGACCATTAGTGGTTGCACCAATTTACTCTTCATTAGCAGCGTAAAGAGTTCCTGTTGCTCCCCTTGTCAACAGTAAAGTGTTGACAAGTGAAGTGTTGAACTGAACTGTCATCCAGCTCTCTGAATTTTAATTTTTATTGGTTTTATTGCAAATATATTCTTAAATTCTTTTTTTAAATAACAAAAAGTTGGGTTTTCATTAACTATCTTGGTGAAAGAGACAAGGACATAAATTGGTTTTTGTTTATTACATTTGATAAAGTTAAATGCATCATTGAGGTAGGCTCTGCCCCTAGGTACATGTTTTCAAGCAATATCAAGCCTAAAATTCTTTTTTCTTTAAATATTTTCATTCTTAGATATTTTTACAAAAGTAACACGTTCTTGTTTTTACAAATAAAAAGCTATATAAAGATGTTCATTTCTGGCTTCCTCCCCTGCCTCTCCCCTTCCCCAGGTAACCAGTGTTAGTGCTTTGGGGAGCATCATTGTATATTTTTCTTCATGGTCATAAATATGTAATAAAAGTATGTTAAATTGCAACTTATGAGATTGTCATTTTATTAGGTCAATAGCAGTTGAATATCAGCAATTTCATGTAGTTCAGTCACGTACATTCATATCATGTAGTTTGGGGATTTTTCAAGTATGAGTTACTGTGTAACTATGTTTTACATGATAAATGTCACAGGTGTTCACCTAGCCCATAGGTGTGGATCTAATTCATTCATGTTAATGATTGCATAGTGTTGACTCCATTGACCCATGTGGAGAGACGTTACCTTGGTCTCCCTTGGCTGTGGTGTTTCTTTTAACTAACCTGTCCTTATACACCAGTGCTTCACTCTAATCCCAGCAGGGGTTTTGTTGAATCAAAGGGCACATGTTTCTTAAATTTTAAACTGTATTGCTAGATTTCTTTCCAAAAAGGTTGTAGCAATTCAGACTCCCATTAGCAAGTAGGAGACTGCTTATTTTTATAGTCTAGTCACCACTGAGAATTACCACTTTATCAGATGAAGAACGGTATTCTATTTTAATTTGCATTCCCTTGAATTCTGACAAAATTGAGCATATTTTCATGTTTTCATTAATCTTTCACGTTTTATCTTCTGTAAATTGTCATTTTGTATCTTTTGCCCATGTCTCTACAAGGTTGACTCCTCCTTCATTTTATACAGAAGCTTAGTTTATTAGTAATAATTTGTCTGCTTTACTTGACATAGTTATAATATTTATTTCCCAGTCTATAATTTTTCTTTGATTTTGTTTATAGTAGCTTTTGCCATGCTTTTTTTCTTTTTTTTCCAGTGTTTAGCCACATGTCTTTTACTTTATGGCTCCTTGGCTTCTTGTCTTGGTTAGGACCATTTCCTCTATCCAGATGATATGAATATCTTCCTTACTCTTCTTCTATTATTTTTTAAAATATGTTTTTTCACATGCATATATTAAATCCACCTGGAAAATATTTTTTATATGGTGTGAGGTATGAATATAACTTTATGTTCCTCCAAATAGCCAAGGCTAATGACACCATTTACTTTAAAAACATCCTCTTTTATCTACTGGATTAAAATGCCACCTTAGTCATATATTGTTTCCACATATACTTGGATCAATTTCTGTACTTTGTATTGTATTTCCTGGATTTGTTTTCTATTCCTATGTCAATATGATGTCATTTTGATTATAATAGTTTTGTTTTCGGTTTTAATATCTAAAAAGCAACTGAGTCCCATTTCACTCTTATTCATCTTCAATATTTCTTGATATTGTTTGACATTTACTTTCCACATAAACTTTGAACTCATTTTATTACAGTCTAAGAAGGGAGAAACAACCATTGCAGATTCTGATTACAACTGCATTAAAATCATATATTACTGGAAAGAATCAACTTTTTTTATATTCAGTTTTTTCCATCTGGAAACATGCCTCTCAGTGCAAGTATTGTTTTATATCCTTTAATAATATTTTACAATGGTTTCAGATAGGTACCATAGCTTTCTTTTAAATGTGTTCCTCAGTATGTAAGGAAGTTGGGAATTTGGTAAAACGGCTGGATGTATGATAAATGTAGAAATAAATAGCTTTCCTTCTCTTAATGCTAACACTTGTTCTCAGAATAAAATACAGAGGAGGCCCTAGTTCAGATCCCCAGAGGCAGCTGTGGTAAGCCGGACTTAAGGATGTTAAAGAAGAGCTTTCTGCCACTTGACCTCATTGTAACTTTCCTACCATGGGTCAGCATTGTTATGGATGCAGGCAGCACTCTGAGCTCTGTGTGATTGGGCGTGTTGTTTCTTTTACAGTTCTAGAGCAGCCATGATTTTGTTAAAAGTTAAATCCTCATGGGGAAAATAATTATTGTAGTTTTCTTTGAAGCATAATTTTTATCTGTTGGACAGAGGCCCATTTGAAAATAAAACCTCAAGATATAAGCTATTGGTAGATAGAGGTAGACAGAGGAATCTTATTAATACTTGTTGGAGAAATTTTTCATCAGTTATAAAGAAATCTAGTACATTACTTCTATACTTTTTTTCTTAAGACTAAAATTTACAAGTAGAAATATTTTTGCCTCTGGGAAGCTCATGGCCTAAGAAGCAGTGTAGATAGCCTTCTTCATATTAAACCCGTTAAAATACCAACGAAAATGTCTCAAACAAAAATCTTCAACAATAACCACAACATCCAAAAAAACAAGTCAAAGAGGAATTTTTAAAATAACCCAACTAATTTTTAAAAGTTGTAATTACGAAGGACAAAACTGTAAAAGAATAGAAAAAAGGACAATAAACTTAAAAATTGTCTGATACAACTTTTGAGACAACTAAAAAGTCTCAATCAGAATTCAAAAAAATATTCAGCTATACTTTAAATGAGAAGAAAGAAGATGTAAAGCCAGGAAACAAAAGCCATGTAGTATAACTTGAAATATAATTAGCATTTCCAGAAGTAGTAAGGAAAAGAGTTTACATGGAGTACTACTAAATAATCATGAAAGCCTATTTATTAACTACAGAATCAAATCGAAAATTAGTTGGCTTAAATAAACACATGTAAATAATGCTGGACCCAAATGATCTATTTCTAGAAAGGAGCACCGTGTTTTAACTTAACAATGATAGGGGTAAGTACCTGAACCAATATTAGTAAGTAAATTTTAAAGCATCAACAATTTAAGGTAGAAAGTATTTCCAGAATTAATCAAAGACTTGGCCTCTATATTGGGAAATTAATCTGGAAACTAACAGCCAGAGAAAGATGCCAAGACATTTACCTATAACATTTTCAAATTTCAGTGAGGAAGAAATCTTAAAACATCTGGAAAGAAAGGCCAGATAACATTCCAAACACTGATTTCAGATGCAGCTAAAATTGAGACCATAAACTCCCCAAGGAAATGAAACAACATCTGCAGCTCTCTTTATGGAAAAAATTATCCAGGCAAGATGTCATTCATTGGGAAAGCTAAGGAAAGATGTTCACATATCCCACCAACCCTAAATAGTCACTGACCTTACACTTTGGGTCAAAATAGGAATTTCTTCACACTGTGGCCACCTTATCAAAGTCCTACTCTCAAGAAGGAATACTAAAAACACTAGGAAGGATCAATGCATCTGACCGTAGTCCCATTGCAAAGTAAAATTGTGATCTAAAACTTAAAGGGAAGAGAGAAAAGGGACTAATATTTAGGAAGCATCTACTATTATCAAGTTCTTTATAATACATTATTTCATTTAGTCTGTAAAAACCCTGGCAACATGATCCCCTTGTTTCAGATGGGAAAATAGTCTCAAAGAGGTTAAGTAATTTGTTAAGTAGTAGAGTTAGAATTTGAATATGTGTTTTTCTGATGCCCAAGTAAAATAGAAGTTTCAGAATAACAGACCCAAAACTGAGAATGAGATGAGATTAGGAAGGACTAAAACCAATAGCTCAAATGTTCTTCCCACAGAAGGAAGCCTAAGAATTTTGAGTTTTATCGTGGCTATAACTAGAAGTCAATAGAAAAATGAATTTGATTTTCATGGTTTGTGTGTGTGTATGTGTATGTGCAGGTTTGATTTAAGTAAAAATAATTTTACTTGATAAATTTTCCAAACATTTCAGAAGAAAGAAGGAAGCATATATATATGGTGCTTAAGTAATACCTATGGCATTTACAAAGTGAAATAAGGAATAGCAAAAATAAGAGAAAACGAAGAATGATAGATGGGCAAAATATAACCATCATAATAAAGTTAAATATGCCACATAAAACAGATGCACTTAAAACAAAAGATCATATATTAAAACACAAGGCAGGATTATAACACATTAAACAAATCATAAGGAAACAGAATAACATGCTATTGTTGAACATAACATAAGGCAAAAACAGATGAATATGTGACTTATATAATGATAAAGGCCATCACAAATAAGTATAGGGGAAAAGTGTTAAAAACAGAGGGAACAAGTAAATACTGTCACAATGTGGTAGACGCCACTCTCTTCGGGTGGCATCCTTTTTGCCACAATCCAGGAGTTAAAGTTGATTTACGGGGTATATTCCAAGAGACCTCAGGGCCAGAGAAGAACTTTGGCCTTTTGAAATTTAGGAATATATGTTGTATAACTCCTGCTTTACTAACGCTAATTAAAGTTGGACAGTCCAGGTTCATCTGGACTGAGATGCAGTAGGATCAAACCATTCACTTAGGAAATGTATGAGTTTCCTTGGCTCGATCATATAGGGGAGGAAAAAGACTTCATAACTAATGTCAGGCAGCTGTAAAAGTAGTGGCCCCTATAGCTAATGAGAATGGAAGCAGATGGAGGAGGCAGGGTTGCCATGGTGCACAACTCTGGGATGGGGGAGGGTCCTGGGAATAAACCTGTAATGTATTATAAAAAGGAAAATGTTAGACATTAAGAGGTGTCACTTGGGCAGGCTCTATAGATGGAACCAAATTTCTAGTTGAATCAGCACTCTAGTGGTAACTTCAAAAAAGGAGAAGGAATTGAGAAATTGAATGAAAAAGTTATTAGGTGGATGAATTAGTGATTAAATTCGCTTCCCGGGGACATAAGCCTGTCTGTAATGTTGCCTTTATTTCTGAACAGATTACCAAATAGTTAAGAGTTCCTTCTCACCTGGTTCTGGGAGGGCAGGGAACTCTTTGGTGGAAGGCTAGGTGGAGCTGAACATGGCCAGGTAGACAGAGAATGTCACTGGCCCTGCCTTGTTGGAACCAGGGTCCCAGAGTGCTGTACCAGCTGCATGTTCCACAGTGTGTTGAAGGAATAATGTTTTAAAGCAAGGCAACAGGAAATATCGGCATAATACTAACATTCTTTTCAAGTCCTGACTTAAAATGAGGTGGTTGGGAGGCCGGAAAGTATAAAAGGGGCTCTGTCAGCAGAGAGACCCTCTGGCCATGGATTTAACCTTCCCTGACTGTTCTCTGGAGGGTTCTTGCTTTCTGGGTATTGTTTTCCATTTATTTTATTTTCCATCTATGGCCTGGGCTTCTCAAGTGAATTGTTTGTATCCTGTGGTTACATGTGTTAGAGACCATGGCTTCTAGCTTACAGATCTCATATTCTGAAAATTTTGGAGTGGCATTATTCCAACTATTTCCCCAAGCTGCCTTTGAGGCTAATATCATTGCTTAAAAATGATTGTGAAATATTTAAATTACACAGGAAAGGACAGAGAATTTCTTTCTTTCTTAATGGTTCTTTTGAAAGACTTACAAGAGCAATTTTAAGGATAGAAGCAGCCCCTGCATTTAGCTTTTTGCTGGCTCTGACATGCATTTGGGTAGGTACAGGAAGGAATGCCACAGGAGAAAAGATTGTTCTCATAGCTCTTCCCTTGCTTCCTCATCCCCATTTAGTAAAAGTGAAGGATACAAGTAACATGAAACAAAACTAAAAAAGATCACTCGTTAAAGAAAGAAAGAAAATTGTTAAAATAACAGTTCCAGCAAAAGCTCAGTGGAACAAACAAAACAGCCACAAAGGACCAGAGAAAGTTCTTTGTCTGAATTAAAAATAACTAAAAATGGTTGTGTGTGCACTGAATACAAATGTGCACTTCATTGCAGAGCCCTGCAACTCTGTAACTTTGCAACCTCTGAGATGAGGGATGCCTGTACCACCTGCAGGAAAGAGCTTCCCAGACAGCTGCTCCTGGGGCCAAGGCACTGCCCCTGTCTTCTTTGACAGTCACCTACAGCATGTACACGTTGTCAACCCTCCCTTCATCGTTCCTGCTACGATGCCATGAGGCTGGTGGAAATCAAATAGGTTAGGGTGATCTACACCACTCATTAATAAAGACCTTAAGGTTCTGATGTATTCATCCTCCAGCAGTGAAGAGAAATGGGGGGAAAAGGAGGAAGTGCAGCTGTGATTAAATCTCCATATCTGATGGTGCCTTGTTGAGCTTTCTGGAAACCCGTCTCTACTCTGGAATTGAGCTTTAACTGTGTGGGTCCAGGTGTATGAGACTTTCCCTTTGAATGCTACTCCTGTCTCTACAGCTTGCTTCTGGCCCGGCCCCTTTCTGACGAATAGAGTTTGTTCTTGGCTTGTGTTTGGGGAAGTCAGTTCTCTCCCCTCTCCCAGCCCACTTCTGTGCATCAGCTCTTGACTGGCCTTGCCTCTGCCACGTCCCAGCCTTTCTCCCACTGAGGCCACACACTCCGAACCAGCCCCTCCCTGGGGCTCGGGCCATCCCTAGCCCAGGCCTTTGTTGGAACTGAAGTAAGAATGGTTCTGACAATAAGTAGAATTATGATTTACGTTCAGAATTGAGAGTAGAGAGAGGAAAATGCACTTTTTTGTTTTGTTTAATGGTGGCAAAATACCCATAACATAAAGTTTACCATCTTAACCATTTTTAAGTGTACAGTTCAGTGGCATTAAGTACATTACATTGTTGTACAACCATCACCACCATCCTTCTACAGAACTCTTTTATCTGGCAAAATTGAAACTGTGCTAATTATACAATGGCTCCCCATTCTCCCCTCCTCTCAGCCTCCGGTACCATCATTTCTAGTTTCTGTCTCTGTGAATTTGACTACTCTACGTACATGTAAGTGGAATCACATGGCATTTCTCTTTTTTCATGACTGACTTATTTCACCTAGCATAACATCTTCAAGGTTCACCCATGTTGTAGCATGTATCAGAATTTCCATCCTTTTTAAGGATGAATAATATTGCATTATAAGTATGTACCATTTTTTTGTTTATCCATTCACCCATCCATGGACACTTGGATTGCTTCTACCTTTTAGCTATTGTGAATAATGCTACTGTGAACATGGTTGTACAAATATGTCTTCAAGACCCTGATTTCAATCCTTTTGGCTACATACAAGTGGACTTTCTGGATCGTATGGTAATTCTATTTTTAATTTTTTTAGGAACCATCATGCTGTTTTCCATAGCAGCTATACCGTTTTACATTCCCAGCAACAATGCACCAGGGTTCCAATTTTCCATATCCTCACGGATTACTTGTTATCTTCTGTTTTTTTTTTAAATAGTAGCCATTCTAATGGGTGTGAAGTGGTTATCTCATTGCCGTTTCTATTTGCATGTCCCTAATGATTAGTGATCTTGAGATCTTTTTATGTGTTTATTGATCATTTGTATATTTTCTTTGAAGAAATGCTGATTCACATCCTTTTCCCATTTTTTTGAATTGAGTTGTTTGGTTTTTTTGTTGTTGAGTTGTAAGAATTTTTTATATATCCTGGATCCTATTAAGTATAGGATTTATAAATATTTTCTCCCATTCTCTGGGTTGCTTTTTGACTCTGTTAATTGTACCCTTCAATGCACGGAAGTTTTAAATTTTGATACAATCGAATTTAATTATTTTTTTCTTTTGTTGCTTTGGAAAATAAATGGTATTCTTTTAGACTCATAAGAAGTTATAAAAATGTATCCTCTACCTGAACACAAGGAAACTGTCAATAAGAACTGAGAAATCAGTAATTATGCTATTATATGTCAAATTCTATGAACATAGTATAACTCTTTATTATAGTGGTAATATAGAAACTATATTTAAAATAATTTGGTCATACCTAACAGTACAAAGGAAAAATGTATTACTTTCAAGATTGCTACAGTCTTCATTCCTTTCTTCCCTGGAATTAAGATAACTGTTGGACAGAGAAGAGACGGGGTGGACAATGTTTGAGAATGGGAAGAAGGAAAAGGGCAGTGGCCTTTGGGAGCACCTGTAATCTGTCAGGGGATTTGGGGATGTTATTTTATTAACGTCTCACACCAGGCCTGAGAGGGAGCATTGCTGTTGCCATTTCCCAGTCTAAGCCTTGATATCTTGCCCAAAGTCACAGAGTTATCAAGCAGCAAGGCTTGGGTGGGGACCTCAAAGCCTGCTTTTTTTTTTTTTCCTAACCTATCACCACATTAATTCATAGTTAACCAGGTTACAATTTCAGTTGAAATATTGATGGGACAACTTTATGGAATGTCATAATTATTTTAAAACAAATTGGTAAGAATTAACTTTCAAACAATCAAAGAAAAAGAGAGAATCAAGGAGAATTAGCCCCACTAGATATTGAAAATGTCTTATAATGTCTCACAATCCAAAACAGTGTGATGTAAAAATAGAAATTTAAACAGATTATTGTGATGGAATAAAGAGCATAAGAATAAGCCTTCATATAAATATATAATACTCCAAACTTGAAAAATTTACAGGAAAAAGTGACTCAATGTTTTATCAAGGCTGGGATTACTAGAGGTCCACATTTAGAATAAATACTAGATCAGGTTCCACACTGGCCAGAAGTTTTGTTTGACCAGAGGGGTGTGTGTGTGTGATGTGTGTGTGTGTATTTGAATGCTTCTATTGGGGCATCCAGGTTACAATTTCTCAGGGAATCTACCATTCCCTGTAATCCTAATGTTGTTAAATTTGTGTTTCTATACCTGCCTGGCCCCTTTGGCATTTAAGTGTGACTCTTGATTTATACTAATTCTAGGTAAGTGATTCTCAAAATTGAGCAGGCATCAGAATCACCCAGGGGTCTTATTAAAACCCAGATTGCTAGACCCTAACCCCAGAGTTTCTGCTTTGGAAGGTCTGGGATGGGGCCCCAAAACTTGCATTTCTAACAAGTTCCTAGATGAAGTATAGTTCCTGGACCTGAGATAAGTACATAAATTGAGAGTAAGCATTTAGAAACTTTTATACTTTCAAAAAACTTATGTTTTACAGTGATTTGGGTTCTTTGGGATCTAATAAAAAATTAGGTTTGCATTTTCTATGAATTTTTATTTTATTTTTCTAGTTATGTATTTTTATTGGATTTTACAATAGTATTGGTCCACAAGGGATTAGAAATTTAAAGTAAATGAACAAAAAATGTGCACACAGCCGTGGATAGTTTGCGAAGCACTGTCACTGGGTCTTGGCCAGCTGGTACGTCCGTTGGCGGAGGCACATGACCTGGAGTAGGCCACAGCCTGCAGGCCCAAAACTTGACCTGGTAGAAGAACCAGAATTGGTTTAAGTACAACTCAGACACACGCTGTCAGTCCCACAAAGAACAGGAATGTAAAACCACATGCCAATGCCAATTTATTCATTTACCATGAAAACTGAAACTACCCACTGGTTGGTTATTCATGCTGGCCTGTCCAGTGAATCACTTCCCTGATGGGGAAACTAAATTATATCCCAGAGGTTACTTAGTGAGCATGGAAATGGAAAAAAAAAAAAAAAGAGCAAGTTACATGGTTTGTATGTTTGGTGACATTAGGCTGAGTACCTCCAGAAGATGTAGTTCCCCAGTATACACTTGCCAAGTGGACCCTACCATCCCCTGGTCAGTACTTGGATGGATGGACATTTGCTTTTGAAACTTCCACTGCTGACCCATCAATTTCCCCTTCCTCACTGACAAATGATGAAATTAATTCAATCAGGTTACTGCTGTCAATCTAGTCAGCCTTGTCTGAGAGTTATTCTGCTTCTTCGACAATATCTTTGCAAATCTCCAGTGCAACCCATTGGGTTGTGATTGTCAAAGTCAGTTTTGAAAAAGTTAAGAACATGAGTCTCATACAAATACAAATACATGTCAAAGATTTAATGAACTCAATAAAGGAAACAGTGAAAAACCTGATTTAAAGAACATAAGAGGCCGGGCGTGGTGGCTCACGCCTGTAATCCTAGCACTCTGGGAGGCCGAGGCGGGTGGATCGCTTGAGGTCAGGAGTTCGAGACCAGCCTGAGCAAGAGTGAGACCCCCTTCTCTACTAAAAGTAGAAAGAAATTATCTGGACAACTAAAAATATATAGAAAAAATTAGCTGGGCATGGTGGTGCATGCCTGTAGTCCCAGCTACTTGTGAGGCTGAAGCAGAAGGATTGCTTGAGCCCCGGAGTTTGAGGTTGCTGTGAGCTAGTCTGACACCATGGCACTCTAGCCCAGTCCACAGAGCAAGACTCTGTCTCAAAAAAAAAAAAGAAAAAAAGAACACAAGAGACTGAGTGTATAGAACCAATGAAAGAAAAAATACTGAAATAAGATTGCCAAATTAGATACAAAACTGGTTAATGTCCTATAGGGCAATAAAGCTATAATGCTTGGGGTTATTTTTTCATTCAAATAACTTTCAACTGTACCAGACAAAAATAATTTGTATAGTCAAAGTTCATGTAGGGTGAAACAACAACAACAACAAAAAAAAAATTTGTAATTTATTAATACTCTATAAGTGAACTTCTACCTTTACAGAGTCTGGGCCTTTTTATTATATTTTTAAAAAATGTTTTTCTCCTACAGTGTGAGATGAACCCGAGCTCTAGTGTGATACTGGAAGAGCACACAGTAATGTTTCTGCCTTCTATGTGAGCTTTGGAAAATTTTTCTTAACAGGCTTAGTAGTTTTACTTCCAAAGAGCAATTTTGTTTCCATGATCTCTGGAAGAAAGTAACGATGGGTCTAGGGGGCAGAGCAGAGAGCAACTTTCACCTTTCTAAGATTTTTCCAACTGGAGTGACTTGGCCTTAATGATATTTTGGAAGCTCAGTATTCATGATTGAATAAAAGTAACCGTGTTCCTGGTCACCTAGTGGTTAGTATGGTCGATCCTTATTATTTGAAGATTCGTGTTTTTAAATTTGCCTACTTGCTGAAATTTGTTTGTAACCGCAAAATTAGTATTCATGCACTTTTACCGTCAATCACAGACATATCCAGAGGGGTGTAAAGTAAGTTGCCCGACATCCACGTCTCCAGCAGTGGTTAATCCAAGGGGACACTGCCTTCTTGTTTCAGCTCTCATGCTACAAACAAGGGTTCTTTTCACGGTCTGTTTAGTGCCATGTTTTTTGCATTTTTGTGCTTTTTGTTGTTGTTGTTAGTGGTGAATTTACTGTTAACAGTGGCCCCCAATCATAGTGCTGAAGTGCCATCTAGTTTTCCTAAGCCCAGAGAGGCTATTGTTATTTGCTTGAGCAACGCAGACTTGCACAATAAATCCTTAGAAGACAGCAAGAACTCCAGTAGACATATCCAGTGTTTTTCCTTGTGCCCCTGCAATTTCAGAAAGTGACAACTACTACTAATTTTGTGGTTTGGGAAGAACCCAGAGAGTGACAAGGTGCCTGTGCCTTATGGAGAAAATACACGTATTATATAAGCTTCATTCAGGTATGAGTTACAGTGGTGTTGGCCACAAGTTTAATGTTAATGAACCAACAATAGATATTAAATAAGGTATCTTTAAACAGAAAAATATATAAAACAAGGTTATATGTTGATTGGTTGAGAAAAATGTGGCAGAGGCTCCTGGGAACCTAACCCTGCATTTCTCCTAGGTGCAATGCTTCAGTGTCTTTGGTAACTTTACAGACATACCTACTGAGACTAAGGAGAAATGACTGTGGTTTAAGTGAGAATGTGGTCTTATGTGCTCATATCTGGTCAAATATTATTGGTGATATTCAAAATCTTGGGCAAGGCAGAAAAAGATAAGTGTTTTTAGGTTATTGTATTTTTTTTAAGTCTCCTGTGGTAATGAACATACACAGTTCCAGACCTCCATGACTTTCAGTCTTTTGTAGAGTTTTCAGATCTCTCATTCCCTCTTTTCCCCTCTAAGGTCAATAAGAATATCAGTATTTCAATAGTTTAGATCCGCACAGTAAATCCTTAGATAGCAGAAACTTTAGCAGATGTAACCAATATTTTTTCTTGTGTTCCTTCAAGATCAGAAAGTGAAAACTACTACCAATTCTATGGTTTCGGAGGAACCCAGATAGTGACAGGGTGGCTGTGACCCAAATCCTAATCAGCCTATGCTGGGGGTAGTGAAGACTCAAACCTCAGAGAACTGCTTGTTCTTAGTTACAAGCATAGTGACCAACTTTGGCGAAAGCTTACCATAGAAGGAATTTATCAAAAGGATATGCAACCCTCATGGAATCTTTGAGAGACCTAGAGAATCTTCAAATGTGGAGAATGGTTAGTTAGAAATAACACTCAAATCATACCACTGAACTATTCCAGAGAAGGTGCCACCCCTGCTTCTACTGGACACAAACACCACAGCTTACACAGCCAACACCTGACACTGAGTGCTTGAAAGCTGCCACTGGAATGCTGCCACAGTTGTCTTTGAAAGCCCAGAGTAGCTGCCATCACACCCACATCCACCATCCCTGATACTCCATATTACTAGCTTCCAGCTCAGAGTCTGGGCAGGAGCCTGAGTGATGTACCTGCACTTTAGCTGCAAGGGAGCCTGGGAAGTGAATTTCAGCATTTGCCTCAAAACATAGAAAGAGAGGGAAAGGAGGAGAAAAGAATGATAAAAGTGCCTCACCATCTTGCACAGGCTATGTTAGAGTTCCTTACAGGGAAAAATTCACTTGTGGTTACTCAGAGCGCCATAGGGAGATGTTGGGATGACTAACTGGCCTGGCCCACCCACTCCCAACTAAGGGACCTGGAGCATGATTCATATGGGTGCCTGGGCTTCCCAGGCTGCTGTAACTGCTTTGTGTACGTCCCCCTTTCACTGTAGTGTTGGGGGAGGGGAGAGAAAGAGAAACCATATACAGTGATAAAAACCAATTTTAAAGAAGTACCAAACTTAAGTCTTTTGACTCATTCATGTTCTAAAAACATGCACGAAATCAAAGCTCTAAAGGAATCTGCATCCACATCTATTGAGAGATTCAAATATGGTTTTCAGTGTCATATCTGTGTCCTGGCAAGTTTTTCATCAGCTTCATTTCTTTAAAAAATCATTCTTGAGAAGGCACTTTATACCTGTTGACACAGAAGACACCTTCAAGCTAGCTGGTCCAGCTAGCTGAAGGCACGCAGAGCACGATGGTTTAGATATGATGGTTTTTGACAGAACTTAATGGCCAATACATCTGCATTTTAAAACATTTTTGTTTTCCCATTTTATTATAATATTTTTCATTGCCAATTTTTTGTTACGTGAGCACAACGGGTTGCAGGAGGCAGAGGAGGTTGTACTCTCTGCAGCTTCTGGCCTGGCTGGCTGCATCTAAGCTCCCGAATCACCCCATCACCCAGGGACTGGAAGGAGTTGGTTTAAATAATCATTTACCTTTCGCTGTGGCCCCAATCTTTAAATTCTGGTCTCGCTTCTCAGACATATGGGATTCCACAATATTTCATTTGAAAGAGTTTTGATTGCAGAACAATTTTAACTCTTACATTTTTATTGTGAGATAGCTGTGGTTTCTAATCTTTGGAGGGTTTTGTACTTTCTGAGTCTTCACCACATAAATGAAAACTATAGTATATAGGTAGCTTGAAAATAAAAATAATAGTTATCTGAGTTAAAATTGCAATAAGATTTTCATCCTAAATACCTCTACTAAATGGTTAGGCTGAACTTTTCTGAGCATATCTTTAGATTAAAAGTGAAAAAATAAAAATAGATTTAGGGAAGTTGGGCCCATTTTAGTTACCTTTACTTTTTTAGTTTGAATGGTAGACAAGCTCAAAAAGAACGGAAGCTGAATATGCAAAGAAGTAGGTCACCCGTGGTGACAGAGGGGGTATTCTTTGGCAGGGTGCCACGCAATACAAAAGAGACCTGAAACAGAATTTTCCTTCACTCTTCTAAGTCAGTAAACTCAGGGGACTATCGCTGTCCGTTTATTTCATGGAAGTCACTAGACCTGGGTTTCCACATGAGATAAGACTTTCTACCCCCTGCCTTTCCTACCACGTGACACTCAAGGACCCTGCTCTGTTCCTTTCTCCTCCTCCTCCTCCCCCTCCTTTGTTTATTGTACTATTTCATACTAAATCTTTTTGCCTACTAGGAATGAAGACATTGTGGTATATTTTATGTACCATACTTAATGATGTATAATGAGTCTTTTCTTCTTTTTGTTTAAAGTATGTATTCTGTAAATGTAAATATATGTATGAAGCATGATTTGGTATAACCAATGCACTGAATGTTCACCTTTAGAGGGTGGGTAAACTGGATTCCATCTCAGTGGAGAATGAGAAATTTTTTATCTCACAGTAGCATCTCTAGAACAATGATTCCCAGCATTTCAAATTGGAAAAGTCTTTTCTTAAAATAAAATTTT
Source organism: Eulemur rufifrons (assembly GCF_041146395.1). Classification (NCBI taxonomy): domain Eukaryota; kingdom Metazoa; phylum Chordata; class Mammalia; order Primates; family Lemuridae; genus Eulemur; species Eulemur rufifrons. The sequence goes on from NC_090984.1 coordinate 82,858,745, forward strand.
ATAAACTCAATGTATTATGATAGGAAATATACTTTTAATATCTATCAGTTGAGAAAGCTATTAATTGGAAAGTGTTTTTAAATGAGTTTGCATTTGATCCATCATACTGCCCTCTCCCTATATTTATGAAAGTAGAAGAACATATGTGTGTAGAGTATATTTTGCATGCAGCCCGTTGGGGAATCTTTGCAGGGACTACAGGACTTTATTATTAAGCCATGCTAGAGGCACAAGTGTGACAGCTCCTGGATTTTATTCAGGCTGGCGGCCACTGCCAAGTCTCTTTGGACCAAGCTGGCAGCAAATTGATGGTGCCCTGGAAGAGATTGGCTCCCTCCAGACATGCTGGCCGTGCTCCCCTGACCTCACATTTATTTTTGAGGTGCTGATTCATTCACACACTTTTTTTTTAGTTATACAAAAATGTATAATACACGTACAAACCATTTTAAATAGAAAATAAAAGCCATCCTAGAACTAATTGAACAGATGCTTATGGCTGGATTCAAAACCATTGTAAATAGGGATCTCAAGTAGAAATATACTAACAATAATAGCAGAAAAAAAAATTTACAACAATGAGAGTTTATTTCTCTCCCTGCACTTGGTGTTCAGCAAGATTAAACTTACATTTGAAAGGAGTCCATTTCTCCTTTCATCAGAGATCCCACTTAGCAGGGAATCAACGGACAGCTTCCAGTGTTCTGTCCTCTTCTCTTTGTTAGGGTGTTCTCCTAGGACACTGAATTTGAACCACTGCCTGACTCAAAAATGTAACAGTTTGAGTGGGTCAGATAGAAAAGGCAGAAGTCTTTTAAAAAGCACAGGATTTCAGTTGGAAGGTTCGATGACCAAATCAGTTCCTGGCTCCTGTGATCCAGGTGACTTCCCCTGGATTCCTCCCCCTGCCCACATCATCAGTGATGTCCTCCTGAGGACAGAACAAAATACTCTCCACTAACTTTAGTCATTGGTCTTTATCAGTTTGAGGTTGTACAAAAAGGGAAGCAGTGTGAGACTCAGTCTAGAGTATAAAGATGGTATGTGCGGGCCGGGAAACAGGTGCTAAAAATTAGAGCTGATTGGGTCCTGTATTACTTATCTATGGCTACGTAACAAAATAACCCAAACTTAGTGTGTTAGGACAACGGAACATTTATCTTCTCACAGTTTCTGTGGCTCAGGAACCCAGGAGTGGGGTAGCCAGGAGGCTCTGGCTCCTGAAGCTGCAGCGAAGGTGCTGGCTGGGGCTGCCAGCGTAACTGGGGCTGGAGCGTCCTGTTCCCGGCTCATTCATGGGACTGTTGGCAGGAGGCCTCCGTTCCTCACCACAGGGGCCTCTCCACAGACTGCTCATGACATGCCTTTCCCCAGAGCCAGTGATCCAAGAAAGGGAACCCGAGACGGAAGCCACAGTCTTTTATAACCTTTTTCTAGAGGTGACATACCATCATTCCTGCCACATTCTGTGGGTCACACAGGATGTAAATACAAGGAGGCAGGAATTATTGCAGGTCGCCTTGGAGGCTGGCTACCACAGATCCAAATTTCTAGCTTTTCTAGAAACCATGGATAGCTGCATGCTTTGTAAGTCTGGTGCTATGTCTAAGGACAGATTCGTGATCAAGTTAATAATAATGATCTATCGTATTTTGCTAATAGTGTTTAGAACTTTGCTTTAAAAATATAAATTTGAATGTTTTAAGTAAAATATGCTTATAAAGTCTGTAAATAATAAGTACTAGGGTACAATATAGAAATTGAAAGTTTCATATAAATTCCTTTTAAACACAGTTATTAAAATATATATCACTATAAAATATATTTATTAAAAAACTAGACATTCTGAATCTTGATTTTATTCAGTTTAACAGTATATTGTGGATATCTTTTGATGCCTGTATATCAAATTCATTCTTTTTACTAGCTGCATATTATTCCATGAAATGACTATAGCAAATAGAATAACTTTACCAGAATTATCTAACCAGTCTCTACTATTGGACAGTTGAATTTTTTCCTCCAGATTTTTAATAAAATAAGAATTGTGTTTGTACATATATGTTTGTGTGCTATGTGAGAATTCTTCAGGGTAAATTTTCAGAAGGTGAATTCTTAAGTGAAAGGGTATGTGCATTAAAAATTTACCAGATATTGGCCATGTGTGGTGGCTCATACCTGTAATCCCAGCGCTTTGGGAGGCTGAGCAGAGAGGATCACTTGAGGCCAGGAGTTCAAGACCAGACTATGTTGCCCAAGCCTGAGCAACATAGCAAGACCCTGTCTCTTACAAAAAAATGTTTTAAATTAGCCAGGTGTGGTGGCATGCACCTATAGTGCAAGCTACTTGGGAGGCTGAGGTAGGAGGATCACTTGAGCCCCCAGGAGTTAGAGGTTATAGTGAACTATGATCAGGCCACACTGCACTCTAACCTGTGCAACAGAGTAAGATGCTGTCTCTAAAAAAAAAAAATCAAAAATACATAAAAATTTACCAGATATTGCTGAATTATCTGCTAAAAATATTGTTTCTAATTACTCTCTTTCCACTGGTGACAAAAGTGTCATAACATTTGCCTACTAAAGTCAGCCTCACTTCATTTTGATATACCTAGCTGTGATTTTGAGGAAGGCATGGTATTATACTTGGCAGAGGAATTTAAGACAAAATAAAAGGGAAAAGTCCTGCTATAAGATCATAGCAACTGTCAGGGATTGTGAAAAGAACCCTGTGAGGGGTTGATTCCTAGGCCATGCCATCCCCTCCAGAGTGCTGCATGTAGCTTCAGGGCCCAGATTTGTCTCCTCCACCTTCAGTATGAACTGTGGGGGTGTTTGCCCAGCTCATCTCTTAATGAGATAAACTCCGACATATCCAGGCATCTGTCTGAGCGTTGGTGAAGGCAGTAACAAACAGGTAGAGGTGAACATAAATGTATTGCCGAAAGCCAGCTACCCTGGCTTTTCTCCGCAGCTTGCCACCATTCCTTTCTGAAAATCCCACTGTTGCTTTGGATGATACATCAGATTCAAGATCCTTTAAGCAGCATACAAATGATCCAAAAATAATTATGCATTGATATTAGCCATTAGTATATAAGCAAGGTTAATGTTTCACATGAGTCGAAGAGACCAGGATTCTGTAAGAATGGAATTCATTCATTCATTCATGGATACATTCAACCATGAATAAATGTTGAGTACCCACTGTGGGCCAGAAGCCCAAACAGGCACAACATGGAACTTCCTACCTAGTGGGGAAGATGGACAATAATCAAACAATCACAAATATTTATTTATAAACTAATTATGTCTAAGAATGATCAGTATTTCAGGGAGCCAAGAAAATGGAGAGCTAAAGAATGAGTTTGAGGTCAGTAAGAGAGATGCTAGGAGAATCGTGACAGGCAGAAAACAAATGAACACGTAGCATGCGTGCAAATGCCCTGAGGTAGGAAGGAGTTGGTCTGTTTGAGAAACTGAAAAAGGCCAATGGTGGCCAGAGGGAGTCATGGCAAAAAATGAGGCTGGAGAAGGAGCTAGGAGCCAGATCATGTAGGACCTATATATTTTGCTAGAAGGAGCAGTTTGTAAAAAAGAATTCAGGGTATAGAAATGTTCAAAAGGGCAGATATGGAGGGGAGGAGGAAAAGTGATGGCCATTGGGCTGGAAGGGAGAGATCTCAGCTGGGTAAGAAGACCCCAAGGGCTCTATTAGCCACGAATCTCCTACCTGTCGTTGTCAACCTGGGCTTTGTGGGCAGAACACCATTGTGCCGGGACCTGTTACGGCACACGGTCACACTCCAGGGGCTGCGTGGCCCTGCCAGGGTACCTCTCTACCCTCATGGACTTAGAAGTCTGTGCCCCACTTGTCTTTCAGCCGCCTGGGAGGATTCCAACAGAAGTCCATGCTTGATTCTATTAACTGAATTACAGAGGAAAGGCCCTCATGCATTCAGCAAACCTTAACCAGCTGCACATTAGCCTAAAATGTTGAATGTTGTAAAAAGCCCACAGCAGCATGCCTCTAAAACAGCACTTAATTGACATAATATGGGTCACCTGTCTACATGGAATTAGCTGGCAGAGCTTCCAGAACAACCTACTTTCCCTCCCTTTTGTCTTTAGTTTTTGAATTTTTGAAATGCATCCCTGCTGCTCAAGTCAGTTTTGAGCCATTATTTAACAAAGAGGTGTCCAGTTGAGAGCTGCACTCCTAGCTCAGAATTTGTCTGGCGGTGCAGTTAGCGGGTGAGAAGGGAACATGGTCAGGGCCCAGGAGCTGGGTCAGGGGCCTGTCAGTGCTGCCCACCAAGCTGGTCAGCTTCAGCACGTGCAGGAAAACACAGAGTATACGTCGCATGGCTTGGTGCCATGCTTTAATGGGATAAGCTTCATAAAAGCTGTGCGTATGTACATGTGTATGTATGTTTGTGTTTGGAGTGGGAGAATGTGCATAAATTCTGTTACGGGACAGGGAAGGGAATGATTATCAAGACCTGTGAGAATGATACAGTCCCTGAGCACTGACTTGGTATTCCTGTGTCCTGACTCAGGAAGCCACAGAGCTGAATGGCCCAGGATGTGGCCCTTGGACACCCACTGCCTCAGTTCACGTCCTGGCCCCTCCACTGACTGCCTGGGAAATCGTGGAAATTTAGTGAACTTAATCTGAGCTTCATTTTCCTCATCTGTAAAATAAGAATAAAGATAGCCTTTTCTTATGGGGCTTTGTTAGGATTAAAGGAGCTGAGGCATGAAAAGGGCTTTGTATAAAGCGATTGCTTAGTGAATGAAAAAACATAGCTGATAGTTTCAGGCACTGTTCTAAGTGCTTCACAGATACTCATTTGTGTGCTGTTCCCAGGGTCCCAGGAAGTATGTGCTGTTATCATCAGCCCCACTCTCAAGGTGAGGAAATGGAGGCACAGGGGTTCAGAGCCTGCCCAAGATCACACAGCGGATAAAAGGCAGACCTGAGACTCGTACTCGGGCAGTGCGGCTCCGAGTCCAAGCTCTTAACCACTTTGCTCCCTGCCTCTCAACCGCATGCGCATGTTAGTTTTCATTATTATTGGGAGATAGAGAAGAAAGAATGGGGGAAATATGGTAGGAATGGCCAGCAAAAAAGGAAGAGAGCACAAAGATTCCCTCATACCTTCCACAGGACTGTGAGCTACTCCCACCTCCACCCTCACACCTCCTCCTCGAGCCTTGACCCCCGAAATCCCTCAATCCCAGTGGCTCAGCCTACAAACTGAGTCCTGACAATGTTCCACCCTCACTGATTCCAGTTAGGCCAGGGAGTGACTGTCACTTCCTGCAGCTGCCACGGCTGTCCTGATTGAAGGCTGACCAGGGGTCTTCCCAGGGATCCCTGACACCATCTCCAGGACAAAACCCCTCTTGTGGGTGGAGTCCTGTCCACTTTCGTTACTGCTGGGCTTCTTCAGACAAACCAGAGGTGCCCAGGGGTGAAATTCCCAAAACAGAACTGCATGACTGGCCAAATCTGACATTCTAGGGAGTTATTCCCTGCAGGGTTACCAGCCTAGATTCTTTCTTCTAAGATGTCAGTGATTCTAATATGAGGCCAAAGGCACCACACAGGGGAACAGCACTGGTGAATAGTCCTTTACAAAGACCGTACACCAGATATTATGCTGTAACCTGTATTTTAGCTACCTGGCGTGTGTGTGTGTGTGTGTGTGTGTGTGTGTGTGTGTGTTGTTTCCTGGAGGTGGGAGATTGCCCAGGAAAGCTAAAACAAATATTTAAGTAAAACTGCTGAAGCTCATTAACTCTGCTGGGAATTACTTGAATCTATAATCTTATGTTTCTGCCATCAAAGGGGTGCTACTGCTGACGTGTTCAGGGATGAAGTGTCATGATATCTGCCACCTAGTTTCAAACAGTGGGAGAGAGAGGGACAGAGAAAGTAGAAGTGACAGTTGTTAAATCTAAGCGGTTGGTATGTGGGTGTTCATTGTTTTATTCTTTTGATTTTTCTGTATGTTTATATTTTAAAAAATAATAAGTTGGGGAAAATATGACTATGAGCATTACAAAATAAAGTTTATGGGGAAGAATTTAAAAAATTCTTCTGTGGGATCTATAGAATGGGAGGGTACAGGCCCTTTCTCCCAGGTCATCATCTGTGGGATCAGGGAACAGTAAAGACCTAGATGGGTTGTAGGAAGGAAAAACAGCTAGATGCGGTTGGTCTGGTTGAGAGTGTTACGTGCGTTCACCACTGTTGGATTTAATTGCTCAGACATTTCTCTTTCCCAAGGTTGTTTTCAGATGGGAATCTCCCCAGTGGCTTCCTCAATAAAGATCAACACCAATAATTCATGCAGTTTCTTGACATATGTATTTTCGTCCCTTAGCCTGTATTATGTCCACAAATAACCAAATGATTTTTTTGTATTTGCATGACAAAGTTTTATGAAGCGCACACAAAATTTCTACCCAATTTGCCATACTTAGGCCTTTCTGAGCTGTGTTGGGATAGGAATTTCTGTATGTGTGCTTAAAACTGAGAGTCTCTGTATCCAGTATAAAGTTCAAGGTTTTGCTTGTTTGTTTGCTTGCTTGCTATTTTTATATACTTTTGCAGAAGGCACTGACGTTGCAATCATCTTCTGTTTTTTGAGAGAGTAGTGGTTCCATTTTGGCTCTTGAGCAGTTCTGCCACTACTTGTATTCCAGCAAGAGGCTGCCAGACGTGGCTGTGTCATTCGGGGGGGCCATTAGGCAACATAAAATGGCTGAGTCAGACCAAGGCAAAATGGAAGACGACTGCCATCTTGGGCCGCTTCATTATGTCTGCAAGAAATACTGATGAAGAAACACTGGCCACAATAACCGTAGCTCCTGCTTTAATCCTTTCTCCTTGAATCTTCTGGAAGGATCCTCCATGCTAAGAGTGCCCGGGGTTGGGGAGCAATTAGAATAAATACTAACTGTTTTGGCAAGAGGTTTGGTAAATCATCTTGGGTGTTAAATCCCATACAACATTATCTGATAGTAATGAGGTGTCAGCAGTTTTTATCTATTTAAAACTTTAAATAGACCACATGAGTAATGTGCTGCAGGTGCTTATCTCTACTTAATTAATTCATTTGTAAGTGAAATACCTAATTAAAGCAATCTAAGGGAGCTCCTTTGCGATCTGGTAACAAAGAGAGATCTCTGCTGATGAAACTTGTTGAACTCATCCCTGTGGGCTAATTAGCTTTATCAGATTTCAGTTGAAGAGTTCTTTTTGGGTTTTTTAAAAATGTAATACAGGTTTGAACTGGTCTTTAATGTTCACTGGAGTCATTCACTTATCCATAGCTTTGGAAGAAACCTGAAGGTGACTTGATTAGAGTCTCTCTTGATAAAAAGGGCAAAGACGATACATGCCCTAGTATCGTGCCTTTTTGTCATGCACACTGCCATCCGGAAGGGCCAAAGAGCCTGCCACGCCATAACTGCTTGCTTGACTTTAACTGCAGGGTGTTTCTGTCTACTTAGGAGTTTGCTTTGCCTTTACCTTGTCAGACAACTATGTAACCAAAAGTGTTTATCTTTTCACCTCAGCTATTAAGAAATACTAGCCATGTGTAAAGCTCACATGTACTAATCAGTTCAATTATCTGTTCCCTATATGCCCTTTCACCTTATTTATTCTTTTCTTGGAATAGGGGTATCATCCTTAAAGAAAAAGAGCCAATGCTTTGTAAAGGCAGTTAACTAGTTCACCGCTAAGGATGGCAACTTTTGGTTGAGAAATTTCTATTTTATCATATTGCACCTCTGTTCCATCATGAGGGAAAAGGACGCACTTGAGTGTGATAATTATGACTGACTTAAAATATGTTTTGTTCCTTGTAAACTGTTAACAAAGCATAAATGAATTCACAAAAGACTCTCAGGATACAGGGGGGATTTAAAAGAGGCAACAGGAAAACAAATTGAACTCTAGGGGTAAATGGAAAATTAGGGAGGGGAAGTGGGTAAATATGATACATTAGAAGCCATCTGTTCTCTTCTATGATTAAAGTGACTTTTTATTTTTTTTTAAAAAAGTCTTCTATGAATTTTAGGACCTTAAAATATTTCTTCTCCAATACATAAAATTGGTACTTTTCTAAAATGTTGTGTAACAAAAATGCTATTTGGGAAAAAGGTGGCATTACGCTAACTTAGTGCTTTGAAAGGAGCACATACTAAGCATGAAAGGATGTTTGCCGGCATGTATGAATTAAGGGTCCTTAGCGAACAGCTGATGTACTCATCTCAGGCAGAAACACACTGCAGAATAGCACCACATCCAGGTTTTGGGGTTCTCCTGAGACTGTGGCAGTAGGTGACAGGTAATAATATTTGTTATGAGGTAAACCTGTCATTTTTAAGAGAAGGAGACATTAGAAATACAAAGCAGGACTATGAAAGAATATAAAAGTCAACCTCAAAGATAAACTCCTTCAGAACAAGGCCTTTTTCCTGTTTATTTCTTTATCCCTTACTTACAACATACAACACAGCGTAGGCACCAGCTGAATAAAGAACAATTGATTCAATGAACGAAATCATGCATCGCTCTACCTATATAGTCATTTTATTTCTGTGTAAAATTTCTTTGCGTTCGGTGGTAGCTGATAGTGTCTAACCAAGGGCTAATTTTAGTTAGAAAGCCATATTTTACATCCATTATTATTTTAGCTAGACGAAAACACAGAAATTGAGTGGGTGCTGGAACACATCCATTATTTGCCCCCTGGAGATAAATGGAGTAGTTGAGAATAGTGCACCGTTGGCAGAATATGGTGGGAAAATTTGCACATCGGCTTCCCACAAGGACCTATTTTGTGCTGAGTTATTTCATATTTCGGTCTCTAGGATGCCAGTGTTACAACGTCTCAACATGCTAAAATTTCTCCACCAAAATAATTCTGGAAAAAAACAAATGGAAATTAATGCAATTAAACACACTCTCCTTGGAGAGTGGATTTGAAGCTGGTGCAGCTTCAACAGTGGCCAGCGATGGGGGAGGAGGCCAGGAGGAGGCCGACCGAGCCCCTGCAGTGTGGTGGGAAGTGCCGATGCCTTGCACCACACCCAGGCTGGTGTCAGTATCCCAGGGGTGCAGTGTGGTGGACAGGGTACATCAGGTCGTAGATAGCATCAGGGTTCCAGGGCTATCTGTCGGCTTTGAAGCTGCCTCCCAACTAAAAGCATTTATTAAGATTCAGGGAGGAAGGTCTCACCGTTGGGGCTTAAGGCCTGGCAGAAGGCCCAGCCAAAGGGGTAGGATGCAGGGAAAATTATCTGAGTGACCAGGTGCGCCCCAGGTCCCTGGCTGTAAGGCTTAAGGAAGCAAAATCCATTTCGGACCTCACCCATTGATGGAGATCTGACTTCATATCCACTTCACATCCATATCCGGTGTGTTTAGGGCTGGCTTGGGCACTGGTGGGCACAGCCTGCTGTCGCTAGAGGGGAGGAGGTGGCAGCTAGAAAAAAGCAGGACCTAATGGACTATCTCTAAACCTTTGGCAGGCCTTAGACATGTGAGCACATCCTCAGCTGATCCTTACCCCTTCAAAATATCTCATTTCTGAAATTTCTTCCATCATAGTGAAAACAGTCCCCACATTCTCCAGAGTCAAAATACTCAGCAGTCAGCACACTTCCCAGTGAAACCCAGCCACTGCCGGGAAGAAGGGCGGGCAAGAAACAGTCTGTCCACAGCTGCACTTGCCCAGCCCCAGGAGGAAAGCACAAGAAAATTGCGTCCCATTTGTCAGCAGTGACGTGACTGGTTGCCTTCATACTGCAGTCGCCTCTGTAATCTTCCTGCGAGACGCAGCAGCATCCTCTAGGGAATGAGTTGGAACCTTAGCACAGTGCAGAGTTTATTAGAATCATGTCTTGTTTTAATCAATTAAAATCCAGCAAATAGTATAAATCTTGCATATACTACATTTCCTCTGATTAAAGGTATTTAGGATTAATCAAGGGAGATTTGTTGTTCCCTGAAAGTAAAAGTCAGGATTGTTCTTTTAATTTAAAACCATACTATTGAGCTATTTAGTCATGATTATTTCAATCACAACAGAAAATCTGAATTTTGGATCATTTCCTTATTAATCATTAGTTACACTGTATTAAAAGACTAACAAACCAGCCCCACTCCCCAAAAAGGGAAAAAGACAAAAGTTATGATAATAAACCAGAAGTGATGGGGTAAAACGGGGTTCGACGCAATCCCCAAAGCATTTTTATTGGACAGTGTCGCAGACACCTGCTGAGGTGGTACCAAACGAGCCTTGGCCATGTCGCCAAGATGCTGTCATGCACGTGGTAAAGAGCTGCACCATCTCTGCACTGCAAAGGGCCGCTTTTTGCCAGTTTTGCTTCTTAGTTGTCTTTATGTAGACATAAGTCCCAACTGGGAGCATTTTTCAAAAATATAAAGTCAAGTTTTACCTCCTTCCTTTAAAAGAAAAAGAACAGATTTTGCAGTTTCATCTTAATAAGATGAGGCAAAGGGTTGAACCCCAATTTTAAAATTATCCATCCCAACTTACACAAAGCTATTTTCTTAAAAACAAAACAAAACAAAACAAAAAACCAAGAGCAGTTGTTTATCTCTGGCGTGGTCCCTATGAGAGAGTGCTTACCTTGTGTTTTCAGGCTGTCTTCCAATAATTTATGCTTCTGAAAATAAGTAAATAAATAAATACACTAACATATATAGCACAAAAATAAGACAGTTTTTACTTGGAGACCCACTACAGAATAGAAACTAAGAAAGATTGGTTACTCGGGCACAAATAAGCTCTATGGGCTTGCATCTGTTTTCTTATTAACTTCATCATGAAAAGGTTAAAAAACAAAGCGTAATCATGCTTAGAGAAATTCTTATATATCATCATCAAAGAAATGGAATCTAGAAAACTACTTATGATTTTACCCTTAATTTTATAATTAGAATAAAAGCCTCATTAATTTAAATTCTACTAATTCTCTGTTTTATTTCAGACAGTGACTGGAGTAACATTTAATTTTACTCAACAAACCTTTTCTTTGTGGATAATAATGCACATGTTAATGCAATAATGTGAGAACAAGATTATAAGACTAATGTTTGAAATGTTAAAAGAATGATTTGGTTTTGAACATATTTAAGATCTTTAGAAATAGCTCTTTACATGTAAATAGTGAACGTGCCAAACAAAAATTATTTTATCTAGTCTTTCAAGCAGGTCCCCAAAAGAAGTGTTTTGCAGCATACTCTCTTCACATACTTTGAGTTACCCTCAGAACTTAAAAGCAATACATTTATCCCTGATACAACCCCTAATTTGGATGTTTTAGACTGGTCTTTTTCCTTCTACTTAGTTTGATGATTGAGGTTTAACAACATACCAATCCCAGCTAGTGGGTTCCTGGCCCCTGAGTGAAAGGTAGATTTGTAAGCCAGCTGAGCTTTGCTGATTGAAACTTGTTTGTTTGAACATGTTCTGCCCTAGGAATGGCTATAGTCCAATGGCTGTGTAATGGGCACCAAACAATACATGTTTGTTAGACAAAACATGGAGCAGCCTAAGATCATCTTTTAACACTGTAATGCTGAGACTTTGGTGTAAGTTCATTTAACAAATTTTCATTGAAACCCTATTCATGTACAGGTTCTAGATATTTACAGGCAAATAAAACAGACATGGCTCTTGTCCTCATGGAGGTTACAGTGTAACTGGGGAGACAGGAACTACATACATACATAATTAGATATGTATAGTCATCCCGCAGTATCCATGGGGAATTGGTTCCAGGTCTCCTCACGCATAACAAAATTCATGGATGCTCAAGTCCCTTATATAAAATGGTGTGTGGTATTTGCCTGTAACCTATGCAAATCCTCCTGTTGACTTTAAATCCTCTCTAGATGACTTAGAATACTGACATGTAAATGTTGTGTGAATAGTTGTTGTTTAGGGCATAGTGGCAAGAAAGAAATCTGTCCATGTTCAGCACAGATGCAATCATCCATTCTTTTTTTCCCTGATATTTTCCATCTGTGGTTGGTCGAATCCATGAGTATAGAACCCATGGGTGCAGAAGTCTGACTGTAATTACAAATTGTGATAGAGAAGTACTCTGAAGGGTAGGAACTGAACGCCATGAGACTATGGGATACAATGGGAAAAACTTGCTTCAGACAGAATTTATCAACAGAAAGATCCAGGTTAGCACCAGAGATGTTGAGCTCTTAGTTTAATGCCCCTCGAACAGTCCTTATTCCCCGCTTCCCTTGCATCCCATGTTGGCAGTGGAAGATGCCCCCACCATGAATTTTACCTGGTTATTGCCAGTACAGGTATTGATCTTCTTTAACCAAGACATCAGGACTGTGTACAGACCTGACAAATTGCAGTTGTTGGGGCCATGCAAACATGGGAGCTGGGCTGCTGAGGAGGGTGTGAACTCTTTGGGCAGGGTGAGGGGTGTGGTGTTTACCAATTTCATTAGGATTAAAGCGATCTTAGTTCTGCTCTGTACTTCACCAAGAACTGGCTATATTCCTCTGCATGAGTCACCTAACTCCATTGGATCTCATTCTTTCTCCTATAAAATGAGATTATGAAGATGAGATAATTTCAGAGGTCCTTTTAGATTCAATGCCCTAAAAAGCTATATGATAGAGTGAAAAAAAGTAGACCTCGGAACCAGATTTTGAGGGTTCAAATCCCAGCTCTGTCACCTCCTAGTTGTGTGACTTTGGGTAATTTTCTTAACCTATCTGTCTATCCATGTCCAAAACTGTAAGATGGGGGATAATATTAAAACCCACCACATAGTGTTGTGAGAATTCAAAGAATTAATATAAGTACTTAGAATAGTGCCTGCCCCATGGTAAGTACGTAAGAAGTGTTACTGGTATTACTGTCCCCTGAAAGGAGGTCACCTTCTTTGAGAACTGGACTCTAATAGAGGCAGAATATTCAAGACACTAGAGTGGACATGCAAACAGAATAGTGTGTGGGAACCAAGAATCCACATTTCCACACTTCCCACCAAACCTCCCTTGGTTTCAGGCATGTTTTGTTTAAAGGTGCAACTTTTTATTTCTGGAAGAGGAGCCAAATCGTAGAATGCTCTATTTCATACCTGCAAGGACTCTCTTCTTCCCTGGGACACGGGCAGGTAATTAAGCCCCTGGGTATGGGGTGTGTACAGGATATTGAGCTAGTGCCTACTTCATAATACTTTCACACCTGCAGCCAGGACAGCAAAGCAGCAGAAATAAATGCCATTGCTGGGGATACTGAGAGGTGGATTTTCTTAAGGCAATGAGTTTTTGTTCTTCTTAAGCAATATAATGAGACCTCATAAATTAAACTTGGAAAAGACTTTTCAGATTGTAAAAAGATTCATTAAAAAATGTATAAGCATTAACTTTAGCTGAATTGTATCTGTCGATTTGTAATAACCGGCATCATTTTCTTTTCATTTCTTAATGCACCCAAATCTCTAAAACTCTATCATTTTCTCCCTTTGTACTATTTTCTTTAGCATTTTCATCATAAATGGTACCACTTGGACTTATTTATATTATGATACATTGTTATTAAATGTTTAATAAAGAATGAGACTTTAATACATATCTTTTTTTTCTGTATACATGTGTATGTCATCTTGTGACAGCCAGAACTCTAGCCTTTTCCTACATACTACTAAGATTTGGGGATGTCTCAAATAATTTAGGAAATTATGCTTCTGCAGTTAGAGAGAGGAACTTTTTTCTGTCACAAACGAGAATAGTCTGATGGGAAGAAAATTGCTTATGAATCTTGTAAAACAGAGAATGTAGCTTCTTCAATGAAAGGAAAAGGAGAAGAAAAAGACAAGAAATTGTCTGCTTAGAGAAAACCCAATTCCCTGACATTTTTCTGGAGACCTGCACACTAGGGTCTCTCCTAAATGGTACTTGCCACAGATGAATCCCCTCTTGGAGGGGAAGACCCCAAGTGGTTGTGAGCAGCGGACTCCCAGCCCTGACAGCCACTCCCTGTCAGCCTGGTAACACTGTCACTTCTACCTTAGAAAAGTAGATTTCAACCTCTCTGACAATATCCCCTGGCCCTCCTTTGTCCCTAGCCTTGTAACATCCTCCCTTGAACCTCTCCCTGTCTTCAGTTTCTCCTCCCTCTCTGAAGACTGTTCAAAAGGAGCTTGGATTTTTCCTAAAGAGTAAGAAACAAAAAAGTCTTTATGTGGGAGTCTGTTTAAGAAATAACGGACTCTGGCTTATAAAGGGCCCTTTCATTCTGTTTGCTGGTATGTGCTTCCTGAGCAGCAGGGGGTGGGAAGTTTCAGTGGAGTCCAGGCGAAGATTGCAAATGCTGATTTCCAAGGCTGCAGGGTGGGGATGGAGGGGAGGGGGTGGCGCCATGTCTGTAGCCATGTAGACACTTTCTGCAAGAGTTATGCAGAACAGCCCCGGGGGCTCTTGGCTTTAAACGTGCCAACGTGCATTTTGTTAGGCAGAGCAGCTCCTTCTGGCAAATAGCTTTCTTATGGTTTCCTATGTACAAGATGCTTTTATTTTTCACAAAGCACCCTCATTTAAAAATAACAACCGAGCAGGGAAAATGATAGGCATTAAGTAGGAAATGGTTGGAAGCTAAGGTTTCTTTCTGTCATGGGCTATTGAAGGGCTGCCATGGTTAAGCCAAAGTGACACACTTCCTGTGGAAACCTTCGACATGGTGCCTGGAGTGAGAGGCAGCATTTCAAAGAGCATTCCCTCTTGGTCCTGGGTCTTAAGTTAGAATTATGTAGGGGCAATCAAGCTTCCAGGAAGTTTGAAATTTGAATCTGAGCTATGGAAGTAAAGTGAGAGTTGGCGCAGAGATTCACATTTTTTTTTGAAATTGAAATTAAATGGTTTCACTTCTCCCCCGTGCATCCAAATATGTCTACTCACATTTATATTTTTCTATTCTGTATTGGTAAATATATATTTTTTATGTATATATTTGATTTAGCTTTAAAAGACATTTGTTTGACAGGCTTTAAATAGATTTCATTCCACTTTAGTATCTTCTTAAATTGGAAAATTGCAACCATGAGCCAAGATTAATATGGTAAAAGTTTCACTTTATTTAAAAACATTTTATACTAAAATAAACATAGAATAGAATGCAAAATGTGTATGAATTTAAGATCAAAATAGAATACAACCCTTGCTTGTGACAGGAAAGGCTCCCAGAGTCCCCAGGGGTGGGGGTTGACTCTTAGCCTCAGCAGAGACTCTGAGGCACCTTGGCTTAGGGCTGGTGCTGCAGGCCAGCAGGAATGGGCAACAGAAATTGGGAAGATTCTCTGCCCAGAGATAACCAAATCCTCACTCCCTACCCCATCTTCATTCTGTCATAATAAAATCATTATTCTTTTCAGGTCTCTCTCATTTTTCTTTTCTTTTTTTTTCTTTAGAGACGGGGGCTTGTTTTGTCCCCCAGGCTGGAGTGCAGTGGCCCAATCATAGCTCACTGCAACCTCAAATTCCTGGCTCAGCCTCCTGAGTAGCTAGGACGGCAGGCACATGCCACCGTGCCTGGCTAATTTTTAAAAATTTTTTTTAGAGTTGGGATCCCACTGTGTTGCCCAGTCTGGTCTTAAATTCCTGGGCTCAAGCGTTCCTCCTGCCTCAGCTTCCCCAGTCTCTGCAGTTACAGGCATGAGCCCCTGCCAGGCTCAGGTCTCTCTTTTTAAATGCATATTGGTCATTCACCTCTTAATATGAATTACTTTAAGCAACAGCTTTCAATTGTGATTGACTTCATAGACCAAATCAGAAGCTTTAGGTTTCTAATCTAGGTCACCTAACAGTTTTGTGGACTAGAGCAAGACAGGTAATTCATTCTAGCCCCAGTTTCCCAATCTGAAACTAGGAATAACACCAGCCTCTAGGCCTCTAGGAATCATAGAATGGCTATGAAGTCAAAATGGCATGATGTAGATGGAAGGCCTTTATTAAATTATAAAATACTATTTAAATATCAGTCATCACTGTTAGTCATTTTAGTTGAGATTAGTAACTATGCTTAATCATTTTAGTTGAAATTAGTTAATAGAGAAGAATGGTATGGGGAGAGGTAATTTTGAAATGTAGGACATGTGTTACCTCAGTGAGGGACTTTAGCGTTTGAAAGTACTACAGGTCAGATGAGAGACGGAATAGGAAGGAAGAGAGTAAATCTGAGAACAAATTTCTGTTATGCAATTCAGCAGGGGAACCTTGAGGTAGAAACAGTCCCTGACAACCTATAAAGCTGTCATAAAGGGACAAGTCCATCGATGAGATTAATCATAAATTGTTAGGCAGCCCCCAAGGCACAGGATGTGGAGCTCTGAGTATACTATTTCTCAAAGCAAGGATCTACCAAAAGTGTGAATAATTGAAGGTAAACACTGGCCTTCCTTAGTGTTCAAAATGTGTAATGCCCTTGTCCACTTCTGACACTGCTGCCTGTCATCTCTTCTCTTGTGTTCATCATCCTAATAATAGGCAGTAGTTGTTAAGTTGTACTATGTATGGGGCACTATCCTAAGCACTACATGAATCATTTTATCTGCACAGCAACCCTAGGAAGTATATACTTTTGGCCAGGCGCGGTGGCTCACGCCTGTAATCCTAGCACTCTGGGAGGCCGAAGTGGGTGGATCGCTCGAGGTCAGGAGTTCGAGACCAGCCTGAGCAAGAGTGAGACCCCGTCTCTACTAAAAATAGAAAGAAATTAGCTGGACAACTAAAAATATATAGAAAAAAATATTAGCTGGGCATGGTGGCGTATTCCTATAGTCCCAGCTACTTGGGAGGCTGAGGCAAAAGTATTGCTTGAGCCCCGGAGTTTGAGGTTGCTATGAGCTAGGCTGATGCCATGGCACTCTAGCCTGGGCAATAGAGCAAGACTCTGTCTCAAAAAAAAAAAAAAAAATATATATATATATATATATATATATATGCTTTAGTACTTCCATTTTATAAGGGATTCAAAATTACAGCTAGATAGAAGGAATGGTTTCTACTAGTTCTCTAGTGTAGGGTGACTATAGTTAACAATTATTTATTCTATATTTTCAAATAGAGAATTTTCAAGAGAGGATTTTGAATGTTCCCAATGCAAATAATAAATGTTTGAGGCGATAGATATGCTATTTAGCCCGATTTTACCATTTTATATATTATATATGTGTATGGAAATGTCACTGTGTGCCCCATAAATATGTACAATTATTACATGGCAATTAAAAATTTTTAAAAATTCTATTTTGCAGTTGACAAAACTGAGACTGCACGTTTAAGTAATTTGGTTAGTATATGACAGAGGATGCAATTAAAACCAGGAGGTGTGACTATAGAGCTGGGCAGATTCTGTGCCTCCTTGTACCTGCTCCCGAGTGACGGCATAGCTGTTGCAGGTAGTTGAATGTGCAGAAGACAGGAAGTGCTCACAATCGCTCCTCTGAAAATCGGAGAACACTCCCTTCTTTGGGGCCTGCTGCTCAAATCCTCTTGTGCAAGACTTGACATTAAAGTCTTAAATATACTTGGAGAGGTGAGGACAAGTAGGTCCAAAGAGAAAAACACTCCAAGAAAGTGATCTATTGTGCTTCTGTTTCATTTTTCAAAGCTGAGTAAAGGTTTGAGAAGAACACTGGTCTAAGGACATTGAGAAGGGAAAGTGTACATTTTTTTAAAAGAAGTGTTATTTAGTGAATTCTCAATCTGATATTGTTTTGCTGTCTTCCAGAGTCTCCTGAAATCATCATTTTGACACGTTTGCTAATAACACCAGGCTTCACCAAGGCACACTTCAGTTTATTTAGAAAAAAGTCATCAAGAGCAGAGCCAAATAGTGGATCTTAGATCTTAACTTTTGAAAATATTCCATCTCTTTCCTTCTAAATAAGTCATAGAAATTACATGTGTAAGCAGAGGGTTTACTCTGACACTAGAATGAACTTTGGGCTAATGTTTTTAGGGGTGGGCTGTGATGGGCAGAAATGTAGGCTGTTCATCTGGTGCTCAGCAGGCGGTGATGGACCCAAAATGACCATTCACACATGAGAATGGTGGTTACCATACTGTTCCCCATCTGAAATTCTAATTTCTTAAATGATTAGTTTTGTTACCCTTTATCGACCGTTATTAAAAAAAAAAAGTCTTGCTAAAAAATAGATTAACATTTATATTAGTATGGGTATTAAAATTACCAAAGACAATAATCTTTTTGAGGAAATACTTGGATTCCGGTACCAGATATTTGCATTTTTTTATTTTCAGGCTCATTCATATAAAATAACCTTTCACTTATGACCTGATCAATAATGTGGGCAGTAGTGTGAGCTCCTTTGGCTTCAGGTCTTCACAGATCAGGCCCTTGGATGTAGATGCCCCAGTCTGGCTTGAGGCAAGTTGCCAAACACACTTCAGCTGGTACATTTTCTTGGGCTGCTAATTAGTAGAAGAGTCTTCCCTCCTTCCCTGGATACACTTGCCTTCTCACTTTTTGTCTCCTGGTCCATTAGCAGTTCCATTTGGTCAGATAGTTCCATTAAATGGATAGTCAGTCCAGCAGCATGATAAATAATTTTGTCTGGGGTCAAATTTTTATTGCTTGTCTGGAGCTGATGTCATTTTAAATTAAAATTACCATACTTCTTTATTCTGATCCCATTCTCCAACTTCATAGTATTAAAGTTCTTCAAATTCAGATTTTTTTTTGTAAGTCTCTAGTTTAATTAAGACCCAGCTACCCTTGGATGAGTAACTATAAACAGCATTAGACCTCCAAAGTCAGGCAGGTCTGATTCTTTGTCATTGCCTCCATCAGGTGGCCAAGGATCAAATATCAATTCATGTACAAAGCTGGGGAAAACCTTTGTTTTCTGTTTCTATTGTTAGCTCTGGTCACATATGTAAAATAAGCTCCTCCACCTTTCTCACTCTCACTTGAAGCATTGTGTGTGCTTCTAACTATGTGGCTTGAACAAGTCACATACCTGTGGGCCAAGGGAGTACACTGAGCTTTGGATTTATTAGCTAGAGTGAAATTCTTATTTAATCTAACAGAGAGCTGTATTTCACAATAGCATTATGAGCTAAACTTTTCTTTCCCTGTGGGGGAAAAAAGGGTTAGGGTGCCCCTCCTACCTGCTTCCACTATACCCTTGGGCTTTCTCCTAGTGTAGTACAAATCATACCACATTGAAATTGCTGATTTATGGGTCTGTCTTTACCTCTAGAGTATAAGCTCCTTGAAAACAAAGCCATGCCCGGTTCCCTGTTCTGTCCCTGGCTCCAAGCACTGCCTGGCACACTAAGTAGGCAGGCCTGAAATCTCTCCGTGACGCTGAAATCTGAAGGGAAGTAGCCCCAAAGGGGTGGCAAGATTTCTGTTCAGTTGCCCAGTTTAGATTAAATAAAGCCACCTAAATGTTTAGGAAGAATGATCTGTTACGTAAAGGAAGACTGAAACTTTTAAAAATGGAGTTTTTTGGTGTTCTTTGCAAACAATGAGAAGAAAAGATGAGCCAATCCCTTTGTGTCATTAGAATCCTGAGATTTTTGTCCTGACACCAAAACACTTACTGGAAATACCAAGTCTCCTCTTAATTCCCTGTTGGGTGTTTGCCCTTTTCCAGCCTTGATACCATCACAGTAACTAGTGGGAACTAAATCCTAGTCCGGTACAAATGATGAGCTTTCTTTGTTCTCCCCAAACCATAACCTGAGGAATTTTAAAAGACTCTTATTAAACATTCTGTTCTGTCATTTCTGTATATGTGGAACTCAGGAATAAAAAATATTTCATAAGCAAGGGGGATTGCTGACATCAAGGTTTATAGGACCAAATCCTAGGAACTTCCAGTGATTCTGTAATGTTAAAGGATTAATTAGACCTGTAAAATGAACTGGGCTCATTTGCTTAATCAGGAGTCACCTCAGTAACAGGCTCAGCAAGTAACCTGGCTTGGATACCGGGCTGTCTGTTGTTTCTCTTCCAGCTAGTTTAAATAGCTGCTGTAATGGGGCCACTGACTGCTCCGTGCATCCCGTTCCTATCTACCCCCAGTGCGGGTGCAGTTCATGTCTGCGTGACTCATCTAACGTTTACTGAAGAAGTGAAAAGAACGTGAGGATGCTGAGAATCAGGAGTCACTAAGCAGCCTTTCGGGACACACAGGGTTTCTGAAAAGGAGTGTCTGTAAATCACAGGACACTCTAAGCAGCTCCAGCTGAATTCGCCCCTCCAAGCAAGGTGAAAGGTAAAGAAAAAATACCAGGCATTAGTCGTAAATACAAGCCTTATGTGCCTAGAGCCAATAGTTGATTGCAGATGGGTGGGGCTAATGAATAGACACATGTTAAAACTCAAAGTGATGTCTACTTCCCCTTCCCACTCAGTTTTGGTCTGATTTTCATGAAAATACAGTATTCTTCAGGATGAGACCGAATCCATTTGCTGCAGGCACATCCTCGATCCCTCTGTGCTTGGTAGGGTGGAAAACACAGGAGGGTGTTAGGCCGGCACTGAGAGACGAGCTGACAATAGTCATTGACGTAGGTTGCTCTGATGCTGGTGTGATGGATGAATGAAAATTTTTATAGGAGATTCGATACCTCTGGAAAACGATTTGCTACGATGACATTATCTGTTCTTGTCAGCCAGAAGAAAATGTATCACCCTAATTTTAAATTCACCAGTAATGAAAGCATCTATCTCTAGAAATTTAAAGCATGTTTCTATACAGACCACCAATCACCACTGCCCTCTGTAAAGTGGCCCATTCATCTTAGCTCAGCCTGTGTGACGCTGAATAACCCTCAGCTGAGCCAGGAGTGCTCTGACCGGGCATGAGTTGGTTTTCGGATTCGTTTGTGTGTGCTTCCTTCAGCGTATTTGGCCAATGCACTGTACATGTGGTAGGAACACGCTCACTCCTCCTAACAGAGTCAGCTTTGCCTTATTCCAGGACCACAAAAGCCTTGCCCCACCCCATCCTGCCACATTCCTTGGTGATGGCGGACACAGAAGCCATGAGCCTGACTAATCCATACCCATCAGAAGCAAAGTGATTCCGGATGTGAGATCCATCCTGGGCCCTACTTTATGGAGGAAACTAGTCATTTCCACAGGAAACACCTAGCGTGAACAAGGATTCTGTTCCCTGGGGCTTTCTAGTGTAAGTCCTGGTTCTCAAAGACGTGAGACTCGGCTTCTGGTCACCATCTTTGACCTTGGTGAAGTCACCTGATCTCTCTATTGTTTATTCATCGGCAAAATCTGTTTCTGGTTTGCCTCAGAGGTGTTTCCCCCAAACAGGGGAAAATACAATGTGAGTCATGGAAGGTAACCTTTCACTATGATACTTGATCATTCTATATCGATGGCCTAAAAATTAAATGGAATAAATAAGCCCCAGAAGTATCCCTTAGAAGTTAGCATCAAATCTCCTAGTCTGTAGGTAAGAGCAATGTTTAGAAAGTCCAACAGGAAACCTGTTTTAAAGCTAAATTTCTATAAGCTCTTTTTTAAAGATTCAAAATGCCAAACCTCTCAAGGCCCATCTACAAATGATTAACAGAAGCAAACCCCCTTCTGAGAAACAACTTTTGACAACGCATTATATGTGCTTTATTCATGTATTCATACTACAAATAGTTATTGAAATGAAAACAGTTATTCATTCTACCATGAGGCAGGCCCCATTCTAGGTACGAGTGGTTTGGCAATAATCAAAACAGATTAGTACTCTCTTCTCATGGAGCTTATGTTTTAGTGGGCAGTCCAGGCAATAAAAATTAAAAAAAAAAAATAAAGATAAAATACATGTCAGGTGGTAATAAGTGCCAAGAAAGACCATAAAGCAAGGTAAGGGGGATGAGAAGTCCAAGAAGGAGGGTGCTTGTTTAGACAGGAAGGTCAGGGAAGGCTTCTAGGTTATATTGAATCAGACACTTGAATAAAATGAGGGAGTGAACTGTAAGGAGAACATTCCAAACGGGGATGAGGAGGTACAAAGGCCCTGGGGCAGGAGTATGCTTGCATGTTCAAGTTTAAGAAACAGCAAGGAGCCACGATAGCTGTACTGGAGTAACCAGAAGAGACTAGTGGGAGATGAAGTCAGAGAGATGCCCATGGGCCTTATCATTCGGAAACTGAAGACCATTTAAAGAACTTGTGCTTTTATTCTGAGTCCAGTGGGAAGCCCTCGGAGGGTGAGGAGCGGAAGACTGACATCATTCTGACATATCTTTTCCAAAGGAACACTGGTTGGCTATATGAAGAATAGACTGAAACAGACAAGGGCAAAATCAGGGAAGACAGGATACTACTGAAATGTTCAAATAAGAAATGAAGGTGGCTAGGCCGGTCTGGGAGCAGTGGAAGTAAGGAGAAGAGGTTGGATCCTGGACATATTTTGAAGGAAGAGTCTAGGGACTTGCTGGTAGATTAGAGGTGAAATGTGAAATAAAAAAGCAACAGCAGCAGCAGCAAAACACCCTCAAAGTTTTTAATCTGAACAACCGGAAGAGCGGAGCTGCTGTTGACTGCTGTGAGAAATACTGCAAGGGGATCAGGTTTAGAGGAGAAAGTCAAGTTTGGTTTGGGACGTGTCAAGTAGGACATGCCCACTTGTTTGGAGAGGGTGGGCAGGTAGTTGGCTGTATGGATTTAGTGGTCAGAGGCAAGACTGCTAACTGAGATATGAAACTGGGAAATGTAAGCGCAGAGATGGTATTTACATCCGGGGAGCGAATGAGATCACTGAGGGGGGATGAGTGCAGACATGCTGAGACCTGGGGGTCTGGGAGATGAATAAAACCAAGAAGGGAGCCTGAGAAGGAACTCACAGCAAAGTAAGACAAGAATCCAGAAAGACCGAAAATAACAAATGTTGGCAAGGGTATAGAGAAATTGGAACCCTTGTGCACTGTTGATGGGAAGGTAAAATGGTGTAATTGCCATGGAAAACAGTATTGTGGTTCATCAAAAAAATTAAAAATACAACCACCATATGATCCAGCAATCCTACCTCTAGGTGTACATCCAAAAGAATTGAAAACAGGATCTCAAAGAGATATTTGTACATCCGTGTTCATTACAGCATTATTCCACTTGGGTGGAAGCAACCAAGTGTCCATTAGCAGATAAATGGAAGAAAATGTGGTGTATGCAAACAATAGATTATTACTTGCCCCTAAAAAAGCAGGAAATCCTGTCACTACAATATGGATGAACTTTGAGGACATTATGCTGAGTGAAATAAACGTGTCACAAAAAGACAAATACTGTATGATTCCACTTACATGAGGTACCTAGAGTAGTCAAACTCATAGAAACAAAAAGTAAAATTGTGTTTGATAAAAGAATTAAGAAAGAGCAGTGTTACTGAAGTCAAGTGAAGTCAGTGTTTATGGAAAAGGGAGTAATCTTCCATGTTAAATGCTGTTGGGAGGTTGCAGTGGGCTAAATAATGGTCCCCAAAGATACTCTGTCTGAATCCCTGGCATCTATAAATGTTACCTATAAGGAAAAAGGGTCTTTGTAGATGTGATTATAAGAAAGCTGTTTACATGGAACGATTATCTTAGATTATCCTGGTGGGTCCTACATCCAATCATAAATATCCTTATAGGAGAGAGGCAGAGGAAGGTGACACAAGAAGTAGAGGAGGTAATGTGACCGCAGAGTCAGAGGCTGGAGTGACATGGCCCAAGTCGCAAAATGCCGGCAGCCACCAGAGGCCAGAAACAGATTCTTCCCTAGAGGATCTGAAGGAAGCATGGCCCTGTGGGCATCTTGATTTTGGCTCAGTGAAACTGACTTCAGACTTAAAGCTTTTATAGAACTATATTAGAGAATAAATTGCTGTTGTTTGAAGCCATCAACTTTGCTGTGATTTGTTACAGCAGCTGCAGCAAACTAAGACAGAGGTCAGATAAGATCAGGACTGGGCAAACCGGAAGTTGGACCTGCTGGTGACTTGGACAGATGTAGTTCCAGTAGGATACCTGGGGGGAGGTGGGGCTGGGGCACGTGTGTGGGGGGGGAAGCTATTTAGAGGGGATATAAGAAAGAATTGGCGGAGGAGAAGTGGATACAGCAAGGGTAGTCGTTGTCTATAAAGGAAAGCAGAAAACTGGGATTCTGGCTAGGGAGGGGACGTAGTGCCAAGGGACAGGTTTTATTTTTGTTTTTGTTGCTTATTTCTTAAGATGGAAAGTTTTTTTAGCATGTTTATATGCCTGATGACATTGCTCTGATGGAAAGGGGAGAAAAATTGGTGATGCCAGAGAGAACAAGAAAAAAAGAGCAGAGATGAGTCCTGTAGTCGGCAAGAGAGGGTGGGAGCCGGTGCTGGAGGGAAGAGACAGAGCTGAGCTTGTGAAGACAGAGGTGCGCACGCAGGTAAGCTGGCGGAGTTGGTCATGGGAATAGATGGACGTTCACGTCTTGTTGCTGCTGTTTTCATAGTGAAATAAGAGGCAAGGTCACCAGCTGAGAATGAGGATGGGGAGAGAGGAGATATTAGAAGTTTTAGGAGAGAAGAGAAAGTGTGAAAAATCATTAGAAGATGACTGAGAAACTGAGGAAGGAAAGCTGAGTAGCACTAAAAGATCCACTTCAAGTTAATGTTTGTGAATTTTCAACAAGACCAGCCCCCATGGCTGTGTGTTTATTCAACACTCCAGTTGCTCCAGAACAGGCTGACAGTGGCATCCAACCAGGATTGGGGCTTTTATCAGCCCGTGCAATGGAGGCAAAGAGAGGCGGGATTGCTGTGAGTTACAAGGGAGTGACCCCGTGGTAGCCCATGGCAGCTACGCCTGGAAAGGCGGCACGTGGGGGCATGAGGAAGGGTGAATAGGCAGCACACTCGAGAGTCCAGGGTCCGGTGGAGTCACAGCATCTTTCAGGGAACAGTGGGAGTGATCTAGACGCCAGCAAATGGACCCCCGAGAATGGAAAGCTTAAAATCCCCCTTCTAACCAGCTGGGTCCTATTGGTCTTAGGGCTTTTCTGTGTGTTTATCCACTCTTCTAGAACATTTGATTTGGGAGTATGGGCTGAAAGTTAATTGTGCTGAGAGAGTCCCAGAGCTGTGGGACTCACTGATGCAGTGACAGGAATAAAGCTACATTAGGTCTCTTGAACAATTGGCAAAAAGATCTGGAAAGGAATCAAGCCGTCATCTACCTCAATACTCTCGTTTTACAGATAGAGAAACTGAGGCCTAGAGGGGTGACTTGAGTCTCCCATGATCACTCAGCGAAGATGAAACTCAAACCCAGACCTCCAGCCCCAGAATTCAGTACTCTCTGCATCACCGCGTGCTGATTCTCACGCTCCCTCCATGCCCTCCATCAGCTCAGTACCGTGGGGAGCCAGGACTGCCGGCTCATTAGGCGTCCTCATGGCTCTGCTGACTTTCCTGCCCCTCTGCTTTTCCCTTCGCATTTTCATCGCAAGACACCACATTTATAAAAAAGAGATGTCCTCTAAAAAAATTCCCTAGAGATCCACACAATTATCTGTTTCTCCCTGTGCACAACATTAACCCTATTTTATTAACGTGCAGAGACCTGCTTATCAAATACTACCCATACATTAATCAGGGAGCCTTTGTAGTCAAAGTTGCTGGCTTTTTAGTCTTTGTAAAACAGTGCACAAAAATAACTAAAGTGGAAAAATTGAGCCCAGATCCTTTAAGCTAAATATATCAGAATGTGTCACTATTTCATAGTGATCACCTTAGGGAGGCGAGAGGTCAACAGAGAGAGTACGATGTGATTTTTATTTCACTGACTCCCGCCCATCTATTCTCCTCGTAGGGTTTCTCCAGTAGTGACCATACACTTGGGAAGATAAGACACCTTAGAAACTAAACCTTGATGATGTTCCCAATTTGGGGAGTAGTTAGAAACATTCAGGAAACAGTAAGAAGTGCATCTAACCAGGTATCTTAAACCTGGGGTTAAGTCCTTGGTTCTGACACTCAGTTATAGCTATGTTTTCTAAGGCAATTCACTTTGTCACTCTGTCCCTTAAGTTTCTTTTATCTGTGAAATAAGGATTATGGTTCAGTAGGTTTCAAATGTCTCATATTTAACCTCTCTTTAAGGGTCAGTGGCATCAATTTGCAGAGGAACCATTTCCTAACTTAACTCCTTCCTAGAAAAATCCTCAAGCCCTGTCCTGGAGAGGCCCTCCTTTTGTGAGCCACCAAAACTGGACCAAACTTGTTAAATAAAACACAGTGCCACTCTGGACTCCAGGCTTTGGGAGGAATTTTCTAAACTTGTGTTACAAGTGATTCAAGTATATCATATCAGTGGTCATAAAAGAGATTTCTGTTTCGGATAGTCTATTCTGCAGGATACTTGTGGGTTGTGCGAAACTCTGAGTTTTAAGAACTCCATGAACTCCGTGGTATATTAAGTGCGGTCAGTCAAGTTCACAGCCTTTGCTTTCTCAGAACTGCTCTTGGTACCTGGGGACTGGTCTCAAAAAAGTGTTCATTCTGTGAGGATAGGCTAGAAAAGGAAAGTGAACAGCAAAGGTGGTTAAATAGCTCCTTAAAATAGTCTCTGCAATTGTGGTGGTTTCATAACTATATATACACAATTGTCAACCCCTCCCATTGGCACACAAAAAAAGGGTGAATTCTGATGTACATAAATTATACCTTGATAAAACTGACTTAAAAAATGGTATCCGCAAGATGAACTCCTGGTCCACAAGTCAACAGTTTCAAACAAGCTCCTTTCACCCTCTGGAGATGGCAGATACAGTTGTTCTGTACCGAAGGGTCCTTTTTGTGGTTCTCCTCCCAACCAACCCAGGCTATTTTTGAATCAGTGTGGGCAATAGTGTCTGCACCCTTGCTTAGTGACAAAGCAAAACTTGTTTGTCCCTTCATCTTTAATTTCTTACATTTTTCCTCTACTCACTCCTTATAATAAAAGGGATATTGGCATGGCAGTTTATTTTATGTACCTAGAGAAGTCATTTTAAAAACAGTATTGATTAAAAGGATGAAAAGTGGCTCTGTACTATATATAAAAGAGATGCGTGATAACCTTAAAAGATGTAATATAAAATTCGACACTTGAGTAACAGAGAAAAATTAAAATAACTTCATTTTCTAGAAGCAGTGGGGGGTGGTAAATCTTGCACTATAGATAATGAGAAATCATCCCCGAAGGTCAGCATTTACACAGGGCCCAGCAAATGATTATGTGTATTAGTTAATATTATCTTCCCAGCATGCTATTACACACAAAAAAGCAAGCACTCCAAGTTGGAGAAAGCCGCTTGAAAAATTACTGCGAAGGTTAATTCAGTTGTCTATAGATGGTGGATTGTAGGAGATTTTTGTTTTCTGAATCACTATGCTTTTCAGTTTTCTAAAAATGGCTGTGTATTTCTTTTATAAGAAAAAAATATTTTAAAAAGTGAATTGGCTAGCCAGAGTGACAGAGTGAAACCCTGTCTCCAAAAAAAAAAAAAAAAAAAAAAAACAAATTAAAAAGTGAATTGGGAAAAAAATGTGCTGCTTGCCGTCCCTGACACTGAGCTTATAAAAGGAGACAAGAACATCTATGCGACATTTTCAGGGGCTGCAGCCTCACGCTGGGATACTATAATATCTGAGACCAGTGGTCATGGCATGATTGAGGCGGGGACGCAAAGCCAACACCACAGAGGAGCTCTCGGGGTCAGACTGATGTTTACACTTTCAGATAGAGTATCTGTGTAACTTTGCAATTGGGAAAAGTAACAGGTTTATATGTTGCCATAAGCAACCCAGATTGTATCTGACTACTTGAGGATCTGCCCTTTCTTGATAATAGCCAGGAAATGGGGAGAGGGAAGATGGTGCACCAGTCTCAAGCTCATATTTGCCCCAAGAATGTGAGGATCCTCAAAGATTAGATAGATGGGATATAGTCAGAGTCTGGGAAGTGCCCCTTTGAGGAACATGCTGCATTAGCCTTTTGTTATCAAGAGAAAGCGATTGTAAGCAGTCTGGATCTGGAGCCTTTGTGTGGTGGTGAGGCTGTGCGCCTGCTGCCCATCTCAGAAGCATTCCATTTACTGAGCAGCTAGGTGCCAGGGTGCTATGGAGGACTTTTATTCATTTAATAAATATCTATTGTGCACCTACTGTGAACTCTGCAGACAAAGTCACTGCTCTTGGTTTGCATTTAGTGGAAGAAAGAGATTGATGATAACTAAATTAATTCAGTAATTTCAGATTATAATGTATTGAAAAAAATAAACAGTGATATGCTAGGGAATAATGGGCTGGACAGAGGCACATTAGACAGTGTGATCAGCAAGGGCCTTGTCATTGGAACCCAGGTGTGTGGGAGAAAGCAGCAACCACGGGCAGAGCCACACAGGAACAGCATTGCAACATTGCAGGCAGAGGAAACGACACGTGAAAGGCCCTGGGGTGGAACCTCACTTGGCCTGTTTCACCAGTGAAGACAGACAGATTTACAACTATTTTGGAGATAAAGTGGCAGGTTTAATAAATATTTATTGGATGAATGGCTGGACAAAATAATGACAATTAATAAGACCAGTCAGCATGCAATTTTTTTTTTTTTTTTTTAAGCCAGAGAAACAGCTTGGATATCGGCACAGGATCCTGGGCTGGTGTGTGCTCGAGGAGCTGAGGAGTTGCCCCGGTCGCTGAGAAGGGTTTCTCAGAGGAAGAGAGGCGTGAACTGGGCTTTAAGATACGGGAAGAGTGAGGGGAAGAGAAACCCGACAAAATCATGGCCGCCATAGGCCTGAGCTGTGTTAGGAGAGCAGAGGACCGGCTGGTTTGGTAGAGGATTCGGGCTGGTGATGTTGGTTTCAGCAGAAACGCTTACTGTGTATGCATGGGTGCTCTGTAGGGCCTTTCCGTATGGGATACAGGCCTGAGGAGGAGGAGGTGGCAGCCAGTTACGGAAGCCTCAGGTGCTAGGCTTGCAACTTTATTTTGTGGCCACAAGAAACCTTTACAAACACTATATGTGGACGTGAGCTTTTCCCTTTAGACGATGACAATGAAAGAAAGGAAAGTGCCTCCGTAGGATTATTGAGGTAACCCACGGCACTCTCATATCTGCTCAGTGGCTGGTTTCCTTAGAAACTTAGTATACTGTGTGCATGTGCTTCTGGGTCACACACATTAGGCGCTCAGTAAATCCTTGTCAACTCATTTTAAATCACAATTGATTTTGAAATAATCGCCATCTCTTTAACAGGTTGTCCCTGAAGATTAGAAATTTCAAAATTGGATGTAAGGATTTACTAATCTTCCTCCTCCTCAAAAGGATTTTTCTCCCTTAGGATTATTTGTTAAGTTGTTGCTTAACTATTTCAGTTCTTGCTTAATAGAGTAACAACTGGTAGTATCCATAGATTTTTCCCCTTTGCCCTTCTTATTCCGTGATTCTTGGTCCACGTTCTTTGTCGTGAGGAGTGCAGATTAGGTATGTAATGTTTTAGCTCACGGTGCTTAGCAGTTGCTCAGTAAATGGTGTTGATAATTTTTTTCTGTTCATTCCTGCTCCTTGTATAGCACTCCTTAATTTACAATGTGCTGTCACAAATATTAGGTATACATGTGCAATCCTGGAGTCCTTATCCCCACTTTATGGCTGAGCAACAGAGGCCCAAGAAAATTAAATGATTTTGTCACTGTAAAACAGCTGAGAGTATCAGAGCAGACTAGAACCCAGCTTTTCTGTCTCTTGGCACATGCTCTTCCACTCTTATACCATCCGTCAGTTGCACCACTGGAAATATCTCCAGACACACAGTGATAGAAAACAAACCTGAGTGGAAGAGATCCGGTTCTTATTTGGGGAGCTTGGTTGGGAAGCTCAGCATCTCTTTGTTCACCTTGTGTTATCATTTTGTAAGCCCAAGAGACCATCTGAGCAGTGGCAAGGAAGCTCAGCCTGGAAGTCTCCCTGAACTAAAGGGGTTGCCTGAGGTTTGAGATCCACTGAGGATTTAGGATTGAAGCAGTAGTTTTTTTAAAGAAATTAATTAACGAATAGATAATTTCCTACAAGGAGGCAGAAGGCTGCTGCCTGTCAGAGCCCCCTTGCCTGCTGTTGCAGAGTATTAGATATCGGTAGGTTAACAGAGCCATTTCTATGGAAACTAGCTCATTATTTCTCTTTTGTTGGAATCCTACTGGTTTGTGGTCTGGGCTTCCATATTTTTAAAAAAATCCAACATATACCGTACAAAGTACTAACCTTTTTTTCCTTGGAGTGAACAAAGCCCACCTAGCATCTAAGAATGCCAGCTCCTATTTATAGATACAAGCCATTTCCTTATCCAAGGCTCAGATAAAAACTAAAAGCTTACCCGTCATTTTAAAGTTGCAACATGGCCTAGTCATTCCTGTTTCATTTTACAAAATTTGTGAAATCTGTGACTTTGAAGTCAACATTTTTCAAGGACTGTGTTTTCTGTCAAGGTTATTAAAAGCAGCTAACCAGTGACCCTCTTTCCAGAGGAAAGCTACATCGTGTAGGGGTTAATATTTTCAAAAACAGCAGTTCACTGGAAAGCAGAGAGCTATCGTTTCAAATAATGTTTCTGGCACTCAAGTGAGGCAGGGAAGCCGTGTTGTGTCTTCCTCTCCACCTACACAGCATAGACGCCTCCCGTGCTGATTCGAGGGAATTCACACTTGATTTTGCCTTTTTCCCCATTTGGTGAGCGGCACGTTCCCAGCAAAACTGCTTGGAAATAGCGCAGAGTGGATTTAAGTCAGTTTGTCGGTATGTGGCTCCGTGGGTTCATTTTCTTCCCTGTCAATCCCCAGCAGGCTTGGTCGTCAGGGTTTCCACACTGGTCCTCGTTCGCATTAGCTCTCCCTGTAGCTACACAGACCGTAAAATTGCTATTATGTTTGTGAAAATGGCCACACATATACCATAGACCCCAGATTAGGATCAGTCTGGTGCCTTTGAAAATGTGAATTGAGATGGGCTGAAAGAAAATCTTTCCCTGGGGTGATTGCTTCAGAAACACCCTCCTCGCTATTGTGCTGACGTAATCTAAGCCTCAGTTTCCTTCAAGGAGGGATGTAGCACTCGCTCCCTTGAGTTGTGAGGATGAAACAGGACAATGCTTTAAAGCATTTGGCCCAGTTCCTGGCACAGGGCAAGCTCTTGGTCTGTGAGCTAATATTCATGTCAGCCTGTGTTCCTGGTCCTCTGGTTAAGGAACAGAGATTTTGGCTTGTAAATCGAATTCCCGGAAATGAGAAGCACTAAAAGATGGGGAAGAGGGATAGGAAGAGGAGGGAGGCACTTGGACGGCTCCGGTTTTGTTTGGCTTACAAAGTCATTCCTTCCCTCGGCCAGCGTGTGTTGTCCAGCTGTCTGCATTCTGGCCCCTGTGAACTCCCCGAGGCCTCCCAGGGATGGATTCCTTCCCGTGCCCCCCCTTCCTGGCCTTCCCTCCCCTCTTCAGATACAAAGCAGCGTCTCATGGAGTCCAGGTTATTCCGTACCCTCCATGCCCAGGCTCTTCCGTGCCTGTGGGCGTGGACACCTACCCCGCACACCCCTGGCCCCGGCTCTATTCTCATCTCTTTTTGAATTTTCCGTCTCAAACCTCCTCACTGCTGCTCGAAAATGAGCAAAGGCAAGTGAGGAAACCAGCACATGGTGACACCCAAAACATCTGTGTGACGTGCCCAATTGTCGACAGGCTGGGAAAGAGTGAGCGAGCACGGGAGGCGGATTCCAACCTGAATGCTCTGGGGCTTGAAAGTGTGGAGGGAGAAGCAGCATCACAATAGATCCCCTATTGATATAGAATGTCCCCAGTGGCTGGGGAACTAAAAGAAATTAGTGTCTGCTGATTAGCAGAGATTAGAACGTGCTATTTCAGTATTTTCAGGTCAAAGTGGCCAACGGGTAATAGAAAAAGATGCCTGACAAAAAACTACCCTGAAACCTGGCAGGCTGATGTTTTACAATTATTATTTGATGCACATGATTCACATTGCAGCCACTATGCATAAGTTCACTAGTGCTCTGTTTGTGAAAGGCCTTCACAGGAATGGATATTAATTGTACTCTTAGTATATATAATCTAATATCAGAGGCTGGGCGCGGTGGCTCATGCCTGTAATCCTAGCACTCTGGGAGGCCGAGGCAGGAGGATCACTTGAGGTCAGGAGTTCGAGACCAGCCAGAGCCCTGAGCCCTGAGTAAGAGCGAGACCCCATCTCTACTGAAAAAAAAAAAAAAAATAGCCAGGTGTGGTGGTTCCCACCTGTAGTCCCAGATACTTGAGAGACTGAGGCAGAAGGATCACTTGAACCCAGGTGTTTGAGGTTGCTGTGAGCTAGGCTAATATTAGTATATATATCAACCTAATTAGTATATATAAAAAATATTGATTGATGATGTGTATAAATATATATCATTTAGTATGTATATAATCTAATATATATTGGTATATATAATATCAATTTTATGATGGTGTGCATACCTGCTACACAATCAATTAGAATAGGGATCAAAAAAAGTGAGTGGCAAAAATGACCAAGCTAAACTTGGGTTGTGGTCTGAGCATTTAATAAAGACTAGTTGCAAGAGCTCTGCAAAATTCTAAACTGGAATGTTTTTAAATTAGTCCTCTAATTCAAAAGCAGCTAACTACCAATCACCAGTGATGCAGCTAACTGACAAGTAAGAATAATAGAGTGACTGGGAGATTATAAACCCGCAATTTGTATTCTAGACTAGACATTGTTTATTTTATTGCCAGTGTTATCCTAACCTGTAAATACACAAAGCAAACAAAAACCCCTCAACACCTACTGCAAATATCAAAACATAGTCCTGAGAAATACACAGCAGTAATTAAAGGCCCTGGGGAAGTCTGTCTGGATACCACCCTTAGAAAATACCATTAAAGTATGAAAAGAATGGAATTCTCCACAATTACCCTACACGCTCTAAGCTAAGATCCCATTCTGAAAACATTTATTTATCTTTGTGCCACAGAAATAAGGGGTTATGTGTTTATTACCAAGCCTAAATGACAAGAAAATGTATAGTCTTAACAGAAAAGTTCCTCCTGAAATAAATTAAAATGCTGAATGTACTTTTAGAAAAAGAAATCTCATCTAATGGTTATTATTCCATAGCAGGCCTGTTTCTCATGTTCCTGGGAGTGGTGGGGAACAACTATTCTCATCAGTTGAAAAGAAAAAAATTCCTTCTGTATTATTCTTCAGTGTGGAATTCAGGTGGGATAATTAGGGCATTCTTGCAGAGTTCTACCAATCTCTTGCACACAATTCCTATAATTGTTCTAGGAATTTTTGTTATTTGTATCCTTTTTGCTTACTGGCAAATATAACCCAGCATAATCTTACTATACTAGAACACTGCACAAAAGAAACTCTGCTCTATTTTAAATGAGCAGGGACCAGATATCCATAAAGCATAATAATGCTAGTGAGAATTATAAACACTTAACATATATTCATAACTGTGACAGTAATAGGGATTATAAGACATAAGAATATAAAAGCCCAGTTAGGTGAACATTTCCACATGGAGTACTTTTTTTGAGCAGATTTTTCATGTATAGCTTTATGGCTATTTTTTTGGGTGTCCTTCCATATTTATCATTAAGAGTACTATGGGCCTTTTAAGCAGTACCATTCATTGTTGCCTGGCAGGCCTCGGGGCGTTAGAGTCTCCACCTCTTGCTCCCTGAATGCCAGAGGCACCCGCAGTTATTGTCATAACCCATACCACCGGCACATATTTCCAAATTCCTCCTAAAAGGCAGTACTTCCCTGGTTGGGTACCACTGCCAGTAAGTTTGGTGTAGGACATAGAGAAAAGATTGAGTCCTACTTGCAATTTCCAAAGGGTAGATTATTAGAATTTTAAAAACAGATTTTGGCTGTAGAATTTGGAAAGAATAAGCCTTTGGTATTATAATTCTCTGATTCAAATGTAAAGCAGTGTACCCATACACATTCCATGCCATGCCATGGTTACCAGATAATCTAGTATCTGGCAGGTTCTACCAATTGCTGGGCTCAGAACAGCTTACTAGACAAAAGAATGTTGCTTTAACACTACCCAACCTTTGGTTATCACCCCAGCTGACTCCCAGAAATGAGATTTTAGAAGTGGCTTCAGAAATTCAGTTTCCCCAAGAGAACCAGACTCTGACTCTATTTCTCTGTGTCCCACCAACTCCTAGAATAGGTAGAATCCACTGCTGGGCATGTCTCTGGAGTGGCTCTGGTGGCTCTGGGGTGAGGCTGGGCCCCTTCAAAGGTAAACTTCAGTTTATGCCAAGTCACAGTGCATCACCAAAGACCAGGTGGATTGAGTGAGGGAGGAGCAGTGTGTAGAAATGAACCACGCTTTTTTTTTTTTTTTAACTACAAGGGTGTTTTTTTGGTCTTTTGTCTCTAAGAGGTATGTGTGTTTTGAAGCTTTGTCTACATGATCTTCTCAGCAGATTTCTTTTATAACTATTTCAGTGGTTAATGGTTCAAAACATTTCCCTCCCTCTTAAAAAAATAATTTCTGCACAATTTGGGCTCCATGCAAAATGAAAAAGGAATATTAGCAAAGAATATCTGATGTGTGTCTGTGCTTCCATGGTGAAACTGCCTCAGCATCTCATGGGACTGTCAACCCTTTTTATTTACCCCATAGGTTTTTTCAATAACACTTCTCATTGTATGCAGTTACTTTCAACTCAGGTGCAAGTGGGAGACAAAAGATTTCCTCTTCACCATTAAGAATCAGTGATGGACTTGGGGGGCTGGGGGGGCACAGGCAATATATATAACCTGAACTTTTGTACCCCCATAATAAGCTGAAATAAAAAAAAAAAGAATATCCGAGGAAAAGAAAGAATCAGTGACGTAGCATTTTATACACTCACAATGAACAATCTGGAAAGGAAATTAAGAAAACAATTTCATTTACAATAGCATCAAAAAGAATAAAATAATGAGGAATTAACTAAGGAGGTAAAAGACTTATACAATGAAAACTAAAATACAGTGCTGAAAGAAATTAAAGAATACATAAATAAATGGAAAAAGACATCTCACGTTCATGGATTAGAAGACTTAATACTGTTTAAAGTCAATGCTGTCCAAATCAATCTACAAATTCAATGCACTCCCTATCAAAACTCCAGCAATGTTTTTTGCAGAAATAGAAAAATCCATTCTAAAATTCATACGGAATCTCAAGGGACCCTAAATAGCCAAAACAATCTTGAAAAAGAACAAGTTGGAAGACTTAACACTTCCTGATTTCAAATTTACCCATTCACATTCCATCCCATGGTAATCAAAGCAGTGTGGCACTTGCATAAAGACAGACAACCCCTATATAAACCAATGGAATAGAATAGAGAGCCCAAAAATAAACTCTTACTTATATGGCCACATGATTTTTTGACAAAGATGCCAAGGCCATTTATCTCACTCAGTTCAGGCTGCTATTACAAAAAAATAGTTTTGACTGGGTGGCTTAAAGAACAGACATTTATTTCTCACAGTTGTGAAGGCTAGAAGTCTAAGATTAAGGTGCCAGCATAGTCAGGTACCAGTGAGGGTCCTCTTCCTTGATTACAGGTAGTTATCTTTTCCCTGTTTATTCACATGGCTGAGGAAGAGAGGGAGAAATCATTTCTCCTCTATCTCTTCTTTAAGGGCACTGATCTCATTTATGAGAACTCCATCCTCATGACCTAATTACCTCCCAAAGTTCCCACTTCCAAATACCATTATAATGGGGACTGAGCTTCAGCATAAGAATCTTGGGAAGGTCATAAGCATTCAGTCCATAATTCAATGGGAAAAGGACAATCTTTTCAACAAGGTGCTGGGAAAACTGGATATCCACAGGCAAAAGAAAAAAATTAATTCAAAATGGATCAAATACCTAAACAAAAGAGCTAAAACTATAAAACTTTTTAGAAGAAAACAGGTGAGGCGTGGTGGCTCATGCCTGTAATCCTAGCACTCTGGGAGGCCAAGGCGGGTGGATTGTTTGAGCTCAGGAGTTCGAGACCAGCCTGAGCAAGAGCAAGACCCTGTCTCTACTTAAAAAATAGAAAGAAATTAGCTGGACAACTAAAAATATATAGAAAAAAATTAACTGGGCATGGTGGCATGTGCCTGTAGTCCCAGCCACTCGGGAGGCTGAGGCAGAAGGATTGCTTGAGCCCAGGAGTTTGAGGTTGCTGTGGAGCTAGGCTAACGCCACAGCACTCTAGCCCGGGCAACAGAGTGAGACTCCGTCTCAAAAAAAAAAAAACAAAAACAACATAGGGCAAAATCTGCATGACATTGGATATAGCAATGATTTCTTGTATGTTACAACAGAAACACAAGCAAGAAAAGCCAAAATAGACAAATTGAACTTCCAAAAAATTAAAACTTTTGTGCTTCAAAGGACAGTTCAACAGAGTAAAAAGGCATGCCGCAAGTTGGCACCTTGATCTTGGACTGCTAGCCTTCAGGACTGATAGAAAATATTTGCAAATCATATATCTGATAAGGGATTAATATCCTAAATATATAGGAACTCTTAAAACTCAGCAATAACAAAAAAACAATTCAAAAATGAGCAGTGGGCTTGAATAGACATTTCTCCAAAGAAGATACATGAATGGCCAATAAGCACATGAAAAATGCTCAACATCATCAATCATTAGGAAAATGCAAATAAACACAACAAGATACTACTTCATACTATTAGGATAGCTACTATCAAAAAAACAGAAAGTAACAAGTGCTGGTGAGGATGTGGAGAAACTGGAACCCTTGTCCACTGTTGCTAGGAGTATAAAATGGTAGAGCCACAGTGGAAAACAGTTATGGCAGTTCCTCAAAAAAAAAAAAAAAAAATTACCATATAATCCAGCAATTCCACTTCTGGGTCTATACTCAAAAGCATTGAAAGCAGAGTCTTGAAGAGATATTTGGACACCCATGTTTATAGCAGCATTTTTCATAGTAGCTAAAACATGGAGGCAACCGAAGTGTTCATCAGTAGATGAACAGATAAAGAAAATGTGGTGTGTTTATATATGTGTATAATATGCATATTTATGTGTATAATAATGTGTGTGCTTATGTGTGTGTATATATATGTGTATAATATTCCATTGTGTGTGTGTGTGTGTGTGTGTGGCCAAAACTTAGTCACGTAACTATTCCTAGCTATAAGGGAGGCTGGGGAATGTATCCTTCGGCAAAATGTACCTAGCTAAAATTCAGGTCTCTGTTTAAAAAAGAAAAAAATTGTCATTACTAATGAAGAAGAAAGGAAGAGGTATTGGGAGGCAGGTTGTGGTCTCTGCTGTAGGTCACTGTGTGATCTGGTGCAAATTCAAGGGCAGGAGAGTAGCTGGCCAGACTCCCAAAGCTCCTGCAGACCCAATGAACATTTGGTAATTCTGGGATAATCTGCATTCCCAGTGTGATGAATGAATTCCAGTATGGCAGAAACATTAGCTTCACAGAACGGTGTCCAGGGGCTTGTGGATCATGGCTGCTTCCAACTTTGGATGAATGAAAGAGTTAGGCCACCCTACTGCGTAAGTCAATATTCCATCTTGACCCCGTGAAGTCTTCCTAGGCTGTTAGATGTTTGTTTAGTTGTGAGGCATATTATTTCCTTGTGGGACTAAGATGATTAGGGTCCCTAACCATGCAGATGAAATCATAGTTGTTAAAGCCTCCTTTTATTTTATTTTTTTGTTGTTGTTTTTACATGCAGTTCTCCCTCCCTTGGCCTTTAAGCATATGAAAGTAGAGGTCACAGATCTTTGTGACTTCAGAAATTCCTTCAGTCTTCCCTCCCATTTTATTGTCTCCAAACTCTTTTTTAAAAAATTGAGGAAACAATTATCCTCCAATTTATTCCATAAATGCTCTTGGGTGGCTTATTTTGCAGTATTCTTTATAAAGTAACACTCTCTATGAAGGGACTTGTATGTTTCCAGACAGTTTTACATAGTTTCTTCTTTTGTCTTGAAGAGTTAGGTATCAATACAGAAGTACCAGAGGAGATAATTTATAGACTTCTGCTACAAGAAAAACAAAAATTATTTATTGATTTTAATGGGTAGGTAAAAAATTTATATACAGAATTTGTTATGGGTTATTCTTCCTTCCCCAGGTTTTCTGTCTTTTTAAGATAAGTAACCTGATCTTACTTCATCCCTAGATAAAAAGATTTCCCAAAGCTAGCAGGAATCACAGTTTTTGATATAATATCTTCAGAACAAGAGTCTGCTAGTGTTGACTGAGGCAGTGTTTAATGCTTCTCATTTCCTGGATCATACATTCTGGTCAAATTGAAGCTCTCAGATATTGCTTTGCTATTGGGTGTCAATGACCTCAAGGGGCCTATTTACACAGATGGTCCTGAAACAGCATATGGCACCTTGACACAGAGCAAGACCCTTTCAGAATGTGGGGGAAATGGACATTGAAAATAAAAGAGGATACTTTTCAAGAGGAACAACAGGAATAAAGTGAGATAGCGGGTCAATAAAGGGTTACAAGAGAAACAAAATTGGGATAGGACTTGAAGAGGGTGGGGAGCACAGATGGGGAGGGGGTCAGGCAGGGCCAAAGAAACCACCTCGCAATCTGTTAATACATAGGGACAGAACTCCACTCTCGAGACATTTATGTTCCATTGCCATATTCATGAAAGTAATAAGTCTGTTGTACTTAGAATAACACTGATGAGTGACCTAATTGATGTATTTACCAATTTAGACATGGCAGTCCCTCCCCCCGACATGATAGATGTGTTCTGGAAGAATTGCCAGCAAAGGAGATAGTTGTGAATCAAGCTGTATTTCCAAGAGAGTGGAGAGGAACGGCTATTTCCAACAGTGCTGGATTAAGTGACCCTGAAAAGCCACGCCTCCTATCGCAGTGTCTCTGCAGTATAAAAGGCTGCGGTGGTCACGGTTCCCCAGAAGGGTGGGGTTTGAGCCCATCAGGGGAACACTGTCAACAGAGCCTTTGGTCCTGAAGGAGTTTAAAATTTACCATCCATCCCTCTGCCCGCCCTCACTCATCCTCTGAGGGCACCTAACATGATATCTGACAGTAGTAGCAGATGAACCACAACAGCAGTAATGCACAGTGTCACCCTTACCATTTTGAACTCATTTAAAAAATTCAGATAATTTTAACAGCTTGCTGTCTTAATGTGGCAGCATGTCTTATTCTATCTGATTTGGTAAACATTCTCCCTGGGGTAGAGAGGGAAGGAGGGTTGGAAAATCAAACATCTTCTGGTCTGCCTGTCCATCAGACATAGTGCTGACCAGGGATGGAGAGGGCTGGAGGAGCCAGGCCTGGCTACGGCCACAGTTCTGATATTTCCCAGATTGTGATGAACCTGCGCCTTTGGTAGCTCATGGATTCTCTGATACATTCTTCCTCTTTGTTTTCTTTTCTAGTGTGTCTGAAAAATCCATCCAGCACTCCGATGGCCAGCAACAACACTGCCAGCATAGCACAGGCCAGGAAGCTGGTGGAACAGCTGAAGATGGAAGCCAACATCGACAGGATAAAGGTGAGGACAGCCTGACCCCACACCTCATCTAGCCTGATTATAAGGAGCGTGATTTGCAGCCATCTGTCATCCGACTGCTCTTCCATAGAGAGGGATGAAACCAATAACGTCAGGAGAGTAGCTTAACGACTAGGCAGAAGTTCACTTTTCTAAAATGTCTTTGCCTTTTTCAGATTTCTACAGCATGAAATGATAGAATAAATTAAAACTGGTTCTCTATGTAGATTTTAAAACAAAAAAACAAAAACAGGCTCATGGCTAAATTCCAACCAAAGAAATTGTATAACGCATAAAACATATCAGTCCACCAGTTCACCTCCTTGACCTTGTGGAGACCCTCTTCTCATTTGGGTTTTAACTCTTTCTGTCCTGGTTCAGGTTCTAAGGTTAAGTGTCTGTCTTTCATGTCTAACCCTTCTAATCATCATGGCAGGTTATTAGTTTTTTAGTTCTTTATACTTTATTGGATTTTTTTCCCTACAAAACCTAAAAGTCACACCTTGCCTCCCTAAGAAGTCAAACAACATAGAGGTTTAATGAAAGTTCACAGTCTACTTCTTTCTTTCCTTCTCTTACCCTCCCAGACCTAACCTGACAGCTTTGCTATAAGTTGGGGCTAATTCATATTGAACCAAGACTTTAAATCCAAACCCTTTGTTGGTAGATTTCAAATGA
Source organism: Eulemur rufifrons (assembly GCF_041146395.1). NCBI lineage: Eukaryota > Metazoa > Chordata > Mammalia > Primates > Lemuridae > Eulemur > Eulemur rufifrons. Next base: position 82,899,129 of record NC_090984.1, read on the forward strand.
AAATTTGCCCCAACAGATGCATGCTAGAGGGCAAAGAGAGAGCTCATCTTCCTCCCTAAATAAATTGAGCAATTACCCATGGACATTTTCCCATCTATCCTAAATCTTTGTAAAATCTGACTCCTAGTAATAGGCCACAAGATTTAATCAGCTCCCGCTCTTCTTTCAACAGCTTTAATTCTTCTTTATTTGTGAGTGAGATAAATAAAGCCTCCTTTGCTACCTTCCTCTTCTCCTCTTTTCTTGCCTCTTGTTTTTCACTCTTTTATTTCTTTGCTGAGAGAGTGCAAAAGTACACAGCGACAGGTGGTGAGGTGGCCCAAGGATTGTGGCTATCAGAAAGGGTCATCCAGTTCGCTTTTGGGGGAGAGGAGGTTCAGCCCATGGGCCTCTGGAAAATACCACTTTACCTGTTGGGGTGGCCCAACTGAGATAAAATTTGGTGAAGCCCTATCGTGGTTGGCATTTTCTGTTACTATTCGGTGTCCCCAGGCACTGTCCCTACAGGAGAATATGATGTGCTGATGGGGATGAAGACCGATGGTGGAAGAAAGAAAACAGAAATAGACCTTCCCAGCAATAGGTCAGACTTCACCATCCGTCACCTGAATGACTGACTGCAAGGGGTTCCTACCTGCTCTCTGCAGTCCCACCTCCATCTCTGCCATCAGTGACCCTCCACACTGTGGCCAAAGAAAACATTCTAAAAGAAAATCTCATCATGTTCCTCTGCCACTAAACATCGTTTATGATTCCCCATGACCCGTAAAATAAAATTCAAACTCTTTAGCAGTGTATACAAGGTTCCTCTGGCCCCTGCCCATCTTTTCAGCTTCATCCCCATCCATTCTCCCGGGGGCCATACTGAACTGCTTTCGATTCCCTTGATGGAAATTTCGAATGCCTAGAACGTTCAATCTCCTTTGACTCCACCTTTCTCCTTTACTGACGCTTACCTGCATTGACTCCTTGAAGAGTCAGACCAGTCATTGGGTTCTTTCAGAAGTTTTTCTAGACCCTCATCATAAGGTTGTATTTTTGCTGTTTGTTCAGTTACTCATTCATTTATTTATCTAATAAATATTTTATTGAGAGCTTTCTAAATTGCCAAGACTTATGAGGTTCTAGAGATATGGAGATAGATAAAGACATGATTCTTGCCCTTAAAGATCTCCAACCTAGTAGGGATTATAAAAAATAAGAACAAGACCTATTACAGATGCAAATAAGTTATCCGAGAAGCATAATTACCAAATGTCATCAGAAAGAAGCCAACATCACACCTTGATTGCCCTTTGAAGAGACACCAATGCATCACTACTAAAAAAGATAAAATATTAGCCCAATAAACTGAGCACCAAGTGTCTGCCTTCCTGGACGATCGTCACATTCAAACCTCTGAATCCCTGTTGACATGATGAGACCTGAAATTGTTGGAAATATAGCAGCATCCTGTATTTCAGCGTTTGTTCGGGACCTCAGAGCGAGGCAGACATGCTGTGGTGAAGTGACAGGTTATTTTTAGTTTAGCTGTTGGATAAAATGTCAACTGTGGTGACACAGTTGTCAGCTAGCTGGTTTAGGGCTTGGTTATCTGCCTGTAGGAGGCCCTTCAAGGCTTCTGAGCGTTCAGGCTTCCTTACCTACTTTCTGTGCACAGTCCTATCAGCAGGAAGGGGCTTCTCTCTGAAGATTCCAGGTTTGTGATTTTCTGGTTGGAGTAGTGACCTCTTCAAGCTATAAAGGATAGCAATGGCTTTATGTGCATCTGGCAGAACCTACTGCGGCTCAGATGACAAAGACCAGGACTCTTAATGAGGCATGGGGACACAGTTGCATTGGAGCTGCTGATACAGGAGTGGCCTTATCCCTCATCTGGGTGCCAGAATAACTCCAGCTGCATAGAGAAGCCCTACCTGATCTGAACAACATATTGGTTTTTAAACCTTCTTGTGTCCTATCCCTTTATATCACAGATCCTGGGAGATCTGGGCTAATGAACCCATTATCTGTTCATAAGCCTCAGGCATATGTAAATTATACTCCCAGCTTTGCTGTATTTCTTTGTTAGTGTTTCATTCAAGGACAGAGAGTAAAGAGAAATAAAAGGAAAATGGGTAGGGGACCCAGGAAAGGGATAGAGGAGGTTTAGGTTCTATGACACTTAGACAAATGGAGCAGCAATATACTTACACTACCATTGAACAAAGACAAAATAAAAGAAAGCTTGTCCTTACAGCACAAGTGGAGGGAACATACACAAAAGTAAAGGACAGCAGGGCTTCAGTAAATCTCTTGATTCATCGCTATATTAGGACTCCTTGGGTTTCTAATAGTAGGAACCCAACCCAAGCTAGTTTAAGCAGAAAGAAAGGATTGATAATAAAAGATATAGGGTGTGTCAGAATCCAGGAGCAGAAGTGAAACTGGGTAAGCAGTGGAAGTGGGAACTGGAAAGCCACTGGGAACTGCAGGCGCCCCGTCACATGTCTCTGCTTCTCTCTGGGTATCCCTCTCTTTTGCTGGGAAGAATGATTTCTAGCTGTGAGTTCCATGTGGCAGACACAAGATGGCTGCCCACGCTCCAAGGATCACACCTCATGTTCCAGAGATAGATTGATTCAATCCCTGTCAGTCTCCATTCCATAGTCCGGGAGTAGCATCTCTGTTCTAGTAAGAATAAGCCATCTCCACCTTCACTCAACTGACATTAGGATCAAACCACATTATATAAACACGGCTTCCAGGAATTAACCTACCCACATGTATGGGAATCACTGTAAGCTGGAAAGATGCTCTTTGATGAGGGATACTGTTAGTATTATGCAAAATGATGTAGATATAAGAGCAAAAGAAAGCCAAGGCTAGGAGCATGGGTGAAGTAATTGCTTCTTAACTAATTAAGTGCTCCATAAATTGACTCCACATAAAAATTTCAAATTTATTTCTTATTTCTGCAAAATATTCCCAATAGACATTTCTAACTGGTTCTCCTTACTGTTCCAGGAATGGGCTATGCAAATTTCCACCTCTCTGGTGATTCTGGGTCCCTCACTGAGAACACCCTTCCCCTTATTCTTTGTCTGTCCAGATCTTATTCTTCCATTAGGGGTCAGCCCAAATTCCCACTTGGTCGTGAATCTCTTTTTCTGTTCTAACCATATTTACTCATTAATTTACTGTTCAATTTCACCTTCATCAAAGAAATTTTCCAGCTAGACTACATAGTCCTTAAAGGCAAAGACCAAGTTGTCTACTTCTTTGCATCCTTCATGGTGCTAGGGCACACAGGCATTCAGTAAGCACTTTTTTTAAATAGATAGCTTTAGGTTTGAGTATTAAAAGTGTCATATAATAAGACATTAGGAACTGTATTTTTCATGACATTCATTCCCAATCACATTATAGATTTGGAGATTCTAAGCATGAATATAATTGGCCAAATAAAACTGTGGTAATGGGAGAGAATTCAAATGTAATACAAAAAAGAGAAAAACTGATCATTTTAAAGAAAAGTAAATTGTTTCATATCGTATGATCATAAGTAGCTAGTATTTATAGTACACCTTCTTTTTAAAACACTTCAACATAAGACTGATTTTCATGACTGAAAAATATGTATAAATTAGTGTACCAAATATGAGCATTTCTGATGATTAAATCATCTTTCTGATTATTGACTCATAGTAGATTAGAACTCAACTTCATGGGGCTCTGGACTGAGAAATGGGCCAGTTAGACACCATGTTTGGTACTAGAGAGAGGACATATATCCTAGGTTTGAGACTTTTAAGGTATTTTTGCAGCATTTTAACATCCTTTCTCTAAAATGCTTGTGTTTAATTTTATTAGTAGACTGGGATGCAGTCTTCCTTATAGGTCAATTTGAGAGTATTTTTAGACATGATAAAAATCAGTAAAGTATATTAAAGGATTTATAGAGGGAAGGGCTGTGTTCAAAGATGGCTAATCCTAACTCATTTAATTTGCTAAACACAAACCAAAAAAATTTAAAATTGAATTCAGACATACATTAATAATGGAGCATAAGACTTCATTTTTAGGAGAGTTGATATAATTTTTTAAAATTCAATAGATATTTGTTAAGCACCAAGTACATACTCAGCCTTATGCATCCCACTTAACAGTTGTAGAAGTAGTACTATAAATTCTTGGTAATTTGCAATCCCTGGGACATGAATTTTCCTGAATAGCCTAGTTTTTAGGCCAGATGAAGTCTCCCTTAAAAATATAACTATTTTGGATGACAATATTGAGTGTCTTTCTTCTTTTATTAAATAAAATAAATTCAATATACTTTTCTTGATGACTATTGTTTAGAAAATTATTCTATTTCTTTTTTTAAAGATGCTATTGATAAGTACCATCAGTTTAATGTCACCTTGGAGAAGCAGGGAGGGGAAGACTCTTAAAATAGTCACTCATTATTTCACAAATAAAAATAGTAGATATTTATTCATACAGTTTACTTTCTTTAGTATCACAATAAAAGTTTGATCCTAGGCACTCTTCACAACCACAGTGCAAAGATCCTTTAGACTCACCTTTGGCCACCAGCAGTGATGCAAACATCATGGTGATATAGGCCATGATGATAATACAGACCATCGTGGTGATGCAGACCATCATGATAATATATATAGGCCATCATGGTTGAGTAAAGTACCATGGTTACATAGGCACCATGTTAGGTAGGGCACCATGGTTCGGTAGTGCACCATGGTTAGGTAGGGCACCAGGTTAGGTAGGGCACCATGTTAAGTAGTGCACCATGGTTAGGTAGGGCATTATGGTGATGCAGGCATCATGTTGACTTGCTGCTTTTCATTCTCTACATTGGTGATCTTGCACTCCTTAGCACCTCTCATATTTTCAGTATAATTACATGTCAAAGAATTCTGAAGTTTCTTCTGCATTTACTGCTGCTTAACACAGATGTTTTAATTTTCCTTACTTGAATTACACATTCACAATTCAAAGAAAAATAAAACCTTTCTTTAAAGTAACCTGCAGCTTTGATCTGAGTAAAAGACCTTTTTAGACAGATGTCAGACCAACCTCTCCTAGTTTAAAAATTCTGTGACCTATTCCTAGAGCTTTGGCCATTTCTTTTGCCTTCACTTACATTGCCAGGCCTGTGACAGGCGATCTTTGATGTTCAAGGTAACTTGCTGTGAAATAAAAAGAAATATGTATATTGGTCTCTGCCTTTGGTTCCTGACACAGAGCTCTTAAGGCCTTTGTAAATAGAGGTGCTAGGAGAATTTTTTGTTCTAATATTTGGTCTTTGACCCTGGTTTCTGAGACAGGCTCCTAAGACCTGTATAATTTCCCAGATGAGAGGAGCATCTTTTGTTCTAATGAGGTGACTCTTGGTGGGCTCCAGGATAGCGATGGGTCACCAGGAAGACCAAGCCATGATTAGATGCTTGGAAGCTCAGTCCCACCCCTATCCGCAATTCCTGCATGGAGGGAAGAAGGGCTGGAAATGGAGTTTATTATCTATCCTGCCTACATGATGAATCCCCCATAAAAATCCTGAAAAAACAGAGAGCTTCTGGGTTTGTGAACACATATGCATGCTTCGAGGGTGGTGCACCCCAACTCCACAGAGACAGAAGCTCTTGTGCCCAGGACCCTTTCAAACCTTGCACTACATCTCTCTTCATCTGACTATTTGTTTATATCCTTTAAAATATCCTTTGTAATAAATTGGCAATAATGAGTAAACTGTTTTTCTGGGTTCTGTGAGACACTAGCAAATCATCAGAGTTGTGAGAACCTCTGATTTGCGGCCAAGTCGGACAGAAGTTGTGGGCAGCTTAGAGGCCTACTACTTGCGATTAGCATCTGAAACAGGGGCCAGTTTTGTGAGACAGAGCCCTTAACCTCTGGGATCTGATGCTGTCTCCTCAGAGATAGTGTCAGAATTGAGTTAAATTGTAGGATATCCAAGTGGTGTCAGAGAATTGCTTGATGTGAGAAAGCCCACACATCTGGTGTCAGGAGGGGAATATTGAGAGCGATGTGAGTATAGAGCAAGGGAAAACAATTCGAATGTCTTTTCTATATACACTTCCCATTTCAAGCTTCCATCCAGTATAATCTTTGAAGTCAGTTAAGGCAACAAATTAAAGTTAAGTCAACCTTGCGTGGCTTCATGAATGCAGGCAACCCAACTGAAGGAGTGATTTGATGACTGATACCCTTAATGCACAGGCAGTTTGCCACATGCATGGTCAGTGACAACCTGCCTGTGCTTATTTCTTTGCCTGATGGCTTGCAAGCATTTTGCAACATCAATTTTAAGATGTGTCTCAATTTCAAGATGTCATGAAACTGGAGCTATATCCCTACGTTCCATTTAAGTTTGGGGTTCTGGTTTTTATCCTTACGGACAACTGCTCCTTCTTGGAGCTGTCAAGGTTTCTGCCTGGAGTAGGTTCATAGTCTGGTGGGCTTTATTGAGGCGGTCTAGGGTCCCCTACACCTTCCTCCCTGCTTCTTGACCCCCGTCTGGTCTGGTGAGGTTTCTGGATAGCTGGGTTTCAGCAGTCGTCAATCTGAGCAGATCCATGTTGTTATCAGAACATGGAGCTGATATTCCTTCACTTGTGCATCAGATCCCATCTCCCTAACCAAGGAAACTGCTCCACCAGTTTACCTCCTGTCTCCTTCCTATATCACCCATTTTTGCTTCTCTTCTTCATTATTTCCATCAGCGTACAAGCATAGTGTTATTTCCCCATTTTCAATAACATTTAAATTCCCCCCCCACCTCCCTTTCCAGCAACTGCCCCATTTGTTTCCACCTTTTTGTGGTATAACTTTGAAAAGTTTATCTATATTCACTGTCTCTAATTTCTCTTTTCTCTTTCTTTTGAAAAGTTATTTTTATTCTGGAAATAATTTCAAAGTTACAGAAGAGTTGCAAGTATGGTGCAAAGAATTTCATTTTCCCCTGAATCCTGTGAGAATAAGTTGTCAAAAGATGTCCTATCACCTCTGAATACTTTAACATCTATTTCCTACAAGTAAGGACATTTGTCTACATAATCATAATTCAGTCATGAGAATCAGGAAATTAACATTAGTAGATTACTACCTTTTAATCTGAGATCCCATTTAAGTATTGAAAATTATCCCAGGAATGTTCCTTTTAGAAAAAGGACCCCATTCAGAATCATGTGCTGCATTAACTGTCCTGTCTGGCACAGTTCTGTAGACTTCCTTGACTTTAATGATCTTGACATTTTTGAAGGTGATAGGCCATCTGCTTATAGAATGTCACTCAGTTTGGGTTTATCAGATAATTTTCTATGATTAAATTCAGGAAACAAAAATTTGGCATTAATATCATAGATCTGATGGAATATTCATCTCATTGTATTCTGTCAGTGGAACGTGATCTCAAATTGTCACTTACTGGTGATGTTGACTTTGATTAGTTGACTAATGTGGTGTCTTCCAGGTTTCTGCATGCAAAGCTATTTTTTTTCTCTTTGTAGTTAAAAAAGTATTTGGAGTTTGGGGGAGGTCACTTGAGATTACATAACTGTACCATTCCTCATTCAACATTCTGAGCTTTTTAATTTATTTAATCATATTGATATGAGCTCATGGTTTTGAAACCTCTTTTATTCAGTGGCTTATAATGTGCTACTATCATTTATTTTGGGTTTAAATTGGCACAGATTAAAAATGGTTACTGTGTCCTTTTGACATGTCTCCCTCATCCTTTGACCACATTTTTAGTTTTTGGCACAAACAGATGTTCTAGGCACCTCTTGTTTTTCCTGCCCCAGCCCTGAAATCATCCTTTTGTCTAAAGAGCACTGGTTCCTTTGAGAATGGTATTTAGAAACCAAGATCTAGATGCTAAGTGTGCTCATTGCTGAAGTGCTGCTGCTCCCAGATCCTCTCACTGGACAGAGCTGGAGAATACACACACACACAAACACAGCCCCACACACTTTACATCTATATTTCTTTCTGTATCTCTATGTATATATAACCATGTGTTCATACCAACACCACCGATTCTTATCCTACACTGCAGGGTTCATTCTAGTTTTCTACTTTCTGTATTTATAACTCCCTTCACTGACAATGAGACACCTGGCTCTCCTAATCCTTGTTTGATAACTTCCCTGTTGGGAACCAAGCTTCCACTCCATGGCCTCCCATCCCCACGTGGGTGCCTTGCACATCCTGCTCAGCCACCCCACACTCCTTACCAAGCTGCCCCTTGCACAGATGCCCTCTTCACCCTGTTTGAGCTCTGACATCCCACCGTGGGTCTCTGACCTAGTGTGGAAGCCTAGCTTGCTTGGTCCCACTTAATAGTTTTAAGATTGAATTGTTCAGGAAGGAGGAGGAGGAGAAGGCCCCACTCACTCTTAAACTCATTCCAGTGAGGTTCCCACTCCCTTGAAGCTTCTCTCATCAAGAGCACCAGTGACTCCAGATTGCTAGTAATCAATTCTCTGTTTTCATCTTACTTGTCATAGTGGCAACATTTGACATTGTTGATGATTCATTATGCCTAGAAACACTTTATTTATTTGTTCTCCATACTTCCCATTTTCACTCTTATGATTCTCCTTTTCTCGTTCCTCTTAGGTTCTCCATCTTCTTACGATTGGAGTGCTTCAGGGTTCAGTCCCTGTTCTTCTCTACTTTCCTAGTGACCTTGTTCACTCCCAAGGCTTTATATACCGTCTATATGGCTTCAATTCCCAAATTTATAGCACTAGTCCAGTTCTCTCTCCCAAACTCCAGCATCATATAGTTAATTAATAGACATTTCAATTTCAACCTGTCTAAAACTGAGCTCCTGATCTTCCCCCCAAAAAAGTCTCTCCCTGTAGTCCTATCCAATTCAACTGATGGCAACTTCACTTTCTGTTTGCTTAGTCCAAAAGCTTAGAGTTATCCTTAATTTTTCTTTTTCATTCATACCCTACAGCTAATCCTGTATATCCAGAGTCTTTGCACCACCTGTGCTGCTGCTACTCTATTCTGAACCATCATTACCTGTCACTTGGATTACAGCAGTAGCCTCCAGAATAGTCTCTGCTCTACCCTTGTCTATAATATAACTCAATGGCTCACCATTTCTCTTATTATAACTTTTATTCTGTAAGTTTTTACCCAAAGATTACCTTCTCAATAAAGCCGAATTATTACAACCTGTTCCCCAAACCCCCCCACACACACACTCAGTCCCTTTTACCCTGCTCTAATTTTTCGTATTCTCATAAAACTTACTACCTTCTGACGTTCTCTGTAACTGTTTATGTTTTATTGTCTGTTCTCTCCATTCTCTCACTCAAATACTATATAAGCAATTTGATTATGCTGTACATTGGTGTAGTTTGATTCATATTTCTTCATTTGATGTTTCTTGAGTTACTTAAACCTGTGAGTTTGTAATTTTCATTAAATTTGAAAATTTTTCCATCATTATGTCTACACATTTTTTTTCTTCTTTCTCCTCCATCCCCCATCTCTCTCCTCTCCTTCAGGAACTTATATGCACATTAGGCCACTCAAAGCTATCTCCCAGCTCAATGTGTTTTGTTCTTTTTTTTTTTTAATCTATTTTTGCTCTGTGCTTCATTTTGAATAGTTTTAATTGCTGTTTTCAAGTTCACTGATCTTTTCTTCTGCAGTGTCTAATTCCATTCAATATATTTTTCATCTCTAGAGACTTGATTTGGACCTTTTTAGAACTTTACATGTCTATTTTTATCATGTTTTGATTTCCTCTACCTTCTTGATCATATGGACAATATTTACAATAGTTATTTTAACAATATCCTTATCTACTAATTTTTATCATCTGTGTCGTTCCTATATCTTTTTTCTTTGGAATAATTTTTCTCTTCATTATGGTAGAGATTTTTTTCATGCTTATTTTCATGTCTGGCAATTTTTTTATTGGATTCTAAACATTTTGAATTTTATCTTGTGGCATATTGTAATCTTTTACATTCCTTTAAATATTTTGGGGTTTTGTTTTGGGTGCAGTTAAGTTACTTGGAAACATTTTGATCTATTCAAGGCTTACATTTAAACTTGGATAGGCAGGTCCCCAACAGACTTTAACCTAGGGCTGTATGGCATATATACTGAAGCAATACCCTTTTTAGGACTCTACTCAATCTCCTGTGTGTTAGAAGATCTTTCTACTCTGGCTGGTGAGGACACAAACTACTGTGGCCCAGTGTGATCTCCCGGGATTGTTTCACTTGAGTCTTTCTGATATTCTTTGCATAGCCTCAAGTGGTTTTCTCCCACACACGTGCTGATCAGTATTCAGCTAAAGACTCGAGAACTCTTCTGGAGGCCTCTGGAGCACTTTCTCTTCCTGCGTAACTTTCTCCTCTGTTACTATCTCCTCGGCTCAGGGAGATTGCTGAACTCTGGGCAGCTCTTACTGTGCCATGGCAGACAGTAAGCTGGGGCTTTATAGCTATAGGGTTTATCTTATCTCCTTTCTCTCAGGGATCACTGTCTTGTGCTGCCTGTTGTCTAACACTTAGAAACCACTTCTTCCCGTATTTCAGGCAGGAGGATTTACTTTGTCCCTGTTTCTCCGTCGTAGTCAGGATTGGATGTATAGAATACTTCCAGTATGTAAGCTCTCTAGGGACAGGCATCTTGGTATATTTTGTTCCCTGATTATTCAAAGTATCCAGAACTCTACCTGGCATATTAGGTACTCACTAGTAGATATTAGTGGAATAGAGTGTCTGTTGAATAAGATTATGTTTGAGAACTCCTTCAGCAATTGTTGAGTGTGTACTATGTGTCAGGCTCTGATGATACGGTGGTGAATAAAACAGGTATGGTCCCTGCCTTCACGGAGCACAGTGTCTAAAGGAAAAGACAAATTGTAAACAGCAAATAAACAAACAGTGTTCATAATTATACATTGTGATAATGTGAATGTTAGGAATGAAAAGAATGGGGTGCCCCGAGAGAGAATAATGAGAACAGTCACTTTGGATGAGGTCATCAGCGAAGGTTCTGCCAGGAGGCGATGTCTCTGCCGACTCCTGGAGGAAGAGAAGAAGTCGGCCTGCTGAGGAGACGGGGAGAAGAGTGTTCAGGGAATTGAATATGTGAAGTTCTCAAGCAGAAAAGGACTTGGAGCTTTTGAAAACTAAAGGAGACCTGTGGGGAGGGAAGAATGCCACAGCCTGAAATTGGAGAGAGGAGTAGGCCCAAAACGTGCAGGACCCACAGCCTAGTTGACAAAGTTTTGGTTTTCTACAATACTATGAGAAGCTATTAAAGGTTTTAAATAGGGGAGTGATATGAGCCAATTTATATTTTTAAAATATCTTTCTAGCTTTGGTATAGAGAATACTCCTTCTGGCACAGTTATAAAAGCAGGGAAGCCATTTAGAACTGAGATTATTAAATTTTTCATACCCTCGGCCCATTTGACTATCTGCTAAAGTCTGTGGTCCCATTCTCAGAATAATGTTCTTAAACTACAAAGGAAACTAATTATATTGAAAAATAGTTCATTAGAATATTTGTTTTAAAACATTTAACAATGTTTAAAATATCAATTTTTAAAAATATGTGATATATATATGTATTCCTTTATTAACTGATTATATAGGACCTGACAGAAGGTCTATAAACATAAAGTGGATGAATATAAGTGCAATGTCAAGATGTCTGCAGTAACTATAATGTGGTTGAAAATATCTGATTTCTATCAGTGACTATGTCACATGCACTGCCAATGCTATTGTAGTGTGTTGTCTATATTTATAATGAAATAAATGTTAAATTTCCAGTCGAGGTTAGTGAAAATAAATATGTAGGTTTTTGTATTACTAAAGTTCACAGACCACCCCCTTAGTTCTATCCATAGATCACTTGTGGAATCTGAATTAATCACTTTTTATTTAGGAAGTTATTTTAGTAATCAAAAAGAGAGGAGGAGGAGGCTCGAACTAGGGTAGCTGCAATACAGATAACAGGAAGGGTACAAAATTTGAGATATTTTTGGAGAAAGAATCAACAGAACAGAAAAGGGAAAGATTTTGTATAGTTACTGGGGAAATCTCCACGGAAGAACTATGCCCAGGAATGTGAAGAAAAAACTACGTGCAAAACGTTATCAGGGCTAGTCAGAAAGCAAGAAGATCTGCTAGGCAGACTGTCACTGCGACTCATTGTAATGTAAGGGACAAGGATGACAGCCAGGGGTTGGATAGGAGGGTTGGATAGAAACACTGAGACCCACTCACGAGCTGTGAGACCTGGGGCCAACACTCACTTAATGAAGCCCCCACTTCACATACTTAAGATGAGGAAAATAACAGCTTGTGACCTATAATGTTATTGTGAGGATTAAATAAGATACTGTGTGTAAAGTGGTTAGCACAGTTCTGACACATAGCAAGAGCTGATTTTTAATATTAGCAATTAGTCTCATTACTACCAGGGTTCTGACACGGGGTTGGACCATCACCTACAGGAGATTGCAATCTGGTTGAGGAAACAAGATAAAGCACGCAATATATTTTGAGAAGAAAACCATTCTGAATCAAATGTCCAAATATAAGATATGAGCAACTCTTAAGTTATTAATTTTGCCCAGTATAGTACTTTCTGAATCATAAAAAAGATTTTGAATATTCGTGCTACATATTTGTGTGTGGGTGTTGCAAATGAGTAGGGCTGCATGGTGCTGGGTCTCTTCTTAACAAGTGAGTTTTGGGTATTACTGATTTACAGTTTCTGCTGCTTAACAGCTAAGCTCCTGTTTGGTATAATAATGACTGTTGCTGAAACAAGTAAAAAGCACACACAAAAAAAGTGATCATGTAGGGGAGCAAAGACATGCACAGACTATTTCATTTTGTCATAGTAGCCTTTCATAAAGAATCTCAGTTTCAACCTTTGGAACTGGTCCTGCATTTGAGTAGTTTATATGTTGTAGATGGCTGTGGCTTAATGGCAAAACATCAGGGTTCATGTTCTTTTCCTATGCATCCTTGGCAGTATGACCTTGAACAATTTGTGTAATCTGCTGAGCCTCAATTTTTCTTCTATAAAAAGAGGATAATAATTCCTGCCTCAGGATTATTGTGCAGATCAAAAGAGAAAATTTAACTCAATGTCTAGGACAAAATAGGAACATAATAAAAATATTTTTTATAAGCACTGTAATGTCTGTTAAAGAGTAAGAATAATTTTTACAGAAACATGCTATACTGGGTTGAATGGTATGCCCTAAAAGTCATGCCCACCTGGAATCTTAGAATGTGACCTTATTTGGAAATAGAGTATTTGTATATGTAGTCAAGTTAAAAGGACATCATACTGGATTAGGGTAGGCCTAATGCAACGACTGGTGAGATGGGAAATTTGGACACAGAGAAGAGAATGCCAGACACACACAGGCAAGAGTGCCCTCTGGAAACAGAGGCAGAGATGGGAGTGATAAATATTCAAGCCAAAGGACATCAAGGTTCGCCATCAACTGCCAGACACTGGGAGAGAAGCATGGAGCAGATTGTCCCTCATAAGCTCCAGTAGGGACCCGCCCTGCTGACACTTTGGTGTTTGTTGTTATTGTTGTTGGGTTTTTTTTTTTTAATTTCAGAGTATGACGGAAGTATAAATGTTTTGGTTACATGAATTGCTTTTGTGCTATTTGAGTCAAAGTTACAAGTGTGCCCATCACCAAGATAAGCATACATTGTACCCATTAGGTATGAATTTACCTGTCCCCTTTCCCCGCTCCCACGTGCTTGCTTTTTGCTGAGTTTTACTACCACATGTGCACATGAGTGTTGATCGCTTAGTTCCAGTTTAATAGTGAGTACATGTGGCATTGTTTTCCCATTCTTACGATACTTTGTTTAGAAGAATGGGCTCCAGTTCCATCCAGGCTGTTACAAAGGGTATTAGTTCCCCATTTTTTTCTGGCTGAGTAGTACTCCATGGTATGCACATACCATGACCCCTGCTGACACTTTGATTTCAAACTTCTAGCCTCTAGCACTGAGAGAGATGCCCTTGATGCTCACGGGGCACCAAGTCTGATGTCATGGTGTGGGTGTGTATGACCTACCTGTAGGGAGGGCAGTGAATATCTTTAGCAATAATATAATCTACCCAACTCTTGCAGAGGATTATCCTTCCAGTAGTTGCTTTGAGAGGCTTTCAAAGTGGCACAGTGATGTTGCTCTCATGTGGAAAAATTTTGGGGCATGATCTTCAGAACAAGTGTATGATGGCATGTAAGAATTTTTTTTTTTTTTTTTTTTTTTTTTTGAGACAGAGTCTCGCTTTGTTGCCCAGGCTAGAGTGAGTGCCGTGGCGTCAGCCTAGCTCACAGCAACCTCAAACTCCTGGGCTTAAGTGATCCTACTGCCTCAGGCTCCCGAGTAGCTGGGACTACAGGCATGCGCCACCATGCCCAGCTAATTTTTTTTTTCTATATATATTTTTAGTTGGCCAGATAATTTCTTTCTATTTTTAGTAGAGACGAGGTCTCACTCTTGCTCAGGCTGGTCTCGAACTCCTAACCTTGAGCGATCCACCTGCCTCGGCCTCCCAGAGTGCTAGGATTACAGGCGTGAGCCACCGCGCCCAGCCAAAATTAACTCTTGACTTTGCGATTTTTGACCCCAAATGACATTCCCCAGATTGATCATCTACCTAGTCTCTAGATGTAGTTATAGATGATTTTTAGTTTTTTTCCCAAAATTAAATTCACCCTCTCAAGTTGTAAAAATTTGCCACTGTTGAGGCGGTCAAAGGAAGGTACCATAGGGAACTCCTAACAAGGAGCTACAGAGGAATGACACAGCCACCAAAGTCAGTGACAGCCTCCCAATGAAACATCCTGAAAGGGTACAAGGCTTGGCTGAAGTCATATATATAATATTGTAATTATGAAACAAATATAGTTATATTTGTTATTTATATAATTTATATTTGTAAAATATGTAATATATTAATGTAAAGTTGTGTGTGTGTGCACAGGTGCCTCCTGATGTGTTCGATTAGGGAGAGAAACCAGCATGGCTTTAGGCATCTCTGGCAGGGTTCCTGAAGCAGAGAGGCGTGGCTACCGAACGACAACAGGCCGGCCTGCGTGGAAAGCTTACTGTGTACCAGACACTAAATGATTTGTATGGGGTGTGGCATTTAACCCTGGCAACCGGGGTGGGACTGAGGTGAGGCCAGTGAGGTATCTGGGGCACAAAATTGAAGGAGATACCCACTCTCAGGGCTGAGCAGGTGCAAGGTGGACACTTGCATGACCTTGGCAGTGGGAGTGCCTCCTTCAATCTAGCGCGCTAAAGTACCTCACTCACTTTACCCTAGTCCCGGACCTGCTGGCCGCAATCCTGTGAGGTCACTGCCATCAACTTCCTTCTTTGCAGATGAGGAAACCGAGGCTTATGGAGGCTGAGTATCTTGCTTCGCTTTCACACAAGTGATGGAGCAAGGATATGACCCCACGCCATTGGACCCCAAAGCTTGTGCCTTGACTGACTGCACCAAACTCTTAGTCAATGCCTGGTCTACAGTTTCGGTTCTTTCTGTCTGTCTTTGCAGGTGTCCAAGGCAGCTGCAGACTTGATGGCCTACTGTGAAGCGCATGCCAAGGAAGATCCCCTGCTGACCCCTGTCCCGGCGTCAGAAAACCCATTTAGGGAGAAGAAGTTTTTCTGCGCCATCCTTTAAATCTTCAAGAGGAGCCTGAAGAGCCTCCGGTCTCCTGGGACATTGATGTAGAGTTTTTAGCAAAGTGGGCGCCTTTCTAGTCCACGGCATTTGAAGAGAGCAAGGAGAACCATCCTGGAAACTCCAGGTTATGCATGTTTAAAGAACTGGTCCCCTTATGAGAATGCAAGCCGATCCACATCCCGAGTTAAGAGATCTGATTCTGCAGAACTGCCTGGAGGAGGGGAATATATAAAAATAAAATTGGTGTCACTTCTTTTCTGCTATCTCTCCCCCAAAACCTTATGTTTCTGCTTTATATTTAAAAAATAAAAATTAAAACCAACAGCTGTACTGAGCTAAGATATGTATGACCTTCTTGGAATGAATATTGTCTTTAGAATACCCTTTGATAAGCTGAGTTGTCCAGTGTAGCCACGGTTTGGTTTAATGGCATTGATGTTTAGTCTTTGTGCCTTTCTTCTTTTTTCCTTCTCCCAGCCCCTTCCTCTACCCTTCCCCATGACAGTAGTGTGGAGATAAGGCTGGACTTGTCTGTAAGATTGAACTCCCAGGATGAGCCCCCAAAATGTTTAGGGAGATGTTCCCCGTGGTGTATCCTCATGGTAATAACAATGACAAAAAATGCCGGTTGTCTCTGTTCTCTTATCACTATTCCTAACATTTGTACATGATAGCTTTGATTCTGCAAGTACAAGTAAATCATGTGTTGTGACTGGTGCTTTCATATATTTGTGACAATTTTTGAGTAATACTGCATGAAAATGTCCCTATGTTACATCCATTCAGAAGTTGTATTGTTTTGCTAAAAAGTTGGAAAAAGAAATGAGAGGGGAAAAGATGCTGGGGAGGAAAAAACTCAATATTTGGAAAATTGAGGTTACTTCAGAGCCTTAGCCACGCCTAAAATACCTCCTAGGTAAGAGTGGCGTAAACGCCTCTTCAGTATATTTTCCAGAATCCAAAGCATTTTTTTGGTTAATCCCGGATCCAGGGCAGCACAGCTACCACCCATCAGGAGAGTAAAGGATTCACCATGAGTTGGGAAGTGCTTTTTGTCATAGCGTATAAGCAAGTTCCCTCTTTCCCTGAATCATCGAAATTCTAGATTGAAAGAACACTTTCTGTACTCTTAAGAAAACCATGGCCCTCCTTTATTCAAGTATCAAGAGAAATAAATCCACAGCTCCAGAGAAGGTGACCCAGTCTTAGAAGGTTGGCTGTTCGCTCACCAGGGAGGACCCCCGCTAGCCACTCTCTGGGCAGCAGATGGGGGGTCCACAGCTGGCTCCACCGGAAAGGGTTCTGGCGCTTTTTCTCCACGGAGATGGTCTTGGATTTTCACTCATCAAAATTTCAATAGAATCTTTTCTTTGTTTTTGTTCTCCATCTTGTTTGTTAGAGTCTCTCAGTCTTTATTTACAACTCCCTGCAGATAGTGCTCTCTCTTGCCAAGATGTGATATTGAGAGTGATTTCTCATTGCAGCTGGAGCCTCCATCAGTAATGTCGGGCCTGAAAGCCTCTATCACTTTTTTCTGTGTCATCCCTAGTCAAAGAGGGACTCTCTTACATGTTGTTTGCTTTCAAATCCCAAAAGACCATTTCTCAATTAATTTTATTCTCCTCTCACCCCTTTCCATTCTCTTTCTCCTGTTTTTAAAAACACACACACACACACACACACACACACACACACAAACAGAAGTATGAAAAGGGAGGGAAAAAGAAGATTAAAAAACTTAATATGCTAAGGACAGATTTTGAAACAGACTTGGTCAATGTTTTCCTTACCTTCTTTATGGGCATGCTGGTGAGAGAATAAGTGTTTCCAATTAAAGCTCATGCCTGGGGTGGGAGAGAAGAGGATACTGAAACATTTGTGAAATGTATGAATATACTTCTGTAACCAGATGCTTCTGTTCTTCTGTACAAATTTTGGAATTTTGTTACAGTCAGTGAAATACTGATAAATATTTAGCGGGAAAAACCTGGCAGAGAACTTATTAAACTATAGTATTTTACAACTAGCTTAGTAATACTGTACAATCAGCTAAAACCATATCACATTTTTAAAATGAGCCAAAACATGAATATGTAATCACATGAAAATGACTGTGAATAAAGCACTCTTAGGTGGTGATTAAGGCATCATTAGAAGGCCCAGATGATTTTCATAATCCACAGCATTTCTTTCTCTCAGAAGGACTATATTTTCATGTAAATCTAGATCTTTGGAGCAATTAAGATGGAATTAAAATTTTTAGGAAGCACCATGATATGGATCTGATAATTAAAAGTTAAGGAAATCCCAAACTGCATGTCACCAAGCTTATAAAAGGAGAGAGGAGGCAGAAAATACATAGCCCATCTGAAATTAAGTTCAAGGAAAATGTTTTGGACTTTTTATAATTTCATGTCTTACAGTATGGAATTATAATACCAAAATATTTATATAAGTTTTGGCTTCTTGGTATTTGTACTTATTCACGGGAAAAAGTATTTTGATTACTTATGCCTCTAACAAGCTTAATTCCTTTAGAAATTCAACAATCATTTTCACCAGCACAATTTTATCTTAAAGGGTAACTAATAAAAATTCATCTTAATTATTTAAGGCCCTAGTGTCTATAGAGAATATATTGGTTAGTAATGAAAACCTGCCATGGAACTAGTTAATAAGCAGTAACAATAAACTTCGTATTTAGAATGCAAACTCTATAAGGAAAAAAAATCTTACATCATCCTCAATATTAACTCCAGTTTAAAAATTGTTGTTTTTTTATTTGAAACCAAGCACTATTTAATTTAAATCAGAGGATGCAAATTAGTGCTTTGATCTGAATCTGAATCTGAATTTGCTAATAATATTTGAAAGAGATTGCCTACCAAGGAAAAATTAAACAATGACAACTATTTCTCCATACACTCATACTCACATTAGGAATTTTGAGAAAATAAAGCATGCTATCTTAAGGAATTTTTATACTTTTTCTTTCTTTTTAAATATTTGTTTCTAGCTGCTCCTGGCAATGATGAATTGTTAACTTATATATTAATGTTTCACAGCCCAAGAATTGTTCACATTTTTCCTATATAAGATCTATTGTGTGTGTACTTCAAAGAGAGGGAAATACAGAAACGTTAAAACCTGAATGTTAGCAAGAAAACCTGAATGTGATGTGCACGTTTTCATCCCCCATGGACAATGTATTTGTTTTAATAAATGGAATTTTCAGATTCATCTATATGCAAATTAATTGTGAAGGTGGGTGGAGCACCTCACCCATTGATTCCCTGGTTAATTTGAGAAGGATCTGATGATACAAATGGATGGGGAAATGGGAATCCATTGATTTTCTTTAGGATTTTGTTAATAGAGATCTCCTAAGCCTCTTTAAAAGCCTTTCTCCCTGGGTCTTGCATCTCAGGTACAGCCCTTGGGGACAGAGAAAGATGGGGACGGATGGGGGGCAGTAGGATCAAGGTCTCCAGCAGGTTGGGCCATGCAGAAAGATGAGCAGTATTTACACTTAACTTGCTGTGGGTATGCCACAGGGGGATTTTTCCTTTATGGAAAAAAAAATGAGCACAGAAAGTGCTGTTCTCCATAAACTATCCATGATTGAAAAGGAGTACAGGAGAAGATAAATCCTTAGAACTCCAGTTT
The DNA here is from genome assembly GCF_041146395.1 of Eulemur rufifrons. Lineage (NCBI taxonomy): Eukaryota > Metazoa > Chordata > Mammalia > Primates > Lemuridae > Eulemur > Eulemur rufifrons. The sequence goes on from NC_090984.1 coordinate 82,918,551, forward strand.
AGCTGCTCCTCAAAGATCTTAGTCAAAAAAAGGCTTAAAAATGTCCCTCAAATTATGTCCATGTTAGTTCAAAACAAAACAAAACAAGCACAACATATCCCAGGGCTTGTGCCACCAACAGCAGCATGTTTAAACCACAGATGAAGGTGCCACTTGGTACCGTGTTTCTCAGACTGTGGGCCATGGGCCACCAGCTTCAGAATGACTTGGAATGCCTCTTTTAAAGGCAGTTCCTGGGCCCCCTGCTCAGAATCTCTGGTAGTGACTCCTGAGGACATGGATTCTGTTGCATGCTATCGTCTAAGGACCACTACTCTAAGTACTTATGACAGCTTGCTTTGCATGCTGCCAAAGGAAAGGCACAGACAAACTGTAAGAATGCCTGCTCGTATGCCCGTGGCCGCAGGCAGTGGCTGCCTGGGTGTGGCCGTGTAACCCGTGGGTGAGAATCTAACCAGCTCGTAGACACGGGATGCTGTGAGGAAGGCGCGCGTGGGTTTGACTCTGCTTCTGTCAGCCGTGGCCCTGTGGGAGGACGGCCTCCAGCTCTCATTCTTTAATAAGCTGGTCACATTGTAGACAGTGCTCACAATGACAGAGGGAATTGGAGCTGGGTCAGCTCCAATCCACAAATTGCAAATAATTTGCCAAGGGAAATCCCTTTCCCTTCGGTTCTGCCCCAAATCTACATTTTCTTCTATTTAGAACCAGGAGACTCAGGCGGAATTTATTTTAATGAAGGGAGCTGTGGGCTCCCGGGCCTTCCCTCGCTGAGAACTAACACTGTTTCTCCATGTCAATGCTAAAAGCCGGGAGCGGGGTGCTGGTCTTCACCCCGAGGTGACAGGAAGACGGCACCTGCTCACCTCGGGTCGTACGGGCCCAAGCAAGAGCCCATCTGGCTTGAGCTAGAGACCCAGAACTGGGCCCCAGAGTTCCTGTGGTCTCTAGGAGAAGTCCTCTAACCTCTCCATGCCATCAAGTGGGACAAGAATATCTGATCCATTTGTCTGACAAAGCGGTTGAAATCAAAAGAGAGCAGGTATTTGGGCATCACAAACGACGAGCTGAGAAAGAATCGTTAGACGCTACCAAACCCGGCAACCTTGGGAAGAGAGGAAAACACTAGACAGCTCCTTCTCGCCTCCTTCTTGCCTCCCGACTCCCCTCCTTCCTAGCCCCCTGGTGCGGACCCTCGGTGCCCGTCGTCTGAGTTCCCGCCACACCCGCTGGCGTGGCCACTCTGACTCCCACCTCCTCCCGCCCCCCCGCCATCCCTCGCCCCTGCGTATTCATCCGTCAGGACTTCCCTAGCTGTGAGTGGCGGCTAATAACCAACGAGCTCGCAGATGGGTCCCCCTTCAAGCCCAGCTGGCTGCAGTGCTCAGATGCTGTCATCAGGTGTCACCCTCGTGCCGTGGCCCTGCTTTCCTCTGCGCTGGTTCAGGGCTCAGACTCTTGCCCGCAGCGGCAGGAGTGTCAGCAGCTCCCGGCTTGCAGCTCACCAGCCCAGCAATCGCGGAGGAAAGCAAAGTCCTCGGCTGTACCTCCGGAACACTTCCCGAGACTCTTCCTGGCTGGACCTGGTTCCCACGCCCACCACTCCTGGACCTGGGACTAGAGGTAGAGTCACCGTGGCCCCATGGGCAGAACGGTGGCTCTGGGGAAACTGAAGTCCTTTTACTACAGGAGGAGGGACAGAAGGATAAAGGCAAGAAGCAACTGGTACCAACCACATCTTGCCAGACTTTCGATGTTACCTCAGCTGTCACCACGCTCAGAAACCAGGGCGCTCTGGTTCATGGAGCTCCCGTCAATCACGCCAGGTCCAGCCTTGACTGCCTGGTTCTGGGGGCCCCAGAGAGTCAGGCTGCACCCTGCTGATCCTACCTTGTCTTCCAAACCCTCTGTTCTAGCTCATCCCGTCCCCTTCACTGCCCTGTGACGATATCCCACCTCCACACCTCGGCTTACAATGTAACCCCCTCTGGGATGTCATCACTCAACTCCTTGAGTAACTAAATCTTGCTCATCTTTCAAGGCCCAGTTTGAATTCCATGTTGTTGATGAATGACTTCGGTGAATAAGGATCTCTTTCCTCTCTCGACTCCTGCTGCCCTTGTTAGCACCTTCAAACCCTTCAGTATTTTACTGTTTGAGGCCTTTGTGCTAGGGTAGACGGCGTGGTGCCTGCCTTCACCAGCTAGTGGTTTTATGGGGGAAGTAAACAAGGAAACAGTTGCCAAAGTGGAATCCTCTAAGGCATATATTTACCCCTGTCTGTCACTCACTCAGGTACACTGATAATAATCCTGATGATAACAGCCCCCACGACCATAAAGTGAACACTTATCAAGCACTTAACTATGTGCCAGGCACAATGCTAAACTTCGTATAGACAGCGTTTCATTTAATTCTCACAATAACTCTATGACATGGGTATTATTTAATCTCCTGTAGCAAACAGCTTTTGTGCCTCATGACGCATCCCTGACCCACTTCTGATTTCAGCCACAGCTGCAGTGAGATTTGTTTGCAGGCTCATTCTTCCCAGAGGAAGTTAGTGCCCCCTGGGGCACTCCTCAGCCACCGAGGATGAGAGCCTGGAGCGATGTCTCAGGCTCCCCCACTTCAGAGGGATAATTCTGGGTGCATACATGGTTTCTCTAAGGGTCCCTAACAGGATTGAGCCTCAATCGTCCACAACAGTAACCAGGAGCTCGATAACATTCCATGTTGTTTATTCCTCCCCGAATCTGCCTCATTTTCTCTCTTCCTACATTTCTGCTTTCTAGGATCGCCCTCACCACCACCCCTAATAATCTACCTGCATCCAAGTCCTTGACTCAGGCACTGCTTTGGGAGGAATTCAAATTAACTCACCCCCATTTTAGAGACAGTCAATTTGAGATTTGGAAAGGTTGATGTTTCCCCAAATTCTCACTGCTGTAAAGTGGCAGATCAAGGATACGAACCTAGGTCTGTCTCCATTCCAAAGATTTAACTCCTAATGCTATCTCGTACTGTAAATTGAATGCAAGTAGGTAAGAGGGAGGTTAGAATGAAAGTTCAGAATCTGTTCTTATTTGTAGAATAAGCAGATCGTTTGTAGACTTGAAATCTCTGAATTACTTCCCTGGAATGAAGAACTCAGTGAGCTCCTTCTTTTCGATACTGACGTTTTCTTCACTGTGGCCATCTGGTGCCTAGAAAGGGTCAGCAGTAGCTTCCAGGTTCGCCTTGCACAGAAAATATTTCCTGGAATTGAGGAATCTGTGCAAGGAAAACCAAGAAGAATGATTATAACAGGGAAGGTTCTGAGTGTTTATTTTTCTTCAGGACTCTCAGGAGAGAACAATATCTTCCTTTTCCACCGACTGTTCTAACAACTGCTTCTCTGTCATCTCGGAGCCCAGTGCCCCTCCAAGTGTCAGAGGCAGGGTCATCTGGGTGGTAGCTGAGGTTTTCTGTGGCTTCACTGTCCAAGACATGATTTGAGAAAAGGATCAAGAAAGAATCTCAGGACAAAGGCCCTTGCAAATGCAGTTTTAAGGACTCATCCAGAGCTTCTTTAGGAAAAATGCATGATGCTCCTTCCTTTCCCCACCCTCACCCCATGTCCTGTCCTTACTCCAGGAATATGCAATATCCAACTCAAATGTGTGACAGAATCCCAGCACAGATCCACAGATGCTGCTGCACACGCATGTACTTGCATATGCACACACACAAGGGAAAGCTGTTCCATGATACTTGTGAAAGCAAACTGTCATTCTAAGAAGGGGACTGGCACGATGTACTGGCACATCCCATCACCGAAAAATTACTACTCCCAGCTGTAGGTCATCTTGGTTTAGTTCATAACAGCAGTTCTCAAAGCATGTTCCAAGAACTCTTGAGGGTCTTTGAGACCCTTCCAGGGGATCTACAGGGTCAAAATTATTTTCATAATAGTACTATGACGTTATTTGCCTTTTCTACTCTCCTTCTCTAAAGTCCTGGAGATTTTAGAGGCTACATATTGATGTCACAAAAGATTGAATGTAAACGCACATAAGAGAACCCAGCTGTCTTCTATTAAGGCAGACAGTAAAAAGATTTGCAAAAATGTAAAATGACACCACTCACCCCAGCATACATTTTTTTTATTTTGGAAAATATAGTTGTGGTTTTTTTTTCATAAAAAATAGGTTATTTATGTTAACATGTAATGGGCTTGTCGTTATTTTCAATGAATTAATAAATGCATATTTTTAAAAAATTTTCTCAGCTTTAACTTGTAATATGGCAAATAGTAATAGATATTTTAGGGGTGAGGGGAAACTTGCTCTTTCCCCTGAAAGTTTGCTGAAAGATAAACTCACAATTAAGGCAGATTAGTAAGAGAAAGGTTTATTTACCATGAGCACTGGGGGATCACAGTGATTACTCAATATCCCAATGTAGTTCAGGTATTTTTATACCTGTCTTTTTGGAGGGGAGGGGAAATGAGGAGCACAGGTCATTCTGTTTAGGGGTGACAAGTGGTGCTAGGGAGGACAAATGGATGGTGGAGACAGATTGACTTATAAATGATTCTCTTTGCAAATTAAATTAACCTAAGGGACAGTTATTATATTTAAATGATTTGGGCCTAGTTGCATTGTTGATCATTTTTTCCTGCGATATACTGAGATAACAGGGAGAGGAAGGGAAGTCTGTTGTTCTTTTTCAAGGCTTGTTAATCAAAATACCAAGGAGTCATATTGTGGGATAAAATTTCCTGAGCTTCTTCAGTATAACCCATATAAACCAAAGCCCTAATAATTTGAGGAAGTCCTCAATAATTTTTAAAAGTGCAAAGGGATCGTAAAGTTTGAGAACTGCTGTTTTACATAATGTCTTCTAGTTCAACTCCCTGTTTGCAGATGGGCAAATTTAAGTGTCATTCAAAATTATATTGCTATTTAGTGATAGAGTTATAAGTAGGACATAAATACAAGGAGGAAATATTCAAAATGGCAAGCTGGGGCCGGGTATGGTGGCTCACACCTGTAATCCTAGCACTTTGGGAGGCCAAGATGGGAGAATCGCATGACCTCAGGAGTTTGAGACCAGCCTGAGCAAAAGTGAGACCCTGTCTCTGCTGCAAACAGAAAAATTAGCTGGGTGTTGTGGCTCACGCCTGTAGTACCAGGTACTCAGGAGGCTGAGGTAGGAGGATTGCTTGAGCCCAGGAGTTTGAGGTTGCAGTGAGCTATGATGATGCCACTGCACTCTACCTCAGTGCAATTGAATTAGACTGTCTCAAAAAAAAAAAAGTCAAGCTGGAAGTGCCTTAGGTTATCCCCTAGGATGCTGTTCAAATATTTTATAGAAAAACATCCCGGAATTCAATCTCACAATTATATACCATATTAAAAGATAATTTTTGTCTTCCGGTCCCAGGCTCTTCAGCAGCTGCGGGTTACGGTGTAGACATGGCCAAGTCCAAGAACCACACCACACACAACAAGTCCCGAAAGTGGCACAGAAATGGCATCAAGAAACCCCGATCACAAAGATATGGATCTCTTAAGGGGGTGGACCCCAAGTTCCTGAGGAACATGCACTTTGCCAAGAAGCACAACAAGAAGGGCCTGAAGAAGATGCAGGCCAACAATGCCAAGGCCATGAGTGGACGTGCTGAAGCTATCAAGGCCCTCGTAAAGCCCAAGGAGGTTAAGGCTAAGATCCCAAAGGGCATGAGCCGCAAGCTCAGTCAACTTGCCTACATTGCCCACCCTAAGCTTGGGAAGCATGCTCGTGCGCGCATTGCCAAGGGTCTCAGGCTCTGCCGGCCAAAGGCCAAGGATCCAACCAAGGCCCAGTCTAAGGTCCAGTCTAAGGCCCAGTCCAAGGTCCAATCTGCGGCTTCAGCTGCAGCACCAGCTTCAGTTCCAGCTCCAGCTCAGGCTCCCAAAGGTGCCCAGGCCCCTGCAAAGGCTCCAGAGTAGAGGCCTCTGTCTGCCAACATGAGGACAGAAGGACTGGTGTGACCCCTGGGCTGCTGTCTGCATGGGGCTGGGGTCCTCCTGTACTATTTGTACAAATAAACCTGAGGCAGGAAAAAAAAAAAAAGATAATTTTCCACCAAAAAAGTGTAAAATCATGACGACTATACAGGTGTTAAATGAACACATGTCAAAGGCTTTGTTTAAGTCATCATTAGTAAGGAAACCAGGCAGGTGTTACAACTGGTAAAAGCAAAAGTTAAAAAGCAGATACAGTTGTAGATAAGGAATACTGAAATGAATTTGCAAATGGATGCAATACTAGCTTCTTTCACAAAGGGGGTGACAAGTCAGTAGAGCCTCCGCTAGACAGAATTTAGTTGCATGTCCAAAGCAAGAATTATTTTGCTTTGCTATCAGTTATCTACAACTTACAGCATTATAAAATAGCTCAAAGCAAAGAAAGAGACAGAGCTCCCACAGAATCAGAATTAGGTAACACGGAAGACTATACTCTGGACAATGCATAGTTTTCCATTGAAGTGTAGGTTTTTCCTTACAATTAATTCTCTAGGTGCTAGGCACTGAGCTGAGCTAAGTAAGTCAGAAAAAGAACAACTTGGTGTTTACTCTGCTCTCAAAGATTTTTAAAAAATTTTTTTCAACCATCCAGTGGAATCAGATTGATTGATTGATTGATTGATTTTCAAACCCTCAAGTAAAACCAGATCAAGGATCTTGCAATCCTTTCCTATTACATAACACATTGATAATGTTGGCGAGTACCCCGGTTCTCTCATAGCTAGACATAGGCATTTCTTAGGGTTCATCTCCACCTATTGGCTAATAAAAGCTACCACAGTGCCTGCTGTGCTTCTTGACATCCTACCTAAAGCTCCACCAGGTAATAATATCCCCTCATATTGCAGAAGAGGAAACAGAAGCTAAGTCACATGTCCAAAATCTCAACCGGTAAGGTTCCAACAGGTTCAAACCCCATGTATCCAGCTCCATCTACACTCTCTCCCCTAATTTGATGCCAATCCAGTGGAGGGCCTCCTTGGCAAGAAATGCATTTTGCGGTTAATATTCATACCAGAAAGGACAGTAGTTGGACTGACCATGAGAATCATGTGTTTTTTATTAACCCTTCAACTCAGTCCAGAATTTTTAACAGCTCTCTGCTCAATAATAGACATAGTAGGACCTCAAAAATATGTTTTGGATCCTTCATCTTTCTTGGAGGATGACTACTTCTACATGGTCCCAGGGAGAAGAATTTACAAAGATATTCTCTCAGAGAGATTGTGGACATTGTAGATGGAGTTTAAAGGTTAGGCTGAGGGTTGGCTTAGAGCAGGAGTTGGCAAACCAGAGCCCAGGGGCCAAATCTGGTTGGTTTTTATGTAGCTTACAAGCTATTAAAAATAATGGTTTTTACTGTAAGGGTGTGGAACTCACTAGGAGCTCACAGCATGGTAGAGAAAGATTTCTCACACAAAGATTAGGATATAAAGAAGTAAAAAGTTTATTTTGATTTCTTAGAAAGAGAGAGAGAGAGAGAGACAGAGAGAGAGAGAGAGAGAGGGAGAGACAGAGAGAAGGGAAAGAAAGAAAAGACAGAGGCCATGAAAAAAAGAAAGTACCAGTCCCTGAACAAAAGGTACACACATTTTTTTATGGAAACAAAAAAAATAGTGATTACTATCAGCTGATAATAAAAATGACGTTAGAGTCATTGTGTCTAGATTTTCTCTTTTTCCTTTGCCTGGAGATGTTCTCATTTATATTCTGGCGAAACTGGTCTGATGAGAAAAATTCACAATTCTTTTCTGTCTACTCAACTCTTTTTAAATACTATAAAAACACTCTCAACATGTGATCAATTAACAAAAAATCTCAGATGATTAATCTTAAAAACAAAAATTAAGATACATGCCTGTTATTTAACAAGAGTTAGATAATTTATTTTTCCCTGTTAGTTAATTTATTAACAAGGCCATCCTATCATTTACCTTTATTAATGAGTGAAAAAAATTAAAAGGAAAGGATGCCATTTTGTGACATGAAAATTATATGAAGTTCAAATTTCAGTGTTCATAAATTTTCATTAGAATACAGCTTCACCCATTCATTTCATATTTTCTGTGCCGGCTTCGAAGCTCTAAGGGCAGGTTTGAGAAGTTGTAACAGAGACTGTATAGCATGCAAAAGTGAAAATATCTATTATCTGGCCCTCTACAGAAAAAGTTTGCCAACTCCTGGCTTAGAGTCACTTTCTGTTTGAGAATAATTTCTCAGGAACCCCAGAGTGAGTAGTTCAGAAGGATTGCAACATGGCATGTCCTAAATGTTAGAATTACTTGAGGGAAATGGTGTTATTGCAAGAGTCTTGGTAAGAAGGCCAAGCCCCACCAGAGGCTTGAAATCCTAGCCTGATACCACCGTGGGAAGGTTCTCTGCTGGGTTTCCCGCAGTTGGCACCTCTATCACTCCATGGCTGGTTTAGGTCCTGTGGAATCCGCTTGCATTTAGCATTAATTACAATAATTAAAATTAAGCGGTGCCTCCTGTGTGGGAATTTGCCCGTCCCTGACAGAAACGCTTGCAAACGGTTCTTCTTTCTTAAGAGCACCCTCTGCTGGTCAGTTCTCAGAAAGCGCCACAGCGTCACATTTCCATCGCAAATGGGTTTGCTGCCCGGAAGAATCCAAAGGTAGATTTTTACTTTATTATTATTTTTTTTTTTAAGACGGGATCTTGGCATATCGCCCTGGCTGGTCTCAAACTCCTGGGTTCAAGCCATTCTCTGGCCTCAGCCTCCCCAGTAGCTGGGACTACAGGCGAACACCACCACACCTGGCTCAAAGGTAAATTTTGATTTACAGACAAAAGCACTTTGGGTATTATCTCCGTGCCTGGTCGAGGTTTTCACAGTACATGGGCATTAACACCTGAGGATATAGAACTTCATTGTAGAACTTGGTGAGGGAACAAAACTGTGAATGCAACCTTTTGCATGCAAACCAGCAATCCCCTAGGTAAGCAAGTGAGCCCTAGGTAGGTAAAGCCTTGTTGCATGCTGGCTGCCCAGACAACCTGTTAATAGGGCAGAGCTGAGTTTATTGCTCCCACCATAAGAAAGTCTGAAAGAGCCTCAATAGAAGAGGAAGGTCTGATTCATTAAGACTCTGATGTCTGGTTTAAGGCAGATCTTTTCATGTGGGGGAGGGAGGCCTGATTAGGATTGGGTAAAGATTGTGATCTATTAGTTTAGGGTTGTGGACACAGCAAGGTTTGAGTCTAGGAATATAAACTGCCTGTGGATGACTTGATGAGACTTTCCAGAAATTCCTACAATGAAACATGAAGATTTGCAACCTTGCTCTTCCAGGACAAGAGTCTCTGAACTAGTAAAGTTGTGCTAAGGAAGGTGATGGAATAGTAGATAGTTTTGGTTTTGAGCCTCCTAAGATGGTAAGTGTAGTCTGGGAGGCCCAGTGGGGATGCAGTGTGGGCAGACTCAGTGCCCTGGTGACTTGGGATGAAATATTGGGTCTGCTCTGGGTTTGCAGCTTTGTTAGGAGTGAATGGAACTGTGTTTATAACTCTTTGAGTGTGGGGATGTGGAGATGTGGGGATTCTGCAGCTAAAAGGTAGCCTGCCAGGAAAATTTGATCCTTGTAGGCCACTACAGTGTTGTTTTGACATGAGCATCTGCTTAAGGCTGGAGGCTGCCAAGGTGAATGAGAGACAGCCCCTCGGGATCCCACCCCTACTTGGGAGCAGCTCTACAGAGGCCCTCGTTAAAAAGCTCCAGAAGGTGCACAGACGATAGCATTCAGGCTTGGCTGGATGTGGGGAAAATCAGGGAAACCTGTACAGAGTTGATGTCAAAATTGAGATTCAAAGGGTGATGGGAATGCACCAGGCTGGGAAAGGATGAAGGCAGGGAGACCTCTCAGTCCTAGGAAACTGGATCAGGAATGCTCCCAGCATGTTCTGGGAACAGCAAGTGGTTCCATGTGGCTGGAGTCCAGTGTGCTTTGGGAACAAGGGAAGGAAAGGAAGTTTGAGGCCAAGTGGTCACAGGCCTTGTTGGAGAAGGTGTTGGGCTTTAACCTGGAGGTGGCATAAAGCCCCTGGAAAGGTTTTAGCAGACAAGTGCCATGATTTGATTTGTTCTTTAGAATTCCACTCCAGCTGAGTGGTGAGTGGGTGCAAATGGACTAATAACCAGGAAGTTGTGGTCTCAATAACAGAGGCTGAGGACCTTCACAAAGAAAGTGGCCTTGAGAATGAAGAAAAGGAAAGATTCATGATGAAGAGGTGAGACCACTGTGCCTTGGTGACCCATTGAAAGTGGGGAGGAGGAAGAGAGAAGGATTTCTAGCCCGGATGGTACATTAGACTTTGGTTTCATTAGCTGTGATGGGAAATGTGAGAAAACAAGCGGGTTTATTTAGGAAGGTGGTAAGTTCAGTCTCGGACACGCAGGCTCTGAGGCACAGAGGACGGGGCTCTTCCAAGAAATGCAAAAATGGAGCTTCTCTGAGAGGTGGGGATTGCACAAGCAGATTTAGGCTTCACTGACAGGTAGAAAGATGAAGCCATGGAAAAGACATGGAATAGCTGAAATCAACAAAGGAGAGGATAAATCGAGAGTAAAGATAAAGGCACCCCCTGAAGGAATGCAGGGTCAATAGTTGAGCAAACCTGGCCACCTTAGAAGTTCCTATGCTTCTCCCTCCAGGGAGAGAGGTTCTTATCTTAGGACATGTACCTGCACCAAAACTGGGGGGGCACCTGCCCAGTGAAGAGGGCCATAGGACAATATAGAGGCGTGTGCTTGGAAAAGGAAGGAAAAGAACCCCCCCTCCCCCCTCACAGGATAGAACAGAGGAGGACAGAGAAGGTAATTAGTTTTTGTGGAACAGAGAATTTGGCCTATTTCTTACTCTGGATTTAATCAACTCAGTGCCTGAAAGGCTGGGAAACAACTGAAGTGGGAAAGAAATGCTTCCAAATGAAAGCTGCCTCTCTGGGGACCCAGTGTGCAAGCTGCAGGGGAAGCAGGGCTGTGCCTCAGCTGTCACTCGGGTCTCAGCGGCTGAGCAAGAACAAATGAATGGTCCTGAAGGGAAGCAGGGCAGAGTTGGGAATGCCTGTGTAGAGAGGTCAGCCCACGGGAAGCCCACAGCGTTCCCTGGGACAGCTGTTCTCAATCTCTCACGTCAGGGTCACCTGTAGGGCTTGGGGAAATGCAGATGGCTGGCCCCATGCTCAGAGGTTCAGAGCCAGCGAGTCTGGGGTGGAGCTGGAGGACGTGCAGCTCCAACGAGTTCCCAGCTGTGGCTGAGGCTGCTGGTCCAGAGACCGGTCTTTGAGAACCGCTGGTCTATGAGATCCCTAAAGCAGGGTGCTATGGTTTGAATGGATCCCCCAAAACTTCATGTGTTGAGAACGTACTCTCCAATGCTGCAGTGTGGAGAGGTGGGCCCCCGTTTGCAGTCTGGGAGGTAGGCAGATGGGGCTGAGCGGCTCAGTTTCACAGGCCACACCATGGCAGAGGGTCAGTGTTCCCTGGGCCACAGAGGGCACAGAAGCGGAGTTCCTGACACGGCATGGTATGGAGCAGTGGGATGTTCCCACATGGCTGAGAGAACCTGCAGACCTGGCAGGGGGCACGAGGCAGGCACAGCAGTGACCCAATAATCATAGACTGGACAGAAATGAGAACGTCCTAGGGGGTGCCAGGTTGGGCCAATGAAGACACCAAACTGATCCGCAAGCTGCCATCCACTTCTTGGCATTTCAGAAGTTCCCCCAAATTTAGGTGCAACCCCTGAAAAAAGAGATCATAACTGATTCATCATAAATCGATGGTGATTTATCTTCCACCATGTGTGGAAAGGAGATGTGAAGCATAAGTAAGGTTCACACTGTGGACCGTTGTATCACTTTCTCCAGCAAGCCTTGGAAGGAACAGGCTGGGACAGACTTTATTTCCCAGGGTGCTATCAATGACAGCCCATGACCAGAAGATCCATACTTTTTTGAAAACCAAATTCCAAATATTAATATTTCCTGACTGAGAAGGAAGAGCGTAAAAATGGCAGCAGCTTTAGAAACACACACTCCACTGCACTCTAAAGTCTAAGGCTGCCAGAAAGCTGGCTCTTGGGGGAAATAACTCAAACCCTCATTAACAATCTAAATTATTTATTCCTACAGAGTCATTAGTGGCACCAATGAGGTCAGGTCTCAGGTTCCACAAATGCCATCAGGGAAACTGTGCGTGATTACAGCTGGAAAGGAAAGGACGGGAGAGATTGTTTTTCCTCGGCATTTGCTAACACTTGTGCCCAGCACTGAATATTAGAAACTGAGCACGCAACTCCCAGGGGGCTGCTGCTCTTATCTGCCAAAGCTAAAGTAGGAATGACCCAGCAAACACGCAAAGTAAAGGGAAACAATGTGTTCAAGTAGAAATGAGTATGAACAGCAAAATTTTTCCTCTCTATTATTAAACTCCAATATAGTAGCCCATTTACAATATTTTCCAGGGAGCTTTTTAAAAGAAAAGATGTAGAGGTAAACTGCCTTGCTTTTTCTGAGCCTAGGACAGGAATTGAGGCCAGCATCTCTTTGGAAAATAGGAAAATCTCTTTGAATTAAGAGTCACAATGGTATAGCTGGGAAATATGTCTTGATTGATAGCAGCTATTTCTCTGCCTTTCTTTCTAATGTGCTCATTCTCTCAGCCTTAGAATTTATTTTTCTATAATTGGAAAATTATCCACATGGCTGTCCTGCTCTTCTAGCATTGTCAAGTAGTCAGTGGGAGGCATGAAGGTGAGTAGTTCACACAGCTGGTTCTCAATCGCCCAGATGATGGCTGAAAAGGGAGCAGAGCGCAATTTTCAACAGATAATGCCCCATACCTTAGGCTACTAGACTATGCACACAGCTTTTGACACTTAGCATTGCCGCTTTACCTGACCTCTGCGACAGCCTCCTAAACTGGTCTCCCAGCTTCTTACTCTCTGCCAGCTACATTCTGTTCTCCACACGGTAGCCAGAAGGATCTTACAGCCCAAGTCTCAAGCTTATCACCCTTTTCAAACCTTCAACGGCTTTCTGTTGCACATGGAATAAAGTCCCTACTTCTCGCCCTGGCCTTCAGGCCCCTGCAGGGCTGTCCCTCCACTCTGTCATGCCCTCCTCGCTCCCCACCGGCACCCCCACCCTGCCGGCTCACTGCCCTCCCTGGGCTGGTCTTCCCCAGTGCCCTGACAAAAGGGCCTTTAGCTCCTGCTTTTGCTCACGCTCTGCCCCTTTCCCTCCTTTGGAAACCCAGTAACAGCTCAGATTTTATAACCAGCTGAGATTATAAAATATACGAGGCCTCCCCTGAACACCCTATTGAACGTAGATCCCTTTCTGTGGGTCCCTATCTCCTTTGCCTTGTTGTTGTTTCCTGTCTCCCTGTTGGCCTGTAAACGCCATGAAGGGGAGGATCAGGTCTGTCTTCTTCATCATTATATCGCCAGTGTCTAGCATGGTACAAAAGAGGTGCTCAATAAATACCTGCTGAACGGATGAGCAGATGTTCTCCACCCTCACACTTTACCCAGGTCTGACGTCCCCCTTAGTGGACCCATCATGAACTACCCGGGGCTTCACGTGTCATGAGCACAGAATAGTTATGAGAGACTTTGAAGGGGAAGATGGAGTATCTTGTGTTTTCCATCAAAACAGAGTTTTACTTAAAATATCCACAAGTCTGAGAGCCATGATGGGATCAGGGCAAATCTGAAGGAGCTCCCCATCCCGTCCCCCACCTTCTCTGTAGCTTGCAGGCTAGACTCAATGCTGTGGTTTTAGAACCCTGGAGGTCTGGCCCCAAAGTAAAGCCTGCCATTTGGAGTTTGCCTGTCAGGCCAATGCCTTTTCCAAGATGGTCAAAGGTTTTTTGAGGACCAGGTTACCCAGCACTACAAGTATTTCCCTACAGTAGCAGCCCCTGCCTAACTCCTAGCATTTGGGAGAAAGACCAGTTCTCAGGAATTTGAAACAAAGGGAAATGGCTGAGCCTTTGTGGGCATCTCAGAATTAGCAAGTCTGTCTGCGGATTCACTGAGGTGCTAGGGAAAGGAGAGAGAGAACAGGAACATGCACAGGAGATCAGTAAAGCAGACGATACAAGTTTGGCTATATGTCAGTCAATAGTATATGACATCATAATCTCTGCCTTATTCATTAACTGCATTCAAGAATTCAGAGGTGGCTTTTCTATAATTTTTAGGGGAAGCATCCATAGAATTCTATCATCCAAATGTTGATCTCTGTTGCTCCACCCCCAACCGTGCTTCTCCAAGCCCTCTCCTCTTTTAGAACTTTTTAAGGACACTACATATTCCCTGTTCTCTTTATCCTTCCAACCACTTTTCCCATACTCCAAGTCTCTTCCTCCTACTCCCACTTGAATATGAACACCGGGTTTTCCTAATACGTAGTCTTCAGCCCTCTTTTCTTTCCCTCTTTCCTCGGGGAGCTCATTGCAATGCTTTCAACTACAACTTTATGCTGACGACTCCTCAATGGACATCTCTAGTCATGTCCACCCACTCATGTTCATTCCTGGCATCTCAGGAGTGACTATGGGCTGCATCTACTATCACCTCAAACTCAACAGGTCCAGAACCTGATTCTTCAACTTCCCCAGACTGGTTCCCTCCTAGCTGCACTCCTGTTTGTATGCATTTGTAGGGATTCACACTTCATCACCTCTCCGATGCTCAACCTTCCAGAGATTCCCTTTAAGCCATCCGTCTCATTCTCAACCTATGTTGAGTCCCCTGTGGATCGTTTCTTTTAAATCTCTCTGGACCTTGTCCTCACATTAGGACTACTTCAGTTGTAAGTGACAAAACCCCAAACCAGTCTAGCTCAAGCACAAAAAGGAATTTATTGACTTGCATATCTGAAAAGTTGCATCTAGCCCCTCAGCAAATATTTTTTGGAATGGCCTCTCTCTACCTCTTGGCCCTGTTTTCCTCTGTGTTGTTTTCACAGTTAGACAAGCTTTTCCCCTGCAGGATTAGATGTGGAATATGAATGCTTTCTGTTCCCTGTATGACTATGTAGGTTCCTATTCATTCCTATTCAATTTCTACCAATAAAATTGAACTCCACTGCCCTGCTTTTTGCTTTTAATACTAAATCATGAAATTCCAGAGCCTGACCTTAAAAAAAGAAAAAAAGCAAGTCTTCATATTTAACAAAAAACAGTCTCAGAAAGAGAGGAAGGAGATGTTCTCTCTTCAAGAGACTCCCCCAGGTAGAGAGATCTTTCTGCATTATACAACTTGTTCAAACAAATCTGATTTCATGGAGTGTTCAATTGATAACATTCATTAGAATATAAAACTTGTTTTTCTGTGCACTATAGAGACTTCTGTGGATATTCCTAAGTGTTATCAACTTGTTCTGTTCACTGTCTTTGGAAGAATAATTTGAACAAAGGCATCTAGTAAAATTGCTAAGACTTTAAAAAATGTTACAAGCTGTGAAAATAACCTTCAAAGAGTGACTCGTACCTCTGATGGTTGTCTTTCTTGATAATGTGTTGCCCTGGTGATAATGTGTTGCCCTGGTAATAATGTTGAAATTGCCACCTCTACATTTCTGAAACCATATATACTCTTGCAAATATTTTAGGTTTTGTGAGCCACATGGTCTCTGTTGCGTCTATTCTATGGCACCACTGTAGCACCAAAGCAGCCAGTAAGAAAATGGGCGTGGATGTGTTCCAATATGACTTTACTTATGGACACTGAAATTTGAATTCCATATAGTTTTCATGTGTCACAAAATATTAGTCATCTTTTGATTTTTCAACCATTTAAAAATGCAAAAACCATTCTTATCTTACATAGAACCCTCTTCCCCCAGATACTTATGGGGCTAACTCCCATACCTCCTTCAAGCCTTTCTTTAAAGTTCACCTTCTCAGTAAGGCCTAACCTGACTGTCCCATCTAAAACCACAACCCTTACCACATCCCACTCTCCCAACCATCCCCACCCCTACTCTTTACCCCCTTACCTTGTTATGATTTTCCCATAGGACTTAGCACCTGCTAAAATAGTAAATAATTTACTTATTTATGATTGTGCTGTTTGTCTTCCCCTGCCACATGGTTAGCTCCCTGAGGTCAAGACTATTGTTTATTAGCTGTCAGATACCTCCGAAGTGCCTAGAAGACTGTTTGGCATGCAGTTGACACTTAAAAATTTTGTTGAATAATTCAGCAGATGGATTAGTGGTCTATCAAACCCCTGATCAACCATTAGATTAGAGCTCAGGTCATTGGATAATAAAAGTTAGTTTTCTCTTCTTGCAGTGCATAGAGGGCTTGGTCTTCAGAAATGGGATTATCTACAGTTCACTTCTTGTTGGACACTTCATTCAGGATAGGCCAATTTGACTCCTTCAAATTCAGAGAAAAAATGACAAATGGTTTTTCAAAATAAAAAAAAGAGATTGAATATTTATAATAAGCTACACTTGTTTTCCAAAATTTGTTTTATCCCCTGCCCAAGTCTGGTGGGCCCTTTCAGTGTTTTGTTTGTGAATCTTCCTCCAACTTCTCCACCCCTGGGGATGGTCCAGGCTGACAACCAGGGACAGTTCAAGTGGTTGACAACTTGGAGCCCTGAAATAAAGACTAGGCCAGGAGCAAACAACTTAGTTTTTTGCATTAAAGGGTCACTTTCAGGAAACAAATGGTCAGAGCTGCTTTTCCCCTTTTTAAAAGAAATGCATTATTTGCAATTATATGTATTTCTTTATTATTTTCTTTTCCTTGATAAGTTTGTTTTTTCTTATTTTTTGGCTAGTATTTCATTAATTCTACAACTAGCATACACCACAGTATTTGATTACAGCTGCAACTTTGATCAAATTTTGTTGGAACTGAGACACTCTTGAACTTTTAAAAAATTTATTGTTTAAGTATCTTACTTGCAAAATATAGATTATCTTACAGTGGCCCCTTAAAACTGTATTCTGGCCTTACAGTACATTTTGTATTTCCCATAATTCACTTATCACTTTCTAACTCTAGATTATAAGTATTTATTTACACATGTTTTTTATTACACTTAAATTTCCTGAAAATAGACTATAGTTTACTCATTTGTATGCTCCATAGATGCTAACAGTGTTTAATTAAAATCATGTTGAGATGAAATGAAACATATATAGTTGGCTTACCCCCAAGAACTTCAGTAGCTCCCCTTAGCTTATAATGAGAGGCCTTTCTTAATCAGACCCCTGCCTTTGGCTATCGTCTCATCAGCTGTCTGTCATTCTTTCCCACCCTCCAGCCCCCAGAAGCTCTAGCCCCTCTGGGCCCTCTTGTTGCTCATTTTTTGCCTTTGTACATCCACTTCCCTCAACATAAGTTACCCTTTTGACTGCATGGTGAACCCTCACCACCTTCAAGCAATAGTTCATACTTGTTTATTTGTTAATTGTTTATTTCCCTCATTAGCCTTTTAAACTCCATGAAAGCAGGGGCTTGGTCTGTCTTGCTCACTGCTGTCTCTGAAAATCAGGGGGACTACTCAGGAAGGATGTTAAATATAATAAGAGTTTTTACTATTTCTAAGAGGCATCCAAGAACCACTGAAACATATTAAGCAGAAAAAGTTATGGGCAGGTTTTTGCTTTAGAGAATATTCTTGTTGCAGGGTGCGGGGTGGATGAGGGGAGTGGATTGGAGAAGGCAAGACTGGCCCTAGTTAGACAATTAGAGTAAGCAAAAGTGCTGAGATCCTGATTTGCAGTAGTTATCAGTGAGGTCAGGGAGGAGGTGAGAGAATTGAGAGTTAGGAGAAACAGAATGGCAGGAATTGGTGACCTACTGGATGCTGTGACTAAGGATGCCAGGAGGAAAGGAGGACTCCCAGTTTCTGACTTCACTCAGCGGCCACTGATATCTGGAACTATCACATAGTATTGCAGTTTTATGTTTACCTGTGGCCTACTTCCAACTAGTCTGAAAGCGTCTTACTACAGGGACCTTGCTTTTCAGTCTTTGTATTAGCAACTTTGGAAGAGCACCTACTAGGTAGGAAGAGCAATAAATAAATGAATGAATGTACTCAAACTACTAAACAGTAATTCTATAATCCAACGAGCAATGTAGCCAACAGTAAAACAAACCTCTATATACTATATTCCCTGCACGTTGTATCAAGAAGGGGAGTAAACCAGCTTCCTAGTTGCTTTCTGCCTATTGTACAACTGGGAAGCTGACAATAAAGTTTATTTGAGCGTCGACGTGCCCCGCCGTGGCCCCGCCTTCCCAGCCGCAGCCGCGATTGGTGCGTATTTGCCGAGGGCCGCCGTTCTTAAGCGACGATTGGCGAAGGCCGCCGCCATTCCGGAGCGTCCCGGCGCCAGCCCGCCCTCTCGCCGCGTCGCCGGTGCCTGCGCCGCCCGCTCCACCTCGCTTCTCCGCTCCCGGCCGAGGCCCGGGGGGACCAGAGCGAGAAGCGGGGACGATGTTCCGACGTAAGCTGACGGCTCTCGACTACCACAACCCTGCCGGCTTCAACTGCAAAGGTGAGGCGGCGGCCCCTGCCCGGTCGCGTGTCCCTGACCCGGGCGGAAGTCCCCCCCTTAGCACTCCCACCCCGTCTCCCCTCCGGGACCCTCGGCGGCCTTGTGTGCCCCGGGGCCCTCTGGCCCCCGTCTTCCGGGCCGCCGCGCACCTCGGCTCTCTGCAGTCCCTCTCCCCACCCCGGCCGCGCCCCCGGCTTCGGAGCCCCCTCACCCACTCCAGCCTCGTCATCTCCACTTTCTGCACTTGCTTAACTCCATACACCACTACCACCCGCTGCCCCACCGGCCCACCCACACGCTACCGCCTCGGCACACAAAAGGGAAAACCTTGCTCTTCCTCACTTACCCTTTAACTCCATGTAATTGGACGATACCTTGAACACCTGCTATTATGGACCAGCACGGTGCTGGATTCTGAGGAAGGTGCTGAGTAACTTGAAGACTAGTTCACTGCCTGCCAGGAGCTAAGGGGTCGGGGTTGGGGGGCAGTCAAAACCCACGAAGCAGTTTGAGATCTAGATGGTACACAGTGAAGTCTAGGACCGGCAGTGGAAGGGTAAGCACGTATGGTAACGGGCTAATTACGTTTTGTGGGTCGTGCAAAAAAGTTAACAGCAGGTGAGCAGGAGATTGAATTGTAAATACAAAGTTATTTGGGATTTTACAGCATTAAAATTTTAAAAAGTAATAACACTGCTACTCACTGTAACTCAACTACCTTCCAGTACTCATTTCCTTCTAGAGTTCCTGGCCAGTTGTAGACTCATAAGTTTGAGAGCAACTAAGTACAAGTTGTGATGCTCAGACCATTGTATAATTCTCAAGACCTCGTAATAGAAGCTTGAATTTCACTCAGAAATTGAAAGTAATTTCTAAATAGGATAGCAGTGTTTTATTGATCTCCTGTAGAAGCATATCAAATTACAGTATGTTGTTTTTCTACTTTAACAAGAAAGGATTAGTGGCAATAGAGCCTAGATCTGGATTTGAATCTTTGAGTCTCAGTTTTCTCATCTGTAAAATGGGACTATTACCTACCTCAAAAGAGTGTGGGCAGGATTAAATAAAAAAGTGTATGTACTTAATATGCAGATAACATTACATGATAATAGTAGTCACAGTGTCTGTCTTTCTGAGTTTTGTCATTTAATTTCTTATACTGTATTATTATTTATTACTTATTTATTTTACTTTATTATTTGCCATAAATTTAAGTCTCCCTTCTGCTCCCAAAGGAACTGGAATATTAATAACACTTAAATGGCAAAACCTTGTGCCAGGCAATGTTTTTATCCACATTTATTTCATGTAATCTTCATAACAGCTCTGTGAAGTAAACTATTATTACCCTCATTTTGTAGCTGAAGAATCTGAGGTATAGTAAATATAGGTGATTAGCCCAAGTTCACACAACCACTAAGTGTCTGGACCCAGAATTTGAATTCAGACCAAGATTTGAACAGATCATTGTTAATCTGTGGCTCCGGAGTCTGTACTTTCAACTCCTACTTCTGTCAGCTCAGTTAATTTAGTATTCAGAGGTTAAAAAAATTCCACAGGACCCATTTATCTGTGGAGAAAGAAGTATTTTATCTAATGCTTCTAGTTATTTATATAATATTTTTTGTTGCAGATGAAACAGAATTTAGAAACTTTATTGTTTGGCTAGAGGACCAGAAAATCAGACACTACAAGATTGAAGACAGAGGTAATTTAAGAAACATCCACAGCAGTGACTGGCCCAAGTTCTTTGAAAAGGTAATAAATTAGGAAGTAAAATAAAAATACAGAGAGCTTTTCTAAGAATTTTTATGAAGATGAGCTTATGGTTACTTTGTTCTTTTAAGATAAATAATAATGATCTGTGTTAAGAAAGCTGGATTTCAGGGATGTAGGTTTTTTCTTACCATGTTTCTTTTGATTTTAGAACAACTTATCTTTTCCTACCAAGCTTTTAATATTAGATAGAAATAATTTTCTCCAGAAACATCATGAAGTTTCTTAAATAATGGTGTATATTTCATTTAATGGCCAAAATCAGAATTTCTATATTAGACTAAAAATATAGCAATAATACATTTATAGTACTATCTCCTATATTTAAAAAAGACATTATTGACATACTTGAAAAGTAGAACTATATTGTGTTTATGCTTATATTTAACATATACAGACATGCCTTGTGTATAGTAGAGATAGTCCTGAAACGGTCTGTGTGTATATCATATTTTTGCAGCTAGAATAATTTTCCCATTGACTTAGTTTAATTTTGGTAACATTTTTGAAAAAAAGAAATTGTTTTAAAATTAGTATAAAAATCACATTTTACAATGTCATTATTTACATTAGACATTTTCATCAGCTATATTACTTTGAGTAAGATACTTTTCTTTAAAAATATGGAAACAGCTCAATTTTTCATTTGGTAGAGTAATGTGGTAGGTCCCTAACTTTCTTCTTAAAATCAGTGATTTTATGAATTAGGGGATTGTATAAATCGTATACCAGGGCAATGACCTTGGGCAAGTTTATTAACCTTTCTGTGCCTCAATTTTCTCATCAATAAATGGTAGTAACAATGGTACCTGTCACATAGGGGTGGATTTTTTGTTAATGAGTGATATACCTGTTCACAGAAGGGCTTGGCTCATTGCAACTGCTGGATACTTATTATTGCCACCGCCTCTACTACTAGTGAATTATCTTCCTTTGCTCTTAAAGTATTTTTGAAGTTTTCAGTGGGCTTCTTAAGACTTTGAAATATATAGTTAGGATTTTATATTTGTTTATATTACATCTTATGGCTCATTCATATGTACAAAATAATACAAACTTCTACGTGTAGAAGGGTATTTGAAAAATGTAGAAAAATTCTCTGAATGTAAGTAGGATAACTTAAACATAAATGTATCAGAACTTACCCAAACAGATATTATCCTTCAAGTTGGTTTCTTTGGAATGGTTATGTCATTGCTTAAAGCATATTTGGAAATTCTCTTTTGGAATTACTTTTAGATCATGAGTTACATCTTTTAAATATTCTTAGTATTGACAAATGTTTTATAGTTTGAAGTAGATTTTCTTTTTGAATCATAGCCAAATCTTGTGAATGAGGGGATTACATTTTTGATTAGAAAATAAATTATGGCTAAAAGTTACTGATTCATTAATTATTCCTGAAAGGATTTCCAAAAGGGAGTTGTAGAAGTTTTGACTATTAACATTGTGCCGGAATTAGATTTTAAGGTCTGAAGAGGCTTATTTGAAGGACATTCATTTGGATATATAGCTTCTGATATTTACTTAAAATACTCAGTTCCACACTTCTTCTGTGTTAACATGGCTTACTCTATTCAGTGGCATTTCCATAATATGAAAGTTAAAGTTTAGATAATAATTAACTTATTTGTACTTCCTCCTTTTTTAAATTGTCCTTTTTATTTAATTGTTCTATATGTATTGAGACACGGAATCAGCAAGTTTAGATTCAAGTCCCAGATCTAAGTTGTGTAACTATTGGCAAGTATCAGTATCTCTAGACCTCGGTTTTCTCGTCCGTAAAGTGAGGAAGTTGTTCTAGATCAGTTCAAATTTCAAAAAAGCATAATGGAAATAATTCATTTTTTTCTTAAGATGGTACGCTTAAATGTTTCCTTTCTTTGGGTTATATAATCACATCAAAAGTGTAGTAATATAAATGTTATAAGAAATTTTTAGAGATCCAAACTAAGGTCTCTTTCAACTGTACCATTCTTTTGGTTCCTTGACTTTAGGATAATAATGAAACTGAATTTTTTTTTCTCACAGTATCTCAGAGATGTTAACTGTCCTTTCAAGATTCAAGATCGACAAGAAGCAATTGACTGGCTTCTTGGTTTAGCTGTTAGACTTGAATATGGAGATAATGGTATGTTTTGGGGGGAATGTGTGTTTTAAAGAGAGAGAGAGAGAAGAAAGATAGGAAAGAGGGAGAATGAAAATGTAGGGAACTTACCGGTTTGGTTTTTTGCCTCATACTGTTTTACCTTTAGTTCATTTTTATCACAAGATGTTAGAAGTACTTTCTGTTGTCTTTCATTGATATTTACATTTTTCTTTTAGAATTTGGAAATGATGTCTTCTGGAGAAGGCTAATTGACTGTCTTCTTACAAAGTAACATTACTTTGGTAAATTTGCCATCTTTTGTAGTATGCACCTTAGCTTTCAAATTAAATTCTTGTTAGTGTTTGAGAATTGATGGGATTTTGGGGTGTTGCTGCAGCAGGTCATTTCATAAGAGACTAAAAAATGTCTAATGCCAATATACATTAATACACCATAGGCCAAAATGTGTTACTTATGTTTGATGTCTTATCACAGATACTTCTATCATTAGAAGCTTCTGGATATTAGTACCTATAGTAAAAAAAAAAATTCCATTAAACTCATGTTTCCCCCATTTTATTTTGAAAGGCCTGCCAACATCTGATCATCTTATCGTAACTCCATACTCTCTGTTTTATATTTTTCTCTTTTATAGTACTGTCAGTTCCAGTCCTTCTTATCATTTGCTTTTGAAGCCTTTTGATATCTTTGGCTTCTCCCTTTCCTTCCCGTCCTGCTCCCATTGATCTTTTTCCATGTCTGTTGTATCTTATCTTCTTCATTCCCACTGCCATCACCCTAATTCAGGCTCTTGGTGCTTTCTGCCAAGAATATTGTTATATCTTCCAAACTAGCCACCCATTAGTGTCACCTTCTATTCTTAACTGCATGGCCCACCAAGCTAACTTTCTGAGGTATAAATCTGTTTTGGAGTGCTGCTTCTGGTTTTCAAAGAACAGCTCCGGTTCCATATTGAGAAACATTATTTCCCTTTGTCTACAAAAGGAATTTTAGCTCCTTAGCCAGGTCTTTATGGCCTTCGGTGACTGGTGTCCAACTAGTATTTACGTATTTGACATCCCAGCCAAACTAGAATAACACTGATTCCTGTTTATATCCTTTTTTCCCCGCCCTGAATTTCTTTGTTCACTTTTCCCTTGACTTAATAATGCCATTTCAGTCTATCTCTACTCATCGAAATCCTACCCATCTTTTTAAGATCCAGCTCAAATGCTGTCTTAGTAGCAGTAATATTTCCCTCTGAACTTTCATAGCTTTTAACTCTATGCCTTTTAAGTCATTTGCCACTTTGTTTTGCTTCTATGCCTTATTTGCCCAGTAAATTGTAAGCTGATACTCAGCTTTGTTTCCTGCATGGTACCTCTATTAGTTTCCTCTCACTGCTGTAACAAATTACCACAAACTCAGTGATTTAAGACATAATTAAGTCTTATTTTGGAATCAGAAATCCAAGATCAGTCTCACTGTGCTAAAGTCAAGGTGTCAGCAGGACTGGTCCCTTTTGGAGACTCTAGGAGAAATCTGTTTCTTTGCCTTTTACACCTTCTAAAGGTTGCCTGCATTCCTTGACTCTGGCCCCTTCCTCCATATTCAAATCTAGCAGCATAGCATTTTTCAATCTCTCTGACTCTGCTTCCATTGTCATCTTTTTCTCTTTGACCCTCCTGCCTCCCTCTTATAAGAACATTGCAATTACACTGGGCCCACCTGGATAATCCAGCATAATCTCCCCATCTCAGGGTCTTTAATTTGATCATATCTGCAAGTCCTTTTTGCCATGTGAGGTAACATATACACAGGTTCCAGGGATTGGGACATGGATATCTTTGGGAGAAGTCATTATTCTGTCTGTCACAGTACCTGACATACTTTCTTGCTCACAATAGGTGCTTATCAACTTCAGTAGTTGTTTAATGAATGCAGTATATATGAATGTTTACATGTACTGATTTGGAACATCAGTTTTTACTAGTGCCTCAGACTTAAATTTCAGAAGCCTTATGACAAAAATCTTAAGGAAAACTGTAATTTGAGACTTTTTCTTAACTTTCAATATTAGTTTCCAAAAAAAATACTTGTGCTTTTATTCCTTTAGAAAATAAATGTTGAAATAAATCATAAGCCTTGCGGGCTTGATGTAGTATTAATTGATTTTGAGGACCTTTAACAAGGTCTTTTTATTTATCCTCCTCAGGTTGGTAGGAACTATAGGTGAGCTAATTGGTAATAAAGCATTCTCAGGTTTATTAAAAGTGTTTTTCAGCTATTCCCAAATAAATTCTTAGTCCCATCTCAATTTATTTCCATTTTACTGTTATTTATTCCATTTGTTCTATTTTTATAATCCTTCAGTCTTCAGTGGTAGGTGTCATATGATCGTGTATCTTTACAGTTGATTATAAGTACATCTATTTCTCAGTAATAGTGTGGTTTAATGGATTAATAAAAAGCTTATATATGAAAATGAAATCAATATATAATTGAAAGGTAAATGGTATCAAGAGTATATTAAAAGTCTAAACTACAAAACAAGTTTTGTTTATTAAAATTTAGATTTCAAGAACAGACTTTTGAAAATTGGTTAAAGTAATACTGTTTTTTATCAGTAGGAGGTGCTGATGTTCTTTTGTGGTTTTACATTAATATATTGCCTTCTTGACTTTTAAGTTACTTATTTGAAATTTGCTGAAACCACTGTGAATTTCTATTATTTCTGCTTTACCATTTTTAAAGCCTTTTGCTAGCTTGTCGATTAAGATGATTAAAATCTGACTTAAATTGTTTTCGTTTACTTTTTTGATATTTCAGATTTGTAGAAAAATTGCACAAATAGTACAAAGAATTTTCATATACCCAGGTTCTGCAAATTTAACATTTTACTTCATTTGCTTTATCCCTCTCTCTATACAGACACACACCTGATTTTTTTTTCCTGAACCATTTGATAGTAAGTTGTAGGTGATTCCCTTTTACCATTAAATATGTCAATGTGCATGTCCTAAAAATGACTGTCTTATATAACCCCAGTATAATGACCAAAATCAGAAAGTTAACTCGGATAAAATACTGTTATCTTTAGCTGTTATTCCCATTTCACCAACTGCCCCCGCTCCCCCCAAAAAAATCCCCAAAGCAGACCTGGATTATGCATTGCATTTAGTTGTTATATCTCTTTAGTCTCCTTTAATCTGGAACAATTCTTGTCTTTATTTGTGCTTGATGAAACTGACATTTATTTTGTAGAGTGTCCCTCAGTTTGAGTTTGTGTGGTGTTTCCTTTTGATTAGATTCAGGTTCAGGATTTATACTTTTGTTAGGAATAACACAGAAGTGATGTGTTCTTTTAAGTGCATAATACCAGGAGATATGTGATAGTGATATGTCCCATAACTAGTCATGTTAGCTTTGATCACTTCGTTAAGATTTCTCCACTGTAAAATTACTGTTTTCCCCTTTGTAATACCTTGCCGGGAGGTACTTTGAGACTCTGTCAGTATGCTTTTTTGCTCCTCAAATTTTCATTTGATGATTCTTGCTTGAATCAGTTATTATGTTGATGATTGCCAAGAGGTGTTTTTCTAATTAAGTTATCCTTCTACATTATTTGTTGGCTTTCTACTGTAAGGAGGAGCTTTCCCATCTCTCCAGTGTATTTGTTTGTTTGTTTAAATCTGTGTGGATATATGGATTATTTTATTCAGTGGATCAGAATACTTTTTTATCATCACATATTTTGGTGCTTATACTCCTCCAGATTTGGCCAGTGGAAGCCTCTTCAGGCTAACTCCTGTCTGACTGAAATTTTAAGGCTTTTATTTTCCCCTCTTGTTTCATTAGCAAATCATGTAAACATTATAGCCTAAGGTGCCATTTGGGGCATTTAGTTTAGTGAATTATTATATTATTAAGAGCTTTTGCTCATGAATTCTTTTTAAGTATTATTATTTTTCCAATGAAAGTAATAAAATCTACCTTTGGCATTCTAAATTTCACGTTTCCATCAGATAAGTTTTAGGTTTGTATATGATGGTGGTATATTTGAAGTGTTGCTTTTTTTTGGAAAGCAGGGTTTTTGGATTCTGTGTACAACATTCAAAAGAAGATTGGGGATAAACTTATTTTTTATTGAGTTTGTATTTAATCTTATGTAACCTATACTTACCCTGCTCCTATTCTTCTTTGCCAAGTTTTAGAGGAAGCTCTAAAAGCAGACTTTTCCCCTCTTAAAATTTAGATGTTTGAAATGATTTCCTTTAGAAATATTAATAAAAAGATATTGTGTCAAGTATTTCAGTAATAATTTTAGCTTAATCAAAAAGATTGAATCACACTGTTTTGTTAGATTTCCTGTAGCAAAAATTAATTTTGATTGGATGAGTTGTTTTCTACTTACACAGATTGAGCATCCATAATACAAAAATCTAAAAAATGCTTCAAAATTGGAAACTTTTTGAAAGCCAACATGAGGACACAAGTGGAAAATCCTATATACCTACTTAACACAGACTTTGCTTCATGCACAAAATTATTGAGAATATTATATAAAATTATCTTCAGACTGTGTGTATAAGGTATAT
Source organism: Eulemur rufifrons (assembly GCF_041146395.1). Taxonomy (NCBI): domain Eukaryota; kingdom Metazoa; phylum Chordata; class Mammalia; order Primates; family Lemuridae; genus Eulemur; species Eulemur rufifrons. The sequence continues at coordinate 82,945,622 of NC_090984.1, forward strand.
ATGAAACATAAATGAATTTTGTGTGTAGACTTGTATCCTATCCCCAAGATATCTCATTCTGTATATGCAAATATTCCAAAATCCGAAACATTTCTGGTTCCAGGAATTTCTGAGAAGGGATACTCAGCCTGTAGTAAGTTTGGCTCATTTAAATTCAGTAAATTAGCAGTGTTTATTTTACCTCGAGTTGCAGTTCTACAGATTATATTTTTGCCTATTTTTATAGCTGAAAAATACAAGGACTCAGTACCCGATAACGCAAAAAATGCTGACAGTGCAACTAAAAATGCAGAGCCATTGATCAATTTGGATGGTGAGTATATAAATGCATAAAACTGATCAACAGTTTTGGTTTCCTAAATGGTTTTTATTTTTATTTTATTTTTATTTTTTGAGATAGTCTTGCTCTGTTGCCTGGGCTAGAGGGCCATGGCGTTAGCCTAGTGCACAACTACCTCAAACTCCTGGGCTCAACTGATCCTCCTGCCTCAGCCTCCCAAGTAGCTGGGACTACAGGCATGCACCACCATGCCCGGCTAATTTTTTCTATTTTTAGTAGAGACGGGGTCTTGCTCTTGCTCAGGCTGGTCTCCAACTCCTGAACTCAAGTGATCTACCTCCCAGAGTGCTAGGATTACAGGCATGAGCCACCACGCCTGATCCTTAAATGTTTTTTACTTCTTAGAATGAAGTCTAAGTTTACTTGGTTTTAGTAAATTAAGAAGGCTCCATGCAGACAGCATTTATGTTGCTATTTTATTCTGGTTTTTATGATCAGTTAAATGTACTTCCTCCCTCCCCTTACATATCAATATCTGAATGTGAAAATGCTGTTCTTTGATTTGCTCCTAGTAATTTGTGGTTTTCATTTCTATTTAACCATGGAGGTCATCGTTTGCCTTCCTGGATGTGTAAATTTTTTTAAATCCAATGACACTGTGAGACAAATGGTAACATTTTTCATTATTTTAAGTCCCAGGTGTCTTTTAGTAATTCTTTCCCCTTTTAAAAGTATGAAGATTCTAATTACCTAGATTATGATATGTTAAATATTCTTTCACTGGCTGATTCATTATGACCTATAATTTGGGAGTTATCCTTTTGAATGAATGCGCTTCTTGGACACTCCAGAGCCACTGCTTAGAGAAAAGGTTTTGGCAAACTGCCCGTTGAAGTTATCTATGAATTAAAACTAACAGCCTTGGGAAGAAATGTTGATTAAAAGTGCTACATAAATGGGCCTTGCAGAAAAATTTACAGAACAAGCCTAATGTGAGTTAAATTAGTCATTTATTGGATTTTTCAGTTTGGTCAATGAAATACAGATGTTCTTCCACTTACAAGGGGATTACATCCCCTTGTAAATCGAGGAACATTTGTAGTTAAAAATATCTTAAGTGAGAAATGCATTTGATATTTTGGTACCCATTGTAAAGTTGAGAAATCCTAAGTTCACCCATCGTGAGTCTGGAACCCTCTGGATAGTAATGAGAAAACCATTTATCTCATCAATTTACCTAATTTTTGATACTCTACACTGCTTTATGTTTTTTCTCTTCAGCAGCAGTTTTAAAAATTAGATTCGTTATTACTAGAATATTTAAAATGTTTTTTGTAAGTTTATATGTTCACAAATATGTCTGATTATATGTTTGCAGAGCTATAAAGGGTTTTTGTTGTTCATTTTTAATCTTTTATAGTAAATAATCCTGATTTTAAGGCTGGTGTGATGGCTTTGGCTAACCTCCTTCAGATTCAACGTCATGATGATTACCTGGTAATGCTTAAGGTCAGCTGCATGTTCTTGATTCTTGATAGAAACTGCATATAGAAAGTCTTCATTTTCAAAATATTAACTATTGATAATTAAATTTATTGATTAAAATACAGTAGAGGAATGTGGGACATAAAGCAGATTTCATGATTTTATCTGTATTGGATTGTCTAGTAATAACTAATATCAGGGAATGTTTATTGTGTGCCTGGCACTGTGTTAAATCCTTTGCAAAGATGATCTCATTCCGTTCTCCCAACAATCCTAGAGGTAGATGCTAATGTCCTTTTTAAAAAAAATTATACGTATATGAAGTAATGGAGACTTAAAGGGGATAGATAAATAATGTCTAAGATGACAGAAAGTGATGGAGCTGGGATTTTTAAGCACTCTGACCCTGTGGTCCATTCTTTTTTTTTTTTTACATTACTTCTGTTTAATCAGTCCTTTTAAGGATTCATCACCGGTATTCATTAAGATAGTGGAAAATGCCAAATTAGAAGCAGTGAATTTGGTCAAAAATATATACCCCCAAAATCTCTCTGAAAAATGAATGTTTATGTCTTCTGAATCCTCCATCCTAGATAAGGACACTCAATTCATACCTCCACTTCAGGGAGCCCAGTAATCTGAAAGAGTTCTCTTGTTTCTGAGAAAAAAATGTACTTCAGAAGATTTAGTCCTAGTAATTGTGAAAGTACAGGGGGTAGATCAGGGGAGTGGTACTTAAGATACCAGATTAGGAAATTATTTTAGAGATTATTACTGATTTTACAAGAGATTAAAGAGGTTTCAGTCAGACCTTGTGCATGTATATTACTTTAAACTACTTTGTGATAAATTGAATAATTTCACTCTACCCAGAAGAGATTAAACCATAATTTTACCCTACTTTTTAGAATTATATATATTTAATGTCAGTTTTAACAAGAGAAAGACTGTCCTATTCTTAAATTATTACAATTTTCTATACTGAATCTGAATCTTAACTTGGATTTTCTCAACCCAGATTGGATGCCAAAAGATAAAAAGTTGTTTTCAGTGAAATTTAGCTGTTGCAAAGGCTTATTCTTTACCCAATTATGTAAATTGCCTTGGAACAGTTCTACAATGATCAGGTCAGCTTTAATCATGAACTAAGTGAGAAGAGAAATAGACAATGCATAGCATATTTGGTGTACTTTTGTTAGACTTTGAAAACCCAATGGGAGAAAGTATAAATCAGCTACAACAAAAAGCTTTATAAAATTCTAGTCCAAGCTGCATATTAGACAACCCCTTTCAGTTGTTTTAAGAGGCATTCAAATAATACATGATAATATGGCAAACATCTAAGGTTTGCCAAATATAAGAATCAATATATTAACTGTTTGGCAACCAGACTGTTTAATACATTTGCATTTACTGTTAAATATTGTTTTAATTAATCTTTTCCAAATATACCATTTGTTTTTTATTAAAAAGTTTTTCAAGTTTTCACTTATTTTTGAGTTGTAATTGTCATCCCTCTAAAATTCCATTTTAAGAATCTTGTTTTTTAAGTGTGTGTACATGCATGCATTTGTGCCTGCCATAATGAAATGCCTTGGTGGTTTATAAAAAAAAACACCAACAATGTATCCTTTGAAAGGTCTGAAAACATTTTACTGTAGTGAAGTGAAAAAAGCAAAGTATAAGCAATGTATATGATGGTGTATCCATGCATAAACATACTTGTAATTTAATGGAGTTTTTGTAAGGATACATAAGAATCTGGTAACAATGATTGTCTTCTGGAGGGATAGCTAGGCTCCGGTAGGAATGAGACCTACTTTTTACTATATGTATCCTTCTATAGTTAAAAAAAAAATTTTTTTTTAACCAGGGACATGTATTACCTATTCAAAAAATGCTTTTAATTGCATCATTCCATGTTATTAAATATTAAAAGAGTGAAAAATTTCATTACAACGGCTTGGTTTTTTTAATTTTTAATTTATTAATTCAACTAGGTAATTCTAACCTCATCAGACTGAGCATCTTTATTCTCTAGGCTCAGAGAAGAACGGATGGCAGTTAAACAGCCTTTAATTAGTAAAAACAATGTTTTGGGTTTTTTTAGGCAATTCGCATTTTGGTTCAGGAGCGCCTGACACAGGATGCAGTTGCTAAAGCAAATCAAACAAAAGAGGTATGTTTTTATAAATTCTAAATTAGTTACTAATGAAAATTTCTTCTGGTATTGTCATTAGTTTAAACTTCGCATGTATCTGTTTAAGGTATTCATTCTACATTACAACAACCTAGAGAAGGATAGCTTACTTTAGTGCAAATGAATTTGGTTCTTAAGCAAATTGAATGTATTCAGTCACTTGCCGGGCTGATAACTAATATCAGAGAGTGTTTACTGTGTGCCTGCCACAGTGAGGGGGTCATTTTTCATTGAAAAATGAACTTCATGTTTATTTCATGTCATACCTCAGAAAGGCTACCAATAGCACATCTAATTTCCTGGCATAAAACAGGAAAGTAATTTGAGAAAGTAATTTGGTTAAGGTCACCTAGTTGGTCAGTGGTAGAGCTCAGGCAGTCTGATTTAAGAGCCTGTGTTCTTGTGGAGGATAGGGGATAAGGTTCCATGTGTGGCAGTCCGTAAGCTTTTTGGTCTGCCCAGGTGAGGGGGTAGAGGGCTCTATTGGATTGTAAGGTTCACGGTACAGGTGACAAACAGTACCGTCTTTCAGTCCTGCTTTGTAGGCTGAGAAAGCTATATACCATAACTACCTTCCCCTTAAAGATAATACTTAGGAGATATTTTTTGTTATATCAGAAACCCAAATATCCCTAAAGTTTCATTGACTGTGAGACAGTGCGGAGAATGTCCTCAGGACTAGCTGTAGCTAGAGATATTTGAGTGTGTCTCTAGCACAACCGTCATTCTGGACTTTGGTCCCCACTTCCATCTCCCACTGTCTTTTGTCCTTTGACCCCTTTAGGCAGGCCCAGCAGTGTTAAAAGGTTACTAATTCCAGGGCAGTGTCTCTGAAAGACACTTTTTCTTCTAAAGGTTCTTATTAGCTTATTCATTATATATGAATCAGGCCACTGGAAATTAAAGATCAGCTTATTTCACTCACACTATAGAACAGACAGCAAATTGTTCTGGCATAATAAAATCATTCATTCATTCAGCAAAACTCTGTCTTTGGTTTAAAAGGCAGGCAAATAAGGGCATAGCCAAATCTCTTTGCTCTGGTTTGCAAATTAACATTTAGTTTTCTTTTCAGTGCTCCAAATCTTAATTTTAGTGTCATCTCAAAAGATACCACCCTATAATAATTAGTGTACTTGTTTATAACCATTCATAACTAGTATTTGAGGCATGTGGTAATTTTCAGGGATAGCTATTCCTTGGTGGTCTTTTGGCAGACGGGGAAAAATGGAGCCGCTGGTACCAGACCGCCATATGAAGCCACTCAGTACAGTTCTACTCTTTAATTTTGCTTACTGTACTTTCATACATATAACTTATTAACTATTTTAAAACAGACGGAGCCTAGGTAAGTTTTCATTAATAGATTAGGCAAGTATTGAGCAGTGACTAAAGCATTTGAGTAGTGACAGCTTATATCTTTGAAAGTATAAGTAGTATTCTTTTATTGGTAATGATTTCATACGGTATAATCAGTGAAAGTCCAGATTGCCTGTCATTCTTATTTGGTATCATGAAAGTCACCATCTTTGATATGTCTGTAGGTGCTGACTGGTTAAATGGTTTAGTTTTTCAAAGTAATTTCCAAATGAACTATCGAAAGTTAAATTATACATACAATCTGATAAACATCCTGCTGAGAAAATGTACAGTTTGTAAAGAAATTAATGTGCTCAGAAAGAAACTTGAGGAAAGTAAAGTAGGTAGTCCTATTTTTCCCGGCGTACTGCTTACCGTAGTTAAAATGGAACTCTCCATAGCAGTAGTGACAAAGCCCTGCTGCAATATGGATGTATTATTTTATGTGCCTGGTCTAAAGGATTGGATGGGCTGTAGAGCTTCCTGGTACATTTAAAGGCCCTCACTTCCTAATTGGTTGTTATATGGAAGAACTTGCTTGTCCCAAGATAGGCCCCTTGCCACTATAGCTGGCTGTTTTTCAGAGTTTTAGATGAGAAAAGATTGTTAATTACATAGTCTCATTTTGTCTTTTTTTACTAAAGGGCTTGCCTGTTGCTTTAGACAAACACATTCTTGGTTTTGACACAGGAGGTAAGTGATTTTGTTCTGATTAAACTGTTTTTAGAGACTTGGTGAATACTTGGGGGAAAAATGAGTAAATGGTCTTAAATGCAAAAATTATATATTGATACAGTGTTCTTTTATAAAATAGATGCAGTTCTTAATGAAGCTGCTCAAATTCTACGATTGCTGCATATAGAAGAGCTCAGAGAGCTACAGACAAAAATTAATGAAGCCATAGTAGCTGTTCAGGCAATTATTGCTGATCCAAAGACAGACCACAGACTGGGGAAAGTTGGAAGATGAACACTGAGATTTCAGCTTCTCACCTACTTAGTACAGTTGGGAACCATGTACACTTCCGGCATGTGTTTGTAAATCAAATGTCACATTTTCGAGGGAGGAATCCCAGGAAATTGACAATGTTCTAGAGATTTACCACCACTGCTTTTTTTCCTTAATAAAGTTTGGGAAAGTGGAATTTTTCTTTTTACTAATTAATCTGCTTCTTTCTCTTGTGATTGAGGTAATATGCCAACTTGGTCATAGAGACAATATAGATCCTTAAGTCATAGGAAAACTTAAAAGTTTTATTGGAATAATATAGAAAATGTCTTTATTAATGTATTTTCTGTGGGTACTTCTGTAGAGGCACTTACAAGGATCAGAAAATATAGATTGAATCATTCTAGCACCTTTTGATATAAATAGAAATGCACTGATGCAGAGGTAAAAAAATAATGTTAGACCTTTTGTTGGAAAACCATAAATAATTGGTCTTTCCCATCAGTTCTGCATTGCCTTCTCTATGTCAAGGTTTATGATCTTTAGGATTATATATTTTTACACTCATCACGTTTTAATTTCTTGGCCAGAAAGAATCCATAGCAAAAATCAGATTTAGAGTCTTAAACTCTAACTGGTTCTTAGTTGAATTTGACCTTTTAAATATGACGAATGTTTACAAAAAGTTGCTTTAATAAGCAACAATTAAAATTCTATTACTTTAAAACTTGCAATAACAACCTTTGCTTTTAAAGATACAGTAGTAAAGATTGAGGTATAAACTTTTCACAAAATATACTTAGTCTTTTTGCACTAAAAATGTTCATCTTGTATGTCCGGGAACTTCTCGTGGCCAATTCCTTTTCCACTTTCTTCGCCTTTGTTTGCAGTACATGTTCTTTAGGATCCAGGTTCTGACTGTAAACTCTAAGTCCACCTTTACATTGTCCTGTTTACTTTCTTCCTGTGAGGATAGAATGGAGGGGGGGAGGTGAGTATTTTATAACTAAGTTGCAATAGCAAGTGTCTTTCATTTTGTGTATGGTTAAGCTAGGTAGATATATGAGCTCTCAGTAGTGGCAGCAGGGATAAGCTGGGCCAAGGGTAATCAAATTTCATGTAATCTCCCTGCTAATCCAGAGGAGCATCATGAAGCATGTCCATTTACCTGTGGGGCAATAGGGGTAGACTGCAGTTATCCCGTAGAGATGAGATCGCTGCTCTGGGAGATACTCGTCAGTAAACTGACCACTGTCTTTATTTACTGATATAACACCATCCCTGGTAACAGAAAGAATGAATTCATGGAGAGTCAATCACTAGGTAAAAAAGATACAAGGTTAGAAACAGAGTCAGTTTCAAAAGAGAGAAATCTGCCAGCCGTCTCTGCTCAGGGGTGATGCTGATGCCACACTGAAGGTTGAGAACCACTGGTCTAAAATCAGTTGTTCTCAATGCTAGCTGCACATGAGAATCTATTAAAATACTGTTTCCTGGGCCTTGTGCCAGACCAATTAAATCAAAATTGTAGGGGATGGGGTAGAGGGCTTAGACATGTACTTTTTATGTTCCCCAGTTCCTCATTTGAGAATAGTCTAAATAGTATTTTTCAGTTTTCCTTCGTGGATAATATGTCCACATCTTTTTAAAAAATCAGTTTAGGTGGCATATACCACCCCCCAGCTACTTGAGAGACTGAGGCAGGAGGATCGCTACAGCCTAGGAGTTTGAGGTTGCTGTGAGCTGTGATGACACCACTGCACTTTACCTGGGGCGATGGAGCAAGACTGTCTCAAGAAAAAAAAATATACCTCATGGTGCCACTTAAAGGTAGCCTTTTATTCGCTGAAGAACAGATTTAGATTCGTGTGCTTCCTCTTTAGATAGCTTATTATCAAATAGTTTTGCTACTTTTAAGCTACATGTGAGCAATACTATTAAATTTCTGGGTAAAGTAAAGGCACAATTTCAAAAGCAGTAACACTTGAAGGATGTTATCACAGTTAATGAGATAATGAAACAAAAGCCTTAGCAGAGGACTTAATTACTAGTGTCAGTTTTTGGTAAAACAAGTAATATGTCCTCCAAAACAGCCTGCCTTCTCAGGCGTGTCCAGAGTGTGTTGGTCTCACCTCCTCCAGTCCGTGTGGTAGAAGTGATCTGCATAGCTAACAATGCTGAAGGGGTAATTGAGGTTATTTTGAATGACACGCCGTCCAGTTCCGTCAGGTAGTGTGCACTCCAGTTTTTTGGTTCCTTTTAAAACATTAAACGGGGAAAATGAGATCCTTGCGTGCCATGGAGAAAAAAAGAAAAGCTGCTCTGCCAAAAATGACAGTGGCAGAAGAAGAAACAAAGGTGTTAATAGGAAATAGGATATTTTACTTCCATTGTAATCATACAAATTAGCAACTATAAAATTTCCTGTTCTATTAGTCTCCAGTTTGTTGAATAGCATTTCAGTTTTTAATAGAGATTCAAACCTTTTCTGGAAGAAAAGTATTTTTATAACTTATATGATTTCAAACCTTAGCTTATAAATTGTAAACCTAACATCTGAGTAAATACTTGCCCTCTGTAAGCAATGTATAATAGCCAAGGCAACCTTTTAACAAAAATCCTTAAATATTTTTAAAGAATATATTTTTTCAGTGGGAGGGAAGAAAAGCAACTAAAATGGTAACATGGCTCATATTTTTCAGTGTAAAGGAGTTGGTCTTACAAATTTTGCAATAGCTAAACAATTCAAGAATTTCCAAGTTTCACATTTCTCATGGAGCTCTGGCGTAAATTTCAAATACTCTTTTAAAATGTAATTTGTTTTGGATGGGTTATAAAAGTGATCCATCTGCATTATAGTCCCTTTAATTAGATTATATTTCTTCAAGAACAGTCTTTTTCATATTTAATATAAAAAAGACACATAGCATCTTTTCAATTATGCCAGTAATTGAAAGCACACAACAGAAATAGATAAACCTAGGTATTAGCAACCCAGATTTATTACTAAAGGAAGCCACCTTGCTAACATCACTTGTCAAAGAATGTCCTTGGCATAACAACATACTGTTAGTTAGAGTAATAGATGTTTATAGATAAATTATATTGGCCCCAAAAAATAACTTCCATTCATGTATCTAAGTTTGTCAATTCAACAGTGGCTAACATTTCTTTTTAACTCTTTAAAAGTATGCCGAGCGTTCATGCTGAGGTCAGGCAAGCAGTACAAACTTAACTGCCTGATTCAGACCCCCTTCTCCCTGAGAAAGATTATAAGGACCATTTTAAAATATTCTTTAAAAGTTTACAGACCAAAGAAGATTATGTGCTATACTGCTAAAAATTTATTTAACCCAAAAGGATCTAAATTACAGGATTTGGTTTTATAGTAAAATCTAGTGCAGTGCTCACACTCACTGTGATGAAGGCTTATCTGTTTGCATTCCATCAGTAGTATTACCTGCATCTGCCCAGCAGAGCAGTTTGGAGAAGGGGTCAAAGGTTAAACCATTGGGTAATCCAATGTCTTTATTGATCAGAATTCTTCTGTTTTCTCCATCTAAAGAAGATGTTTCAATTTTAGGAGCTTCTCTATTCCAGTCTGTCCAGTACAAGTTGCTGTAAATAAAAAATCAATATTGTAAAAGAATAGCCATGCAGCCCGTGGCAGCATTTAAGACGGCCCCCAGTGAAACCCCACAGCCTTATAAGCCATGTCCTTGACTTTGGGCTGGATTTAATGTCTTGCTTTTAGTGAGCAGAGTACACAGAAGTGATGTGCTATCACTTCTAATATTAGGTTTCAAAAAACTGGCTTTTGTCTTGGGTGCCCTCTCTCACTCCCTTGGAGGGAAGCTAGATGCCATGTTGCAAGCTACCCTATAAAGAGTACCATGTGCCAAGGAACTGATGTCCCTGGCCAACAGTGCACTGGAGCATGCTTGGAAGTGGGTCTTCCCCCAGCTGAGCCTTGAGGTCACTACACCATAGCCAATAGCTGACTGCAGCCTTGGTTGATACTGTGCCAAAGACACTCCGTTAAGGCACACCCAGACTCCTGACTCACAGAAACTGTGAGACAATAAATGTTTGTCTTAAGCTGTTTTGGGCAATTTCTTACATAGAAATAACTAATACACAGCCATATTTTCCTTTTACCTGTATCACGAGGTTTTTTGACAATTGTCACTCTGTGGAAGAAGTCATTATTGTCTAAAGCATGAGGATCCTTGCCTCTGAGACACCCCTGACTCAACTGCCCAGAAACCCTTAATTTGTTGAAATCTTGAATTGGATCTTGGGCTTAGAATGCAAAGAAATACAGTCGTTAGGAATGGCTTAGCTATAGAAACAATGGAACTTGTCGACACTTGGGCCAGGGATTTGAGAGGGAAATTGTTCTCCTTAACTGTCTCTTTCAGAGAAAATGATGTTTGGCACTTACTGAAGGGGAATCTCAGTTGGCCTGTACCTGGGCACCCAGGGATGGAAGGAAACACTCTAAAAGAGGCACTTATCTTTTAAATGCCTTGTTAACAATGAAAAATAATTAGTTAACAGATAACTAGAAAATAATATGGTTCTGTTAATTGGAAATAGGTTATATGTAAGGAAACAGGTTTATGGTTAGAGCAGAAGTGATGAAAGCACTTTTTATAAAATACTGTTTTATAAAAGCCATAGGAGCGTTGAATGAATCAGTTGAGCTAAAGAGAACCTCAAAGTAGGGAGAGGAAGAAACCATAGGTTTCCCCTGTTGCGAACTTCATCCCTTAGGCCCAACAGATGAAGCAGAGTAAAGCTGAGAACAAAAGCCAGGGGGCAGTTTCCACTTTGTGCTAAGGTGGAGGCGTCCAGGTGGTAGAGCATATCATTGCTTTCTCATTCATGATCTGTCTCCTTCCCCAAAATGATTCAAGATCATTGAAAACACTAAGTCCTGAACAAGTGCACACAGACACACAATCATTTGTGTATTGCTTAAGGAAGAAAGTTGTAAAGATAAAATCTATAGAATGTGAATGAGAAATACCCAGGAAGGCTTAATGACTACTCAACGAAGCTGTTGAGGAAGATTTAACTAACTGTGTTACATTCAAACTTGGTCCAGTGTGTTTATTTTCATTAAAAATTATTTTTTAAAGTCCTTCAGCACTTTTTACTGTTGTGATAAGAAGCAAAATTCTACTTTTTTTGGTCTTTAAACTCTTGGCTGTGATGTGGCTTTCAGCTTAAAAGTATGCCTTTTCCCCACACCATGGACACATGACCAAGGTGTCATTGCTTAAGGGGTGGCAGCTCCCCTAGTTTCATGTCAAGCATCAAGAATGGAATAAGGAACCTCCCAAATTTCAGCAAGGCAAGCCTATGGAAAAAAGAGGGTTTTAAAGAGGACTATTCATTCTTGTGGCAAAGTCAGCTGGAAGAGAGAAACACCCACCTTCCCCAGTGTGTACACCTCAACGTTCAGAACTACCTTTGAGGCTTTGCACTGAGTATTTCATAGTCAAAAGACACTTCGCTGAAAATTAAAGCTGAACACTTTCTTCACTGATTTGAAGGGCTTCTCCAGAATTTCATTTGGTAGAAGCTCCATTTAAATGTGGCAAGAGTTTTTCAAGGTATAAAAATGCTCCCTGGTTCTATCAAGTACTGAAATAGTGACCAAGTCCTACTGAACAGTTGGTGACCTTAGCACTTGTCACAGACAGGGAAAGTTTTTATCTTGACTTTTGCTACAATAAAAATGAAGCCAGAGAAAATGCCCAGCGTGTGAGCTTTGGTTACTTGCACCATCTAACGGAGGTAAACCCTACCGTGGCTTCTAAACGTGTTGTGGAAGGAGACCCACTTCACTTCCAGTTAAAGTGTCATCTCCTTGCCTGATCATTTGATCTAGAGTAGCCCCCAGTCTCTCACAATACTGAGTTCACTACACATCACAATATAGTCTAATATTTTTCTTGTTTGTTCACTCTTATTTCCTCCTAATAGAATATAAGCTGCCTGAAAGAACACACCTCATCTTTGCCTAGAACAGTGCCTGACCCCTGGTAGAGCCTCAATAAATCTTTGTTAAATTAATGCATTTGAGGTTTTACTGTCTTGTTCTGACCTTCCCCACACGGTATTTAAAATCCAAGGGTTTAAATCAGGATGTACAGGTAACAGAGGGGAATGAGGGAAGCCCAACTGACCCTCGGATTGGATCCACAGCAATGGCGCGGGGATTCACCAGATCCGTGTGGAAGAGGACATTGCGCTCAGAGCCATCCAGTCGAGCCCTCTCTATCTTATCCAGGCCACTGTCTGTCCAGTACATCGTCCTGCGGAAGTGGTCGATGGCAAGTCCTTCGGGGCTTATCAGACCTGGAAATAACGCAAAGGCAGGACTGGAGCATTTGCAAGGCATGAGGATGAACGTGTAGCAGAGATTGCTGTTTGAACAGCTTAAGAAAAAAGAATGCCCAACAGTCTTTAAGTCCCAAGAACCAGGTTAATAGAGGAACAGGCCCTGTTACTTTTTCTACCACATCTCACTTCTTTTAGACTAACAGACCTACCAGGCTGATGGCACCAGGCATCCACAGTGCTGGGGCCAGGCAGAATAAACCATCACCGCACCCCGAATTCTTACCATGAGTCTTTCTTTTGAGAAGGGCTCACGTAAGAATTACCTTTTCATTCCTTATATGTGAAAGTGTTTGTTTACAGAGGGGCTAGTCTTGTACAGCTCAATAAAGTGACTTGCCCAGAACTTAAGCTTCCCTGTGGAGGAAGATGGAGGGGAGACTTCAGCATGAAATAGGCAAGTGACTTAGTAGAATCAAATGAAATGCAAAGATTCTGCTGAGTGAAGCTGCTGACCTGAATTAACAATCGTCTCAGGCTCTGCTCCCAGTTCCAGACTGGCACGGCTGATTGTCCGCCCGGCAACATCTGTCCAGTACACCATCCTCTCACGGCAGTCGTAATCGATTCCAACGACTATGGAGCCCTTTGTGCATCAAATCATAGAATTGGAAGAATTAGGACTCTTTAAAATTTCCCAAGTTCACACTCAGCCGCCTCACTCATCTACGGCTGTAGTGAGCAACCCTGCACAGTGGTCTTGCAAGCAGGAGAGCGGAGCAGCTGGACATGTGGGCTTTGGAGGCCCACTCCCTGGGGTCAAACCCATGCTCACTCAATAGCTGTGTAACTTTGGTTACTTAACCTCTCTCTGCCTTGGTCTCCTCATTTGCAAACCAAGGCTAATAGCAGTATTAATACCATAAATGCTTGTAAAGTGTCCCGATCTGTAATTAGCATACAGTAAGCCCATCAATAGGTGCTGTTACAGTTGACAGTAAAAACAAAGTGATTTAATGAAAAAAATCAGCCCCTTTTGGTCATTAGAGGACATGGTCTCAGCAAAATAAGTCCTTAGTATTTTACTGGGCAAAAACTGAATCCTCTCAAATGTCAGCCCCTTTTCAAAGAGCCTTTCTAAAATTTGTCAACACATGCCCACAAAATCTACTCTCCCCTCCTCTGTTAGTAAGATGAGATCTTTCCTCTACCGGAGCTGCAATCACCCTTAAACTTCTGTCCCTGACTCTTGGGAAGCAAGCTTTCAGTTGTACTCTGTATAAAAGAAAGCCTATAATTAGATGGGTTAAGGAAATGGGGTACGGTGGTTATCCAACCTCTGGCTAGGGAAGTCTTCCTCCATCCTTTATAGCTAAATAAATGAGTCTTTTTTAAAAGTTCCAAGCCTGTGATATTCCTTTCCTCAACTCCATACAGTACTTGCTTCATTCAGTTTCTAATCCCGACTCCTGCTCTGAATAAGTCCAGATGTGCAGAGCCAACATCTAGGGACCATCTGGCTGTCCCTGAGGTCACACCAGTTCCTGCCTTGCCTAACAAAGCCTCCTGGGGCTTGGCTTGCCTTAGGCTTCTGTGAGAGCAGTCAGCACAAGAGACTGCATGAAACAGGATTTGGCTCCTGTGGAAAAGCAACCAGTTCATAAGGGGGGGACCTAAGGTCAACTACACTTTTACTTGAAAATTAACAAGTCATTTGCCCCAGGCAAGAGTGCACACATTCATGTGAGCTCCCGTCAACACAGAGAACCTTGGGGTTCATAAACCCATGTCGAGACTTCAAAGTTTCTTGGAGGAAAAGTTGCAGTTCAAGGAGATTTGCTTAAAATATGCTTATAACCCATGTCCCATTTCTCTTTCAGTTCCACTCCCACTACTTTCACCACCCTGCCTGTATCAGAGCCATTTTCAGAAGTGCAGTCATGCCACTTGACTTGGCTAGAATAAAAGATAGTTGGTGACAGCAACTTCTTAGTTTCTACTTCTTTCAAAGAAACTTTTACAAAACAACATGCTAGATTTTACCAGGGAGAAAAAAACAAACTTGAATCTTAAAAAGAAAGGGGGGAAAAAAACAAACAAACAAACAAACAAAACCATCTTTTTCTAAACACTGGCTGCTCCTGAGTTGTTTTGGACCCAAATAAGGAGTTAGTTCATTAACAGAAGTAAATGCAAACATGAACGCGGTACTTTCTCATGGGTGAGCAAGTGCCTGGCATGTGAAGTTTAAAAATGGAATCAGATGATTTTCCCATTGTAAGTGTCAGTGCCTTTCTAGGGAGCCCCCTTCACTTTTCCCCATTTTAGAGAAGAAATCCCTCTCTCCAAAATGGGGTGCCTTGGCAATAGGGAGGCTGCCGGCTCAGGAAGCGGCACCCCCCAGGGAAAGCTCCGTCCACTCTGCAGCATCACATGCTCCCCAGATACTCATCTACACCCGAGTCCGAGAAGTTAGGAAAAGGGTGGGTCAAAGTGACAGAACCAAAATGGGAGGGGAGGGAGCCCAAACAGTGAGGTGACATTAACTGATTTGCCCTTGGAAATTCTCAGCTGATCACAGGAAGCACACCTTGTAGCTAGTCCTCCTGTCGTTTTATTTCCAAGATCTCTGTGGAGATGTCTGTGACATGGAGAGAACCCTGGGGACTTGGGGTAAAATCCTGTCAATTTTCCCTTGGATCACCACACAGCCTCCACATCCCGTCAACTCTGAAATTCCCCTTCCATAGATCTGAAACCCCGAGCAGCAGCCCTGGTTAGTCAGACACGTCTCCCAGCAACAGAGAGCCCCAGTTCTGCGGCGCTGGCATCGGGCCTATGAAGATGGACTGCAGCCCAGAGACCCTGCAGGACTTCCCCGCACCGCCGTCCTCCGCCAGGCGACAGGGCTCCACTGTGCGCACACAGCCCGCCCCCGCGCGCAGCCCCGCCCCCCGCCCCCTGGAGAAATCCACTTTACATGCAGCGACAGCAGGGTCTTGGCTGCGTCTTTCTGAAGCCTGGTGCCATTGAGGGGCAAGTGGCCGATCTGCTGGCCCTGGGCATACAGCAGGAAGGTGCCCACGGCCGGAGGCGTCACGTCAGGCCGGGGCGTCGGCCGGACGGTGGGCGGAGCCACGGTGGGTATACCTGCGGCGGGAAAGAGGAGAGGAAACAAGGACGGGTGGGGAGAGGGGGAAGAAAAGTTACTTTCCCACATACCAGGAGCCTCCAAAAATATAAAAAGTTCTTCACCCTAGACAGATGTGCTCCAGATGTTCTTCACAAGAAATTTTAATTTCTAGTTTTTTTCCAAGGATCAATTATGTAAATTACTTCCAATTACTAGGGAGGAAGAACAAAGAAGAACAGGAGTTTTTTTTTTTGTTGTTTTTTTAAGGGGAAAAAAAACAGAACCGGTATTGTGTCAGCTTCTCTCTGGGGCCCTAGGGTGGCACATGTCGCCTTTCACCCTGCGCTGGGAGGGGACAATAATCGCTTGTTGAGCTTAGTTCCAGATGTTCTAATTACAGAAGCTGCTAATGACAAAAACCAAACACCAAATCCAAATTGGATCTTAGGTGGAGGACCAGATTGTAAATTAACACAGCATACAGTGACGTCTTACATTAGACCTGGTGACCCCTCACGTCCCCACCTTCACCCACAGCTGGCAACATCCCTACCGAAAGACCTCAGATGCCACCGAGGTGAGGGAGGGCTGTCCCCGGCACTTACACGCAGGGGTGGTGCCTGGCTGCGAGCGCGTGCCCTGCACCTCTCTGCCGTCTTTGTCCACACACCAGCAGAAGTCGCTCTTCCCGTGGCACTGCAGGGGGCTGAAATGGCCCAGGTCATCGCACTGGGGCACATACTGGTCGTCCCGGGGTGAGCCACCGTAGTGCTCCAGCAGGTTTTCCCTCCAGCGCTCACAGACAGTGCGGGGCCTCTGGGTGGGCTCTGAGCAGATGGGGAGTAAAAAGCCTTTGATTGCAAGCCAGGGACAGAATGCAGCATGTACTAGAGGATCCCCGTGCCTGGCCCCCCGTAACGAGGTCTCAGCCAAGTCCCTGGACATTGGACTTGGAAAGCAAATGTTCTCTGTGGGAATCAGAAGAAGAGATCATCTTGATGCTCCTGTCTCCCCGGGCCGGAGGGTCTGTCCTTGAGGCCCAGCACATCAGGAAAGAGGTGAGATGAGTGGTGCAGGCTCAGGCAGCCTGGGAAGGGGGATGACCCTCCGCTGGCCAGGAGAGGCCCACATGGCCCATCTTGCCCACGCCCAGGATGCCTCTGCTGACCCAGCACTTGTGCAGATACTCCTTGGGGACTCAGTGGCCTGGGTGATGCTTAAAGCCAGTTGTTATTCTTTCCCACTTGCTTCAGGCTCCAGGACCTGCTGCTGAGAGGGCCGTCTTGAGACTGGCCAGTGTGCGTCTTAGAACGTGTTACTGAAACCCTGGCTGTGCCACGTGACCCTTAGTAGCCATCCACTGGAAAACCGTACTGAGTAAAAGTGAAACTGAGTGGAATCGGTGTGTGGAGCACGGCAGAAGTAGTGGCAAACAAAACTGACGCTTAGCCCAGTTCCTACAAGTCCTTTAAGCTCCTGGGATTATCTCAAAGCCAAACCTTTTCCTGCAGGCCCTAGCTTCCTCCCACGTTGTTCTGTCCCCCTCTTTTTTCTCCAGCATCCTTCCCTCCTGTTCCCACCCTCACAGCTCACCCCATGCTCAAACTCCTGCTGGCTTCTGTAGCAGAGCAGTTTCCTCCCAGGCGGCTTCCACAGTGCTACTGAGGCCCTGCCCCAAACACGGTGGTTCTCTGAGAAGACTCTGATGCAGGTTGTTGAAATAACTTATTTATTTACGGGTAGGATTACCTAAAGGAACTTAAATAAAAGGAGCTGCTTCTCCTTTTTATAATTCCTGCAACTCAAAGCCTATGGTCTGTAGAATCACACAGCCAAGTACCTAGTTGCTACCACCACCTGCATGTATGATAGAAATCTAGAGGAAAGCTAACAAAACCCAGGCCGGGCCTTCCCCATCAAACCTGCTCCTCTCTCCTAGTCTTCCATATTTGCAAATAGCACCTCCATTCTTCCACTGCTCAGAGCCCGTCATGCCTGACTCCTCTCTCTCCCTCGACATCTGATAAGTCAAACAATCTTGTCAGTTCTACCTTCAGAATCCACTCAGAATATCTACACTTCTCATACCCCACCCTGTCACACTGGTCAAGGGCCTGGTCGTCTCGTGCTGGGATTTCTGCAATAGCCTTCTTACTGGTTTTCCTTCTTACACTTGCCTCTGCCCTCCCTCCCCACCCAGCCAGTATAAACTCAACTAGCAGCCAGAATGATCCATTTGAAACACAAAGGCATTTCATGTCACTCCTTTGCTCAAAATCCTCCAGTGACTCTGAAGAACAAGTTGGAAACATTATGCTTGGGCTCCAGCACCTGTAATTCCTTTGGGAAAGCAGGAAGATTGTGAACAAAAATCATCAGAGCTCAAACCCAACTACTTCAACTGCTTCAGGGTTAGGGGAAGCAGATGCCCTTTAGTTGCTACTGTAGCTTAACCAGGGCCTGTGAAAAGCAAAGCCCTTTTCAAGATCTCATGGAGAAGGTAGGATTCTGACTTCCTCATCCAAATGTGTCTCGAGGAACCCAGAGTGGGGAATGCTAGTTCCTCACACACTCACCATCCACCTCAAGGGGTGGGATTCCCTGGAGAAGTTCCCACTGCCACCCCCGCTCCACATTCTGAACTCACAGGATCCATTTTTGGTTCAAGGGACCACCAACAAGGCACATCTGTTTGGAATGCAGACACACAGCACAGCCAATGGGAAATGGGTGTCTCAAATCACTCATATGTAGACATTCCTTTCCTTCCATACTGTTCAAAGCTACTTCTCAATCCGACTATGGATTTCTTTCTCTTTTGCCTCTGGTTGGCATGGGTGTAAATATTTTGAAATCTTGGGCACAGAGCATTCTCACCCCCCTCAAACTGACCCCATTATGCAGATGAGACTAGTCAGAAATGGAAGCCAAGGCCAAACCAGCAGCGGGAGAGAAGTCTGGGCATGAGAAAGTCTGCACAAAGGAACTGTCCCTATTTTAGTCTTAACTTCTCACAGCCTCCTGGCTCCTCTTTGAATCGCTGTCCTTAACACATGCTTGTCCTAATAAATTTCACCGAATTCTGAATCATTCCCCCCTAAGGCGCCTCCCAACCATCTGATTCCTTCAAATCCCAGCTGGAGTTAGATCCAAGACTTTTCAAAGACAAGACAGGAACAAAATAGGATTTCTCTGTAGCGCCCCCCCGCCTTTTTTTTTTACCTGCAGAATCTTTTCCTAAAAATAGAGACATAGAGGGATTAAGAGTATTACTGTGGATCAAGCAATTGCCATTTTTTACCTACATGAATCTGAGAACCACCGGAGTCCCAGCCACAACAAGATTATAGAAAGAAGCAAAACTGTTGGTAATTCTCCTGTTCTTCTTACTCTCACACATTAAAAACTGAGACCAATATTTATGGAAGGAACCCTTCTCAATAGTAAAGATGGCTCTTTGGCTAGCAGGCTCACAGATACAGGACTCATTTCAGCTAAAACAGTAACAAACCAATCCTATGTTCTTCATAATAAAGTTCTTCTATAATAATAAAAAGAAGTTCTACCCTTCTCTGAACAGATCAAGGAGCAGAAAGCTACTGTGTCTGCCTGCTGCTGGCATCAACCGTGAGCACTTAGTAACCGCGCCCTGGCCAGCCGGGGAACTCTCAGATGGCAACAGACATGTTTGTCCTCAGCATCTCACATCATTTGGGCTAACAAAAAACAGATTCCTGTGCCTCTTCTGAGGGCAGCCAAGGCAAGAGTGATTCCCTGCCAACATGTTAGGCTAGGCTAGAGAGGGCTGGGGTTATCAGGTGAGAAAACTAGCTGGACCCACCTACAGATGTCATACTTACTTTTCCTATTGCTACTAACACAGATGTCATATTGCAATTCAGGAGGCAGAGTTAAGAAAGATAGTTACACATAGGAAGGCAGTTTTCCTTCTGGACAAAATGCTGGTCTGTCCAGATCCTCTAGCATCTCAGATTTCTCTAAGCTGCCATAACAGACCCAGAGCAGCAGCCTCAGCCTGACCTATATACTCAACTTCTGGTCTTGTACTGGAGGGGGTCTAAGGGATCACATATGTCATATGTATATATGTCCCTATAACTTGTGTGCACGTGTTATTATTCAAGTGTTCCTGGGAGGAAAGAGGCTATGAAAGGCTGGTGACCAGCCCTATGTCCACATGGGCTGGGCAGGGGTTATAATCTACCTACCACCAGTGCCACTCTGTTCTTGAGCCCCAGGCCTAAGCTGGTACCAGGTTTCTTTCCTGTCTGGCTCACCTGGTGGTGGTCCACAGTGAGGCGGGGCAGAGCCAGGTGCAGTCCGGGTACCAGGGACTTCATTACCATCATGGTCCACACACCAGCAGAAGCTGGTGCTGCCATGACACTGTAGTGGCAGGAAGTTGCCCTGCTCGTCGCACTGGGGGACGTGGAGCCCGGCCCCAGGGTAGGCATGCTGTGCTCGGGCGTAGCGCTGCTGGTGTTCACAGGGTTTCAGGCCCGAGGTGGAGTCTTCAAGGATCAGGGCAGAAGGAGACACAAAGGACAAATAAAAGGTATTGCAACCCATCCACTTTCACCAGCCAACCTCAAAGTCTCCTGTGTTGAAATTTTTTTTTGTACAACTGGAAGATGGCACGACATGAAAAAAATAGCAAGGCACTGGGATTGTGGAGCCCTGAATTCTTATTTTAGCTCTGCCACTGTCTACCTAGTTTCTCTCCAATTTTCCCAGTTCATTGGTAAGTCCCTAGCTGACTCTAAGTGTAAAGAAGCCAGGCCCTCCATGAGCCCTCAGAGCCTGTTGCTGTCTGGATAAAATGAAGAGCAACCCATGGCATCTGTCCAAACATCCAGGAGACTCTGAAGAAAACAAGTCCAACCCCACTCTTCCCCTGAGGCCCCGAGTTGAAGTCTCAGAAGCTCCAGGTCAATGGCAGTCACCAGACTGCACTGAGCTGGCCAAGTTCCCTAAAGCCATCAACCGTGGGTGCTTACTCCCAGCTCACTAGCACATGTGGCTTCTGCTTAATAAATGTCACCTCAATACATCATCTGACTCATACTCATCGAAGCAAAGCAGATCACTAGGGCAGTTAACCAGAGCTGCTGCTGGGTAGGACGACGGAGGGAGCATCTACTCCAGGCCCCGGAGAACCCTCAGTGCACTAGGTGGCGGCAGGAGGTCCCCGAGGGAAGAATCCAACGAAGGCCCCAGACCAGGCTAAACCACGAGTGGGCCAACTGTCACAGAAATATACCACTGAAGGAGCCAGGAGACGAATGTGCCTGATCTGGCCCCGCAAACCTTACCAGGTGTGCACTGAAATCCATCCCCGTGATATCCAGGTTGGCAACGGCAGGAGAAGGAACCAGGGGTATTGTAGCAGGTAGCCGAGGGGTGACATCTGTTTTCCGCGCATTCATCGACATCTGCAGGTCAGGAACAGGGACAGGGGAGGGGAAGGAAGGAAGGAACAGCATGACCTCACTGCACACAATCTGTGCTACTACATGGTCTTGGTACATGTGGATCAGTATCGACCTTTGGGCGCGAGCAGAAAAATGCTGGCACCTAAAGGTAAGCTTAATAGGAAAAAAAAAAAGTCAAGGAACATGTGAGTTAACACAGACTAAAAATGTTCAGTATAGAAATCAAACAGGTGGTCACTCGCAGAAAAAAATATCCTGCGGTATATTTTGAAAACATCTTTCATCTACAGTGAATTCCAGGAAGTTACCTTTGAACTAACCTTTAGACTATAAATCATTAACTTCCTTTCAGTAATGCTACAATAAATATATGTAATGATAGTTTTTCTTCCTTTCACTGTTGGCACCATCTCCCTGTAACATTCAATAACAGAGGCAAAGGAGCCAAAGGCGGCTCCAAAGACTTTTTCAACTAAGAAACACATTTGGTCTTGTCTAATCAGAGCCCCACTATCTAGAATACCCAATTATTCAGACATTTTCTTTACGTCCTACTTTTATAAATATAAGAGAAAAAATAAGAAAAATATTATCTGGGGTTTTGAAACAACACATAAAAAAAGAAAATCTAAATTCGTCAGGCATATCAGCATAAACAATTCAGTCCCCTCCATTCTCCACCTGGTACTATGACGATTAATGTCCATAATCATATTTTTCAAAACTGTAAAATCCTGATACTTCAAACAAAAGCCATTTGTATTCCGTTTATTTAATGAAATCAGCACATGCCAACAATAGCAAGTCACTTCCCCCACCCCCTAAAAAGAAACTGAGAAATGAATTGTTAAAACTAATGCTCAATGGATGAGATAAGCTCTCTTAAAAGGAAGTCTTCTAGAGTAAGAGGAGGATAAACAAAGGGCGTAGGTCTGATCAAGGCTTGGCTGAAAACAAAACAGTAGTCACATTCATAATGATGAACAGAAAATGTTTTTAAATGTGTGAATAGAAAAAACAACAAGAGGGGACAGAATTTCATCAATTTGGTACAGCCTATGGCAGAAACAAATCAGCCTGGGAAACCAGAGATCTGGAGCCCTAACTGTGATGGGACTGGCCTGGGGACGGGGGTAGCTTCTCACCTGGCCCCCCAACGCCCCAGATGAAACCCTTGTAGGCTTCTCCACACCACCTGTATTCTGACTACACTCTCACTGAGCCACCTTCTCATAACCAAGGTGCTATCTCAGGTCCCACTAAGCAGACACATTGGACACTAGACATAGCCCCTTCTGTTCGCTGAAGAAGAATCTCTTACGTCATAATTAGCAAAGTAACATTCTGCTTATCCTCTGCCTGTGGGAAGTTTAGTTTACATACATCAGTTCCTTGGAGTCCAAAAAACTTCTGAATGCTCAACACAGCCAAGTCTAACACCACCCAGAGAGGCCCTGCCTGGTGAGTAGCTGGGTGCCTTCATTTCACCTACACAGGCAGGAAGGTAGGTGTAAATTCATCTGCAAGGATAGACAACAACAAGGTGTTCCAGTTAGCGCCTCAGTTATCCTAAAATAAGCCAACACTGTCATATTTAATTATTCTCAAGGTTGGCTCCATCTCTCCAAAAGGACAACTCAAGTGCCCAGGGGGGGAGAGGCTGGTGAGCATCCAATTCCTTGGGCCTGGCAGAGGCCGTAAAACTGGCTGTGAAACCAAAGCCGTAAAAATTAGCATCCAGCCAAATGCAGGAAATTAAAGCTATTCACAATACGTGCGCTAAAAGTACTTCTAATGGCAACAGGAACCCCAAGCAATGACAGGAAGCAGGAATTCCTGAGACACAAGGCCTATTTCTAGAACCCATGGAGCGGTTTCTTAGGCTTATTTTTGAACTAAGAGAGAGGGGATTCCCCAGAGCTATGGTCCCCTGATGTTCTTGGAACCCACGGCCGGCCCGAGGACAGCCTGCCCACAGCTGTGCTGCCACCGCTGCAGACTCTAAGGTTTTGGGTAGACGGTAACTGCTAAAACTGACCAACCTGGAGGAGAAGGCCCTGAAGAGACTGAAGGCATCACAAGTGAGAAATCCCCGTCCGCAAAAAGCTAGAGAAGGTGAAGGCTCCTGCCTCGCAGGCCACGACTCCTCGGAGGGCCTCACACCGTGACGGAAAATGAACGTCCAGTCGCCCCAGGGCCTCTCCTCGGGAGCACAAGCCCTGACGGGGTTGTGGGGAGCCACAGCTTCTGCCTAAAGAGGGAGTCGTCTTTTCTACTTCACAGGATATCATGCATCGAGGGAGAAAATCTGGACAGACTTTCAGCCCCTCAGCAAGGGAGGAGCTTTCCTCATCGTACCACTGGGGCAGGGGCCACTGACTCTGCTTAGCAGCCACGGGCAGGGGTCTGCAAGGACCGACAGAGACTGAGGGTAAGATGACACTGTTCAAGGAGTAGCAGAGTCCCTTTATCGTTCAGGTAATGAAAGGTACCTCACTCCCAGCACAGTTTTCTCTCTTAAGCTGGTAACGAACCAGTTTGGAAGATGTGTTTAAAATCCTCCATTTTAAGGTCATGCTTTGGGGCTTCAACATCCTTCCCAGGGCCCTAATTCTGAGCAAAACCAGCTGGAGCCGCTTGAAAACAAACCCAACCTCTGGACTCCAGTTCCCCCACCCCCCACCGCACACTTGCCTTTGAGCCCAGTGAAATTCCCTGGTGCCGATTAACTTCAGCCCCGCCCTGGACCCCAACAAAGGTTTCGGCCCACAGGAGCCCCCATCTCTCTGCTCCCTGTTCAGAGTTGAGCACCCTGGTGGCTATACCCCTGTGCGGTGTGTGATGACCCCACCCCAAACCTGAGTGTAATAAACTTCCTTTCAAGCCTCATTTTCATCTCCTGTGACTGTACCAATTTTACCATACCATGCCCACCATCTATGCTCTTAGAGCATAAAGCCTGAGAAAGAATAACGTCAGTACCTTCCTTCAGCCCCCTCCTGAGTGATGACATCCCATCATTACAGATCAACACTCATCTATAGCCCAGCTTCCTCAGCTCACACTTACTCCTCCCCTGGGAAGGCCCCAATGCAAGACAATCTGCTTTTGCACCTGGCAAAGTCACCAAGATCCATAAGGACAGATTTGCCTGAGAAATACCCAGTTTGCACCAATACAAAGGTTGAAATGACTCCAGATTGAGGGAAACCAGAGAAGACCTAACTCTACTTGGATAAAAGCCTCCTGCTAGTGACTCAGACCACACTGAGAACCCAAATCCAAGTGCAGCCTCACCAGAGAGCCTGGGTTTTAACAAACTGTGCCTGGAGAAAAACCCACACACTTTGTTATTTTTAGTTTGATGGAGTAAAAGAGTGTGTGTGCTTCAAGAATGCACATTTCCCACAAAATAGAGCCTCCATCAAATATCCTTTGGTGACTGAAACACACATGCACTATGGAATACCTTTAAATATATGTGCGCACACACACAGTAATGTATTTATTCTCCAAGTTACCTTCATGATTAGCCTAGCCTGATGTACCCATGGGTCTTTAGAAAAATGGCTTGTTTTCTACTGCCCCACAATCTGAAAGTTTGGAAGGCAACCACGTGGTAACTGGCTGTGGCAGGCAGCCTCTGACTCCTGCCTGGTGGTATTGATGGTCTTGTGTAATCCCCTCCCCTCTAGTAACTTGCTTTTATCTAATACGATAAAGTCACATTGGGGGGATGTCATTTTTGTGATGCCAACTTCTATCTTGCTAGCAGACTTTCTAGCTGGCTTTAATAAAGTAAGCTGTCATGTTAGAGAGGCACATATGGCAAGAAACTGAAGGCAGGCAATGACCAGTAAGAACTGAGGCTCTCAGTCCAACAGTCCTCAAAGAACTGACTCCTGTCCATAACCCCGAGAGGATCTTTCCACAGTTAAGCCTTCAGATGAGACCACAGACCTGCCTGTCTCCTTGACTGAAGGCTCGTGAGAGATCCTGAAGCAGGGACCCAGCTAAGCCATTCCCAGGCCCCGACCCACTGAATAGTACATGTGTATTGTTTTAAGCTGCTACATTTGGGGGTAATTTGTTATACAGCAATAGATAACTAATGCACTGCAGAAGCACCTGATGGGTTTGTGAGCTCCAGAGAGAATCCTAAAAGCAGAGAACCAGAGATAAAACAGGGACTACTGAAAATGACAGAAATGAGAGGGCCTCCACAAAGAGTGGCAATACTCTAAAATTCCCAACATAAAAAAATAGCTCATTTCAGGGTCCTTATGTGACCCCCAGAAGGTAACCAAAGTCTTACAGGGCAAGTGGAAGCAAAAAGAAGGGAGAGAGAATGATTCTAGAAAGGATTAGAACAAGCAGTATCTTACCTAAATTAACATCCTGATTATTAATACCTATCACATCAAGGCTGCAATTAATTTTAACTTCTTTGTTTGAAACTAAAGAGCTAAAGAATTAAATACCTTCAAAGCACCACCTCTGCTGACCTGAGCAGCCAGATGTTTAAATATGAAATTCTACAGATACGATTTTTTTCTGCATTCTCATTTCTTAGAGCTGGTAGTGAGCTAAATCAAACTGAATAAGTTCCACAAAGGTGGAAAAAGCATTATTCCCACTGTCAGGCTTGTGGACCTCACCCTGACTCCATACCCATACAGGGGCTCCCCTGTCTATAACAGGGGGAGCTCTTTGGTTGGTCAAGCATCTGTGAATGACAAATCTACCTCATCCTAATTTGGGAAATACTTGAGCTTTATCTAGGGCTGGGGGTGCTTATTAAAGAGGTTCATAGTCTTGTTACGTGACTGGGCCAACTATCAAGATACACAGGAATCCCAGCTGAGGGTTACCACCTGTCTTAGTTCGCTTTCTGTTGCTTACAACAGAATACCTAAAACTGAGAAGTATCTAAAGAAAAAGAATTTGTTTCTTATAGTCTGGAGGCCAAGAAGTCCAAGGTTAAAGGGCCACATGTGGTGAGGGCCTTCTTGCTGGTGGGGACTCTCTGCAGAGTCCTGAGGTGGTGCAGGGCATCACATGGCTGGGGGCCGAGTGTGCTAGCTCAGGTCTCTCTTCCTCCTCTTATAGAGCCCAGTCTACTCCCATGATAACCCATTAATCCATCAATCCATGAATGGAATAACCCATTCGTGAGAGCAGAGCCCTCGTGACCCAATCACCTCCTAAAGGTCCCACCTCTCAATACTGCCACGCTGGGGGTTAAATTTCAACATGAGTTTTAGCAGGGGACAAATATTCAAATAATCCTTCCATAACTCAACTCCAAAAATATTTAGGAAGAAAAAAGGGCTGTACTGAACCACAGCTTTGGATCACTTCAACATAAATTATGTTTCTGAGGAAACCACACAGCAGAGCTTCTGCACGGCAGGAAACATTGAGAACTGGGATCAGGCGGCACCACATAGCCTGCCCCGTCCGGAGAGGAGCAGAGGGCTGGGCTGCCATCACGCGTTTGTCCCGTCAGTGGGACATGTCCTCAGCCTGCTGAAACCTGAGGAAAGGGGGAGAAGACTGAGAATGGAACATCTGGTGAGGAGGAGGAGCCCACGCTCTTCACATCTGCTACGATGCTCCCTGGAGTTCCCAGGCTGTTCTCAGCAACCAGCGCGGTGGGCCCCGGTGGTGGCGGCGGCAGAAGCAGACGGCAACTCAAGGAGAGCAGAGCCTGCCTTTTATGTTTCTATGCCCCACACAGGCCCTGTCTCATTCCAAACACCTTTCCCACCATGCTCTCATCCCCACGGTCTCAGGTTCCCATAACTGTGTGCAGGGCTGACGTGAAACTGAGTTTCAAGCTGATCACATGCCACTGGGTAAGTTCAGAAAATCTTTCATGGTTTATGTAGATTTACTGAATAATCTCTATATTAAAGAACTACTAACCCTAGTTTCACGAACGTTTATACCCAGAGAGTTATAGCTAGTCTTTAATTCATACCCACACATATTCTAAGCTAAATTTGCATGGTTAGTCCTGAATTTTGGTTTAGTGGTTTTATAAAATACTGTACGGAGTCTTAAAGACAGATTTCTGAGAGAAAAGTTTTGATGAATCAGGTATGCATAATATCTGTTTTATCTGTGGAATTCTTTCTTTTCTTCTCTCTTTTGAGAGAAGATAGGGAAAAAGGAAAGAGAAAGAATCATACGTGTGTTTAGAGATTGCATTGCAGAACAGCACAACTAAAAGCGCCGAGTTAAGCCACTACCACAGAGGCTGAAGGATGGAGACTTCCCGACAGGAGCGCGCGCACCTCCCCGCTGAGTTCCCAGCCTGCACTCGCTCCCTGGGACTGAAGGTCACA
Organism: Eulemur rufifrons; assembly: GCF_041146395.1. Classification (NCBI taxonomy): domain Eukaryota; kingdom Metazoa; phylum Chordata; class Mammalia; order Primates; family Lemuridae; genus Eulemur; species Eulemur rufifrons. The sequence continues at coordinate 82,973,181 of NC_090984.1, forward strand.
AGCTGGCAGGGCTCTGCGGTACTCCAGGAACGTCTCCATACAGGCCAACCACACGCGCTGCCAGCCTTGTCCAAGGCAAATCACCCTCAGTGCCCCTTTCAGACTCAAAGGTCACCTTTTCTCTTCCTCTTTTGGCAACTGCGAGGATGTCTGAGTCAAAGGAAGGGAGAGGCCCTTTCTGGGAGAGGCCCGGTCTATGTGAAGGTGTGGATCCTAGGCTGCTTTCAGTCTGCTGAGGCTGACCCGCAGGTACTCACCGGAACACTGGTGCCCGGTGCCCATGTACCCAGGCAGGCAGGCGCAGCTGAACGTGCTGCCTCCGTGGTGAATGCACCGGGCCTGCCCAGCCGGCGCGCAGGTGTGACTGCCATCCTCGCAGGGGTTGGGAGGCGGGGCGATCACTGAAAAGAGAAGCAAGGATTTCAGGCCTGTGAAGGATGAGCCTCACTCCTCACAGCGCGCCCGGGGCCTGTGAGGGATGCAGGTTCTCGGGCCCCACCCCAGAGCCAGTGGGCCACAATCTGAATTCTAGCGAGATTAGCTGGTTCACACACATACTAAAGTTCGAGAAGTGCTGATAGGGGTTTGTGGTTAAAATATTAAGCATGAACATCCCAAACAGTCCTTGATTAAAGTTTATAATACTCCAAAGCAATTGCCAAACACACAAACACACACACACACAGTTTCTCTTATCACTGCTACTTTTTGATGCCACTGGATTATAGAGTGTATTTTTTCTATCATCATCTAGTTCTATCAATGGAATGACTTTGGAATTCTAGTTCTTTTGGATCCATGTTTAGAGCTGAAGCATTTTCTGGGACCCTACTTATTAGAGACAGAGGTCTTTTGCTGGACAAGTGGCATAAGCACCTGTGATTTACAAATCTACCTCATTCTAATTTGAGAACTACTTGAGCTGTATCTAGAGCTGGGAGTGTTTACTAGAGGTTCATAGTCTTGTTACGTGACTGGATCAACTACCAAGACACACAGGAATCCCAACTGAGCCGAACATCCTTGAATGATACCACCAAAAATATTTAGGGGGAAACAAAACAAACAGGGCTGAAACTAAGCCGTAGCTTTGGGTTATTTCTATGTAAATTGTGTTTTTGAGGAAACCACATTCCAGAGCTGCTTTATAACAGACATGGAAACATGAATGGGTTAGGGATAAAGAGTAAGATTCAGCACCATTTTGGCCACAAAGAGAAATGATTCTGGTACTCACAGATGCAAGTGTGCTGGTCATCTGCAAACTCATAACCGCTCCGGCACTCACACCTGTAGCTCCCAGGCAAGTTGACACATACAGAGTTGGGGCCACAGCGATGGAAGCCAGTTGCACATTCATTTACATCTAAGAAAAAATAAGAACAGAAAGGTGCTGCTTAAGTCAAGGATCCCAGAAGTGAAGGTCTGAAAACCTCAATGTTTTCTAACCACTACGATGATCCAATGGGACTGATGGTTGGTGCACTAAACATGAGTCGAAACAGACTTTCTAAACATCAGGTATGAATGCACATTGCGGATGATAAATAAAAATCTATTTCAAGTCATTCATGCGTAAGCCATGGGAGGCAATTTTTGAATGAATAGTCTAAGAATTCTTTAAGTCTTTTAAAAATAATGGATACTTAGAAGAAAAATACACTAACAATTTCTTTAAAATATAAACAAATTTCTATTGCTGCTTTTTGGGCTATAATAGATAAAAGAAACACAATGTCTGAATTTAAACAAAACCAGAAATCATGCTTTTTAGTAAATCTAAGAACTACTTAATACAGGCTCAAAATTAGAAAACTCAAAATATCCAGGAATTGCAATAGTTGTTTGTTTTTTTTTTTTCCACAGCTCTAGCCCAAGATGCCCCTTCTTTCAAACCTAACTAGGCCATGCTTTAGTTTTTAAATAACTGCATTCAGATTAATAGCTGCTAAAATCACGGATCAATGGAGATCATAGAGATGGTAGATGCTCGTCTCCTATAATGACATGTTGCTGGGGAGGGCAAAGTGCAAACCAGGGCTACCTGAAAGACACAGAGATACGGCTCTTACCCACACAACTCCGTCCGTCGCCCTGGTATCCAGATGCACACTCGCAGGTGTAATCTACACCTGTCCCCGGATGGCACCGGGCTGTTGTGTCACATGTGTGGCTCCCATCATAGCAAGGATTCACTGGAGCAGGGTCTGAGTCCTCTGTATGGGTAGAAAGGAAATAAAAGCATAATCTGGCTGTTGCTAAGAGAGTGACACAGAAGGAAGGAGACAGAAGAGTCCATGGAACTGACTGTGTGCTCGTCTGCTTTGTGGCACACCCGGAGGCCTTACTAAATCATAAATATCCAAAGCCAGGTGGGTCACCTGCTTCGCAGTTTTAAACTCCAGAACGGCTCCCCATTGCCTACCCTATAGACAACTGGTACCTTTTCTTGCTTTCAATAGGTTTGGGCCTGGGAAATAAAAATGTCCAACACATCTTTTTATTTAGAAGTACTTTTTCTCTATCATCTCCTGAGATCCTGAGAATAATTCTGTGTGGTGAGCTGTTGCCCCCATGATGGGTCATTTTCACATGAGGAAAGTGAGAAACATGGGAAAAACTGCCTGAGCTCACAGAGTCAAGAAATGGTACCGCAAGGACTCAAATCCCAAACTTCTGTCTCTAAATTTGGCAATCTCTCACTAAAGTTCACTATTTTTATGGGTAAAATCTAATTAATAAAAGTATCTTGCTTTTTAAAGATTTCTAAACCAAGTAAACAGAATGATTTTCCCAGTATTTACTCTTCAGGAATAACCTTGCCATGGACCCATCCACCCACTAGGTAGTGATGACTGAACATCTGAAATCTTCCCTAAAGAACTCTATTTCTAGATACAACGTAATAGCTAATGCTCCTTGAGCATTTATTAATATGTGCCAGGCACTGTTCTAAACTGTGTGCATATACTATTCCATTACATTCTCAGAACTGCATAGTGAAGAAGGCATTATAATCATCATTTTTCTGCAGCACAGAGAATCCAAGTAACCTGCCCAAGGTTTTACAGTCAGAAGAGGTGGATGGAGCTGAAATAAAATAAAAACCCAGACAATCTGGCTCCAAAGCTCATGCTTTCCAGCACTTTGCTGCAGCCATCACCGAAAGAGCTTCACGAAGTTATCTAGTCTAAGCCAATGGCACAGAGAGGTTGGAAGGGGCCCCAGATGCTCAGATGGGATGAATCCATTAACTTTGGGCACTTCTGTGTACTTCTGATTCCTCAGGTGTGAAATAGAGATAAAAATGCTTATATCTGCCAGAACTGCTAAAAAAAATAAATAAATAAATTTTAGAGATCCAATATAATGCATTTGAAAGGAGGTTCCCATTGGCAGGTCTACCCAGCCTCCAGTGACTGCATTCCTCCTCCTTCCTCAGTGGGGCCACTGTTCATCCTCATTTGAGGTTGTCACTTTGTCTCAGTCCCTAGGAATTCTAATCGTAGATTCAAAAGATTTCAGGAGCCCCAACTAAGCCTGTGAACCTTTACGTTGAGACATCTCTGCTACTAAGGGGGCTCAATCCAACTTATAACAATTGTCTTGTACTTCTGTGCCCGAGTCCCTGTCTTGATAGCCAGCTTAGTACATTCCAGGTCCCACCACCCTGCACTCCAGTCCCCTGGCTAACCCCAGACACCAGCACCATGGCACCCGCAGGCTGACCTCGGCAGCGCCACCTCCTGGATTCTCTAGCCTTCCGCTCTGTCTCACCCACATCTCCCCCCGCCCCCCCCGCCCCCCCCCCATGTGGGTGAGACCTGCCCAAGCGACTTCTACCCTAGACCCCAGGTGCTTGCTGCTGCCGCCTGCCCCGCAGACCAGACTCCCTCCCAGGGTGCAGGACAGCGGGCATCTCCCCAGCGCTCGCCCCCGCCCACGTTACGGCTCTTCCCATTTTCTCCGCTAGTCTGCCGTGAACTGGGATGTCTTGGCTGAGATACCCGTGCTTTCTGGTAAACTCCTGCCATCCACTTTGTAAGTAACACCACAGCGTGGTCCTGTACCAGAAAATATTCCCCTATTATTGATGCCCACGTTATTGGCTGAAAACAAGGAGGGCTATGGGTTTATCCTTGGTTCACCTCAATGACGTCGGCTGGAGTAACAGAATCTTTGCCAAAACAGCGGCTGACAAACGCTTCCAACGCTTTGTCAGCATAAGCCTCGCTCCCCGAATCACGCAAACGACCTTGGGAGTCCCTCCCTCTGGACCCCTTGGCAGGCAGAAGCAGCACAGCACTGGGGCTGTGGTTGCCGAGTTAACTTGAGAATATAGACCAGGTCCCTGACTCAGGCCCCAGCACACGTAAGCCCAGAACAACAGGGTCATGTCCTCACTGAAGGCCCAGTGTGAGACAAGAACCTGAGTCTCCCCCTGTTATTTCTCCATTTTAGAAGATTCTCTACAAAATGCCTGGCATACCCCATCAAAGGAGGAAGTAATCCTCAAAATGTTTTAATTTATAAATACTAATGCTTAGCCTTCTTATTGAGTACTTTCCAGCATCAAAATTTCACCATGGCACATTCCAGCAAAGATTAGCGAGTTCACATGGATGTCAAGAGCTTACCACTCTGCTAGGCATTAAAAAAAAAAAAAAAATGCAGCCCAAAAGTTGACTAGCAAACTTGGATAGGATACACTATCCTACCTGAAATTAAGAAAATGTCCATAATTACATGATAACGATTTACAATGTAGTGCACTGACAGGACTGCCTATATAATTTGGAGAACCCGGTGCAAAAAAAAAAAAAAAAAGATGTGGAGCTCCTTGTTCAAAAATTAAAAATTTCATGACGACAACAGCAAAGCATTAAACCAAGCACGAAGCCTTCTGAGCATGGGCCCCTGTTCACTGAACTTGGCTTCCAAAAACGTTTTAAAAATACATTTCTAATACCATTTCACGATTCACTCTTTATGGCTTGTTAGCTTTTCTCCTATTATAGTCAGCAAAGAACAGCATTATCCTTCTTAAGACATTTTGTGTTTCACCCTCACCCTCTTAAACTGTTAGACTCTGACAGAGGATCTGGAACTAATTTACTCATTTAATTAGGAGGGGAAGAGCGGTTTTCCTTAAAGGGACAGTCTGTTCAGCTTCACAGCACAGCCCTCTGCCCAAAGTCTCCCCACTTCTCCCAAAGGACCCCTCTATAGTGGAAGGACAGGAAGCATTTTGGGATCCTGCTCTGTGACCCCCACAAAAAAAGCCAACCCACACTTGAAGCTCAAACAGTCAGGGGCGGCACTGGCGGTCAGAGTGAGCAAGAGCTGCGGCCCTGGTTCCTCGCTGGGAGAGGCATGCTCAGCCTGCATCCTACCCTGGGAAACCCGGCTCCCACACTGGGTGGTCAGGTACAGGCAGCTGTGTTGTTTTACATGCATTCCAACCAGATAACAGCTCCCTCTGGAAAAAGTGAAAGACTCAAGATAGAGCTATGCACTGAGAGAGGAAAGAAAAGAGCTTTTCATTTTGGTGTTTCCTTTGTTTTCTTTTTCCTCATGTTTCTCCTATTCAGGTAGACTGTATAGTATTGCTTGGGGTGGCTGAAGTAGGGTTCAAACACACATTGCCTCTTTTTAGATTTGGTCTAAATGATGAGGCAAGTTACAAGGCCAGGGGAGTACACAGGGAACAGCAGGGCCGAGAAGGGTAAGAGTGTGGGCTCTGGAGCCAGTGCCCAGATGTGAGTCCCAGCTCATACCACTTATTGTGACCTCAGTCTTGTGAGCTGTAAAATGGGATAATAATATGCTTCCCCATTGGGTAAAGGTTGTTGCAGGGCTTAAATGAGTTAATTCACGGAAGGTATTTGGAACAATGCTTGGCAGCAAGTAAACCATCCTTTGCTATTATTACTTGACTTGGATGGAAGGCAAACATCATAAAATTCTAAGGACAAATTAGCAACTTAGTACCTGCCAGTTTGCTGGCTTTCTCAGACCCTTTCTTACTCCCATTTGGTATGTCTCTAGGAAAAAGACATCCAGAGATATATCTTTTCCCTACATGATTCCAGAAACTGAATGGACTCTATGGGCCTGTGTTTCGCTGATGGCTGTCATCACAGATCAGATGTCTACACCCAGCAAAAGACTGAACCGGACATATAAAGAGTGTGCTCCCCAGTAATTTTTGTTTTAATCTTTCCTTAAGAAATACACAACAACAATCTTTTCCTTCCTAATTTATAATACACATTCCTCTAAAATCAACTGACATTTTCGAGTACTAATTGACAACCTTACCATCCCAGCTTTGGATACCCAACGCCTATGTCTCCAAACAAGCTTCCTAAACCAAACCAACCAAGCAAACCAGTAAACTCATGATTCTCATAAGTCACTTCTGCATCCTAGAGAGTCTAGTCCTCTAGACCTTGTGTCTTGTTATTGCATTGCTGAAGTGACTCTTCCTTGTTGAGCTTGCCGAGACTTAAGGAGCCCTCAGCCCCAGCAAGAAAGCACAGACCCGCTCACTCATCAGTTACAGAGTCACCTTTGTGAAGTGCTAATTCTGGGCTGAACAGTATCAATATGGAGACTGAGTAAGGGCAACACTCTTTCTCCTCATATGGCTCTTGCATTCTAGGGGAAAACAAGGCCTACCGGTTTTCAGAATGAAAATGTCCCCTTGATTTGACCAAAGTCATTTCCCATCTCAAGTTCCCTGACTTTACAAGCTCATCCTCTGGCTTGCCTAGGACATTTTCAAAAGATTAGCAGACTTTATCTTTTAGAACAGTTTTAGGCTTACAGAAAAATGGAGCAGAAAGTTCACATGCACCCCCATATCCCCATTCACACAATTTCCCTTATCACTAACATTGTGCATTAGTGTGGTACATGTGTTATCATTGATGAACCAATATTGATACATTATTAATGCTCATAGTTTGTGTTAAGGCTCACTCTGTTGTACAGTTCTATAGATTTTGACAAATGCATAGTGGCCTATATCCAACATTACAGTTATTATACAGAATTTTGTCACTGCCCAAAAAATCCCATGTTCCACATAATCATACTTCTCCTCTCTCTGATCCCTTGGCAACCACTGGTCTTTTTACTGTCTCCACAGTTGAATCTTTTACAGAATGTCATGTTTTTGGAATCACATGGTATGATGCCTTTTCAGACTGGCTTCTTTCACATAGCAGCGTGCATTTAAGTTTCCTCCATGCCTTTTCATCCCTTGGTAGCTCTAGAACATTTTTATATGTATTTTTTTTTTTTAAATCAGTCTTCACAGATGAGGCTAATGCTCATTGAAATTTGAGAACAACTGCTTTAGGGTTTTGTTTCCACCATGGCTTTCTTTAATTGAGACATAACTCACATACCACACAATTCACTCATCTGAAGTACATATTTTTAGTATATTCACAGAGTTGTGAAACCATCACACAATTTCAGAATATTTTCATCACTTCCAAAAGCAACCCTGTACCCTTTAGCTGTTAACTCCCCACACCCTCCCATTCCCTGCCCCCACTCCCAGTCCTGGGCAACTACTAATCTACTTTTTGTCTCTGTGGATTTGCCTATTCTGGATATTCTACATGAATAGAAGCATGCAATGTGCTGTCCTTTGTGACTGGCTACTTTCACTTAGCACGTTTTCTAAGTTCGTCCATGTTGTAGCATGTATTAATACTTCATTCCTTTTTGTGGCTGAATAATATTACATCATATGAATAATTTTTTGTGTCCATTCATCAACAGATGGACATTTGGGTTGTTCTACATTTTGGTTATCATAAATAGTGTTGCTATGAATATTTGTGTACAAGTTTTTGTTTCTCTCCTAGCAAGAGCTAGAAGAATTGCTCTGTCAAAGGTAATTTCGTATATAACTTTTTGAGAAACTCCCATTTTTCATGGTAGCTGCACCATTTTATACTCATAGCAGCAATGTATGAGGGTTCCAATTTCTCCACTTCCTCGCCAACACTTGTTATTACCCATTTTTTATTATAGTCCTCCACATGACAAAGTAGTATCTTGTTGTGGGTTTGATTTGCATTTCTCTGATGACTAATGATGTTGAGTATCTTTTCGTGTGTTCATGGGATATCTGTATGTTTTTTGGAGAAATGTATTTCCGGATCCTTTGGCCATCTTTTAATTAGATTATTTATCTTTATTATTGAGTTACATGTAAGAGTACTTCATATATTCTAGAACAAAGCTCTTATTAAATATATGACTTAACATATTTTCTCCCATTCTATGGGTTATATGTTTTCACTTTGTTGACAATGTCCTTTTAAAGCACAAAATTTTTTAATGTTGATGACAACCAAATTTTTTTTGTCACTCATGCTTTGAATATCATATCTAAGAAACCGTTGCCAAACTCAAGGTCACAAAAATTTACCCCCGTTTTCTTCTAAAATTTTTAGCTCTTACATTTAGGTTCTTGGCACATTTTGAGTTGATTTTTATATATGCTATGAAGTAGGGAGTTCAACTTTATTGTTTTATTTCAGAATTTTATGGGAGTACACGTTTCGGTTATATAATTTGCTTTTGTACAGTTTCAGTCAAAGTTATAAGTGTGCCCTTCACCCAGTATGCACTGTACCTGTTAGGTGTGGACTTTATTCTTTTGTATGTGGTTATTCAGTTGTCCCAGCACCATCTGTTAAAAGCTATTCTTTCTCCGTTGAATTGTTCTGGCACCCTCGTCGAAAAAGCAATTGACTGTGCATGTGAGCATTTATTTCTGGATTCTCACTTCTATTCCATTGATCTGTATATCTAACCTATGCCAGGACCACACTGTCTTGATTACTCTAAGTTTTGGAATTGAGTCTTCCAACTTCATGCTTCTAAGATTGTTTTGGCTATTTTGAGTTCTTTGAATTTCCATTTGAATTTTAGAATCTGTTTGTCAATTTCTGCAAAAAGCCAGCTGGGATTCTGATAGGGATTGTGTTGGATCAATAGATCAATTTGGGAAGTATTACCATTTTAACAATATTAAGTCTTCCAATCCATGAACATGGAACATCTTTCCCATTTATTTGGGTTTTCTCTAATTTTTTAAAAAAAAATGTTTTGTAGGTTGCAATGTACAAGTATTGTACTTCTTTAAAAAAATTTTATTCCTAAGCATTTTATTCTTTTTGAAACGGAATTTCTTAATTTTCAGTTTGCTCATTGCTACTATAGAGAAATACAATTTTGGTATATTGATCTTGTATCCTACAACATTGCTGAACTTTTTTATTAGTTCTAATAGCTTAGTGAATTACTTAGATTTCACACATAAAAGATCATATCATCTGAGAATAGAGATAATTTTACTTCTTCCTTTCCAATTTAGATGCCTTTTATTTCATGTTCTTGCCTAATTGCCCTGGCTAGAATTTCCAAAGCTGTTGAACAAACATGGCAAGAGCAGACATCCTTGTCTTGTACCTGATCTTAAAGGGAACGTATCCAGTCTTTCACAAGTATGATGTTCCTGGGGGTTTTAACACACGAATTTCTATTTTATTTTTCTAGGCACTGGCTCTTGGTTTGGTGAAATCCTTGTCATCCTTTAAGTTTTAGCTAAAATGTCACTTCGTCTGAGACATCTTCCCAGAACCTCCAGACTAGACTCATAGCACCCTATATCTATCACTGTTGTAATAAATATTTGTCAGCATCACTCTCCCTCCTAACTTGGCCCCACCCGATCGGCACATACAGTTGGGGGTGGCTGCAAACCAGCCTCACATACTGTGCTCTATGCCCCAACTTTGGCAGGGACATTGCTCCCTGTTCTAAAGGTTCCATTTCTGCCTCTGTCTCCACTTCAAAGACCCTGCTTTATTTATCCTTACACAATACCAAACAGAGAGTCTGGTACTCGGTAACTCTTAGTAAGCTCTGAATTGTTCTAAGGCTCCTCAAAATTTTACCCAACAAAAAAGGAAACCTTACCTTCAACAGGGCCAATTTGATTGGTCACAGCAAATCTAAGTACTCTTTCTTCATCACTATACAAGGCAAAAACCCGGTCCACGTTCAGCTGCTGGGTGGTGGGGCTGGCAGGGTCCCGGGGGGCGTGCCTGCACACCTGGTAAGTGATGTTCTGCTGGACGCGGTAGGACCGTGTTTGGTTGATTGCACCAAAAGTGAGAGAGTAGTCTCTGGAACTTGTGGAGGTCACAGCTGCAACAGACACATTACACAGGCAAACCAGTACATTTTTAAAAATATTAAATAGACATTTTCACGTGGGGTGTCCTTTTCTGCACAGTTTTTCGTCTAATTCTTGGAGCATGTTCCCTTGGGAACTTCCCGAGTTTACATGGGGAACTTGCAAGGACATCTCAGGAACCAAGTGGATGCACAGTCACAGGGCTGAGAGGGAGGAGGTACTGCAATTGTTGCTGTCATAACCTGTTACTCTGCGCCGGCTGTGCTAGGTGCCCAGTTATTTCTCACAACAGCCCAGTGAGGCGGGCACTGCAATCATGCATGTGGAGGCTCACAGAGGTTAAGTAGCCCAAGATTCAAGGCTGGTACGTGGCAGAGCAGGAACTGACACTCAGGTCGGTCTGACTCTACATCCCAAGTTTTTAACTAATCCATCCTCTACACTGCAGAGGTGATAACTTCCAACACCTTGCACTTCATTAAGTCTGAAGGGTGCTGGGGAAAGGAAAGGATCATTTCTGAGTCTGGGAGTCGAGCCCAGGCCAGTCATCTGCCCATTAGCTATTCTGTGCACATCCAGACCACCACTTCCCACCCCCTTCCCTACATCTCTCACAGCATCAAGGGGCGTAAGAAAGGCACTGCTCAAACCAAACTGCTGTACTGCAGAACAGCAACTGTGATTGAGGCAGTATCTCACATGTAGGTCGTGTCCTACAGAACACGTCATGCTTTATACATTACTGCCCATGTAAAGTACACAGAAAAAGTATTTTTATTCCCATGCTAAAGAGGAGAATATAGCCTCTCAGATATTAAGTGGTCTTCCCCACAGATCACATTTTTGATTATATTTATTTTTTATTGCATGGAGGTTTTTCCAGTGAAAACCAGAAAACCTGCTAGAGAAATTCTAAAAGAGCTTTAACACTTCCCACATATTTTAAATGGCAAATCTAGGATATGAATTCTTATCTTCTGACTCCAAATCTAACATTAGTTTTATAATATTGTGCAATATCTCTGTGATTTTTAACACAAGATGAAATCATCAACTGAAAAAGTTATAAAACAAATATAAATTTCATTGGTCAATATTTGCCCATGCCCCAGAGGGTAGGATGGTAAAAAAACTATATAATTATACTACCATCCCTCCCCTACCCCATAGACAACATTGTTATGATTTGAAAGTATTGGAATATTGATATTCCTATGTATAGCAGCCAGCATTCTGCTCACTTATGATATATATTTGATAATAACAAGAATAAAAATGATATTGAGCCCACATTACATGCCATGCACTGTTCTAGGACATTCCATGTGGTAACACATTTAATCCTCATGCTATCTTGTGAGATAGGTGCTGTCTCCATTTCATAGATGGGAAAACTGGTTACACCTACCCGAGTCCGAGTAATGGTAAAGCTCCTTGTAGGGTGAAACGTGGGCGGTGAAATTTGCTGGGATGTAAGGCACCTGCCCTTGAATGTTGGTCTTAATGCTCAGATAGTTCTCTGGGTCAAGTCCCTCGGCAGTTTGAGTTATACGAACCCTCTCCTCTCCTGGGTAAAAAGTAACTTCCATGTCATGGATAAAGGTAGCACCTGGAGAAGAAAAAAAAAAAAAAATTCAGCACAGGGATGAAAGAGGCCTTGCTTAAATAATTACCAGTCCACACTGCCCCGTCCCAATTTCTACTGCTGTTGGAGATGAAGGAGATTATCTGATATCCAAGACCATCAGCTGTTGGTTCCGTAAGTTCCCCAGATTTTTGACTGAAGAGTATGGTTTCATCCTGCCTTACACCTCACACTGCTTCTCTTTGTAGGAGCTTGTATTGTGTGAGAAATAAACTCTTGAGCATTCTTGACTTTTTCTCTCAGGTTGCCAGACTAAGCAAAAACAAACAAGGAAAAAAAAAAAAAAAAACAAACAACACCCCAAATCAAAAATAGGACACCCAATTAAATTTGAATTTCAGATAAGTATGTCTCATGCAGCATTTGAGGGATACTTATACAAGAAAGTTATTGTTTATTTGAAATTCAAATTTAACTAGGTGTACTATGTTTTATCTACCTACTTTTGACCCAAGGTTTTATTCAAATCTTAAAGGCAAGATCCTAAAGACAGCTCTTGTGCTCTGCAGTTGGAGATGGAGGAAGAACTTTTCTCACGGCACTTTATTTTTCATGCAATAAAGATAAAACCATGAGGCAATAAGCCTTTTCAGGTGGGGAGGTGAGAAACTGAGAAGTATCCTCTGCACCCTGGCCATCAAAGGGTAGAGTCCTCCCACCAGCAGCAGCAGCATCTCCTGGGACCTTGTTAGAGCAGCAGAAGCACAGACCTCACCCCAGGCCTACTGGATCAGAATTTGCATTTTCACGAGACCTCCAGGTGACGTGCGTGCAGGTAACAGTCTGAGATGCACTGGCCTATACTATGACAGGCCAGGGACGTGGGGTGGGAGAAAAGGAAGGGCATTCCTCCCAATGAAATAAAATCATCTCCAAGTGCCCTGGAAGTGCCATTTTTGCATCCCCATTTCACAGACCTGTGCACAATAACTCAAACAAAGCCTGACAAATAATGCTTCAACAAACTGAGGTAGGAGAACACAAATGCTCCAAATGGAATCATCTTATTTCTCAAAACAGCTGGGAGAACATTTAGAAGAAATCACTTTCAAAAAATCAGTTGTGTGAGGCCAAACCATCCCCAGCTACCTCTGGACAGAAAACCACACACCTGTGGCTTTAGAATGCTAAACAAGCAAACGCTCTTTCACTGTGTAAAGACCCAAGGCAGCACTCCAAGGAGCAACACGGCAAAGCAGTGAATGGTACCAATCCTTTCAGAGGCCCTACTCACCTGTGAGGCTGAAGCCATTCTCAGAGCCTGGTTTTTCTAAAGCAAAGAGCCAGCCAAACAGGCCTCCGATTGGAGTGAGGGGCAGAAGGGCCTGGGCTGCAGGCTGCGGGATGTGGCTGATGGCCGTGTAGGCCCTGCCATCGTTGCCCACAACGTAGGCGTGCAGGTCCATGTCACTGAAGCGCACGGTGGTCGTGTGGCCCACGCGGAGGTGGCCACTCACTTTCCCATTGACTCGATGAGGTGCCCCTAAAAGATAGCAAATCCAGTCAGCTGTGGGCATCGCCCAGGCTAGGGATTTGTGCACACAGATAAAATAATTCCCCTGACAACTTCCAAAACTTACTCTTTCGCAAGTCATTTTAATGAATGCCAAACCAATCAATTTTCCATCTATGAAACAATCCTGCCTGCGATCTCTTTTCTCCCATCTTCCCTCTCTCCCCTCCACTTTGGCTCTAATGAGCTGGCCAAAAGAAGGAAACAATTCTGGATAATCCTCCAACTGGGAAGTCAGCCCAAACCAGTTAAATCCTCAAACATTTATTGAGCACCTGCAAGTTACTAGCACCGTAAGTAGTGGAGCTGTCAGGGCCATAGAGCAGCAGGAATATGTGCACAGCAGCCCCAGCCCGAGTCAATCACCTTCCGGCAGACACTGCTTCCCGTTTCCGTAGAAGCTGGACTGGCAGTGGCAGCAAAAGCCGGTGGCGTAGTCCGTGCAGAAGGCATGCCGGGAGCACTGTCCGTGGTTGTGTTCGCAGGTTTCCTTGTTGGCAGCATTATACGTGAAGACTGAAAAATAAAACAAACTTGCATTACAAGGACTAAGTGACTCCAGCATCGTTGCTGCCAAGCTTCATCATGGACACAGCATCTGCGCCATAAAAGCAGTTTAGATTGTAATAAACAAATAGGGTTTTGATGTTTAAGAGACAGGAATAACATTCAACCCAGGGGAATTAACTTGCTTTGGCTGCCGGCGAGGACTGCCTACCGCTCCCGTCCAGATGGGAGACACAGCCTCACTGCAGAGTGGGTGAGCTGAGACGAAGCTTCACCCCCGGGTCCGAGTGCAATAAAATGAAAGCAAACCAGTAAGTACGAGTTAGGTTGATGTTTAAGAAACCACCATTTTGGGGGGAATCAAAAATGGCCAAATATCAACAATTTTATATGGTTCAACTTGATAGTAATGACCTCCTGAGAGGAGGACATAAGAAAGGAGCTAGCAAATCTGGTCTGTGTCTAACTATTCTTCTCTTATTTTAGGTAACCCCGAACTTAAAAAACCTAGCTGGTCTGCTACCCAGATTTATTTTTTCCCCTGAGAGGGAAAGGTCTTAAAATGTTTGGGGAGAAGGGGATGGAGGAGGGCAAAGGAACAGGGAATCAAGCTGCTAGAACTCTCTATGCCCTAGGCAGGGTTCACTGCGATGGGTGTGGCACAAGCATGATTTCCATTCATTGGCAGAGAGCTTGGGCCACAGTCACAGGTCTCCTAGGAAGCCAGGGTGGACCAGGGTAAGCTCAGTGCTCCTGTAGCCATTTGTTCTATTTCCCACTTATTCTGTCCATAAAAAAAAAAAAAAAAGGAAAAAGAAGAGGGCCATTTGTGCTACAAAGAAACAGGGTTATTGGAGCAAATGCCATTGTCCATAAAGGAAATGCCAAGGGGGTAGGGTGTGGCTAGGGGTCTTGGATGGACAGGAGGGGGCTTTCTCCAGGACTCAGGGAATATGCCAATCCCAAGCATGGCCACCAGGAGGCAAAGTGGCTGCACACACCTCCGCCTCCGTGCCCCCAGGAACAGGAGCTGGAGACTCCAGGAGCACGCTGAGAAATTCACTAGGAATTCTAGTGCGAGACACTGGTGGCTGGCATGAAGTGCCAGGAAGGAGGGAGGATACTCTACGCTTAGGAAAAACTAGGTGGTCGTTGTGTTCCAGGTTCAGGTCTGAAGAGGAGGACGCAGGAGGGGAAGGAAGAAGTTGCAAGATCAGTATTTACCCAGGATTCCAGGGGAGCACAGAAAACAAACTAACAGGGGAAGATGGAGCCTCACATAAGGTAACAACATAGCCAGGATAAAGACTTGTATCACCAAATAAAAATATAACAAAGCTAACATCTAAATAGTGTTTAGCA
Source organism: Eulemur rufifrons (assembly GCF_041146395.1). Lineage (NCBI taxonomy): Eukaryota > Metazoa > Chordata > Mammalia > Primates > Lemuridae > Eulemur > Eulemur rufifrons. The sequence continues at coordinate 82,988,436 of NC_090984.1, forward strand.
TATGCCAGATACTATTCTACAAACTTTGTTAACTTTTAATTTGCACAAGGGCCCTAGGTAGCAGGGCCTATTTTTTAATCCCTGTTTGCAGATAAAAGAACTAAGGCACGGAGGATTAAAGTGACTCACCTGAAGTCACAGCAAGTGGCAAAGGTGGGATTTGGACCCAGGAAGAATCTTAACTACCAAGTACCTGTAGCACGAGCTCTAGGTTAGAGATCTGATCAGGTGTTTGTGGTTAATCAGCGTAGGCTTCAACAAGTCTGATTTGAGTCATACCTTATCAATCAGGCTTAAGGGTAGACAAGAGCAGAGATTATCCAGATGAAGATTACAGCATGTTGGAAAAAAGCACAAGCGAGAAGTGAGAGCAGTGGCAGCAGCATTAACTCCTGGGCAGCGCCAGCGTGCTGCTCAGGGACCTGTGAAGAGGCAGCACGCGGGGGGCCGGCAGGACAGACAGACAACCCTGACGCAAGTGGAAAATCGGATTAGGAAGTAGTAAGAATGAAGTTAGTGACGCAAGATTTGGTACAGAGCCTTGATGGCTTAGCTGACAAATTCCAGTTTGATAAAAATAGAAAATTAGGCATAACTCAACTTTTTTCTCAAATAGGAAAGTGACATAAAACTGTAAGGCAGAAAAAAAAAAACAGATCATGACAAAAATATTATAGAGGTTGCTGTGGAGAAAACTATATATCACTATCTACTGTTGACTTAAGAGAGGAAAAAACCCATTTTGAGTAAAAAGAAATGAATGTAACTTGGGTGTGTCAAAGTCTCAGGTTTCTCCAGCTCAGAAAATGACAACTAAATGTAAACAAGTGGGCTCACGGCATAAAGTAGCCGTCAGGACTTTCTCCAGCGCTCAAGGTAGGAGGGGCTGCAGAGGGTCCCAGGCTTTGGGACTCAACCTCAGCTTTCGCTCAGGGGCTCTGTGGAAACTATGGAAATTCACTGACTCTGCCTCAGCTTCCTCATCTCGAAACTCGGGAAGACTCCCCCTTCCTCACACCTGCATTGCCAGATATCACATTTTAATGTACTTCTGAGCACCAAGGTAAAAAGGCAATCTGATGCAGGTCTGCAGGGTAGTCATTTTCAGGAAATTCAGGTAAAAATAAAAGCAAACTCTACACACTGCTCTGCCCACAGCTAAGGAAATGAGGGTTAGTATTGCATCTCTGATACTTTGGTTATTATGTGAAGACTTGTTCTTTGGCCCAGTTGCTATTCTCAGACTGGGTCTAAAACAGGGAGAGAGGCAATGGAGGAGAGGCTACAGCTATGGAGAAGTAACTAAAACACAAAGTATAGTCATAGCTTTTATACAGGTAAAAAGAGAGGAGCAGAGTAACCCAGCCCGCAGCTTACAAATAAAGCTGTGCAAAGGCTTATAAATTGGTTGGAAACCAGACTGTCTTTTTCTATGATGATATTAATAATAGTAATGGTTAGGCTCCCATGAAAGGCTATTGTGAGACTCAAACTATGATTATGATGAATTAACTAGTTATTGGTAAGCAAACCTGGGAATCTTTCAAAACAGTTTTTCATGGAAAGCCGTATTTTTAGGATAGAACTTACCGAGCCTGGAACGCACACTCACTTGTCCAACTCCACGATAGCCACAGGAAGGAAGGAAAGTGGACTTCCCCTAATCAGGGGGGAGTTCAGGCTTCCTTTATAAGCCTTCTGCCACACCTGCATTCATGCCCGGGTGCACACACAGGTTTGCACACTTAACACTTACAACGGCAGCTTGTTAGGTGAAAGGTAAATGCCTCTTGCAATTTTTATTCATTCATTCAATAATCTGGCACATATGTATTGAGCACGCACTGTAGGCCTGGCCCTGGTCTAGAAATTGGGGATTCGGCAAGAACCAAAAGAGATAAAAATTCCTGTCCTGTGCTTACATTCTCCTGGGCAGCAGTCAATAAACAAGTACATTATTTAGGATGGTGGACGTGTTAAGAGCTGTGCAGAGAAATAAAGCAGGGAAGGACAAGACAGCAGGAGGAGCAAGTGCACTTGGCTCTTTTAAATAGCGTGGTCAGGGACGACCTCAGGGGAGGATGATATCTGGGCAGAGGTTTGGGGGAGGCGAGGCATTAGCCTCCCGCAGGAGTGGGAGGAGGGCACTATGTTGGGCAGGAAGGGCACGTGGGCACGGAGGCGGGATGGTGAGAGGAGAGCTGGCCTGAGCCTTTCCCACTGGGCCTCAGGGGTTACAGGAAGGAGCTTGGCTTTCGTCTGAGACGGGAAGCCACTGGAGGGTTTTGAGCAGAAGAGTGACATGACCTGACTATGACAAATCAGAAGGAGCCAGTGCCTTGGTAGTAAGAAGTGCCAGTAGAGAGGATGAGAAGGGAACAGATCTGGGATACTTTGGAAGTGGAACCAACAGGGTTTATTGATGGATTGCACGTGTGTGGGGGTGAGAGGCAGAGAGGGAGGAGTCCAGGATGATGTTAGATCTTGGTGTGGGAAACTGGAAGGGTGGAGCTGCCAGTTAGACAGGCTGAGGAGGGGCGGGCTTGCAGGGGTTCAGGAGTTCTGGCAACAGCCCAAGGCATCAGGGACATTCACCCCAGCCTTGACAGCAATTTGTACCCTCAGCACGGTGCCATCCCACCCTTCACAAGGAGAGCTCCATTCCTCCTGGGGAATTCTGGGGACCACTGCATCAGGATCACCTGAGATGCCTGTTACCAATGCAAGTTCTTGTAATCCTAGCAGTCTGGGAGGCCGAGGTGGGAGGATCACTCAAACTCAGGAGTTCGAGACCAGCCTGAGCAAGAGCAAGACACCCCCCCCACACACACACACCTCTAAGAAAAATAGAAAAAATTAGCCAAGTGTCATGGCACATGCCTGTAGTCCCAGGTACTTGGGAGGCTGAGGCAGGAGGATTGCCTGAGCCCTGGAGTTTGAGGTTGCTGTGAGCTGGGCTAAAGCCACAGTACTCTAGCCTGGGTGACAGAGCAAGACTCTGTCTCAAAAAAAAAAAATGCAAGTTGTGAGGGCCCACTTGGACCTGTCAGGTGCATCCCAGGAATCTGTGCCTGAGACACTCCACAAGTGCTTCTTAGGCCAACTGGTGTTGACACATAGGATATCCACAAGCCTACCATTTCTGAGCTAGGGATTGCTCATAATGTATTTAAGCAATTTAATCTGACCAATTCGCGGTTCCTGGGGTGGGTAGGATGGCAGAGAATGCTCTTGGCAGTCATTCCCAGCCATCTGGGAGTGGAGCTCCGTGCTGAGGGCCCACTGGGGCCTCCATCCACAAGGATGCAACACGAAGGCCCTTGAGGGAAGGCAGCGCAGAAGCACAGCAGCCAGCCCCTCCCCTGCAGAGGTGGAGACCAGCCCTAGAAATGGGATCCTACATGCAGCTTTGTCAAGGGCAAGAAAAGCAAGACTTCTGGACAATACAACTTCTCAGATTTCTATGGGAAGCAGTAACAGTTTTACCACTACTGTAAGTTTTTGTAGCAGATCTACATTATTCATATTAAATCAAAGATGCTGTATTGTCACATAAGAATTCTATAATGTCTCCCAGAGCAGTGGTTCTCAGCAGGGGTGGGGAGGTGGGGAGGGGAAAGAGGGAGTTAGAATCATCTCGGGACAAATAAAGTGATTCCCATAGGCCCAGCATTGAACCCACGCTAGTTGGAATAGATCTCTGCATTTAGTTCAAATTGCATTTAAATTCAAAGATTCTGAACTTCTTGAAGGCTTGGAATGAAGGTCTGGATCCCAGCTCGATGAGAAGTGCATTAACATCCTTTTCAGTGGTCATTTGTGTGCCCTTTACGTTATAGTTTTGAGCGTATTGTCACACACTTCTCTCTATTCTGGCAAGAAGATATTACCTCCATTTTATAGATGAGAAAACTGAGGCCCACAGAGATTAAATGACCATCTGGCTTTAAATTTCATGCTCCCTCCATTATACCAGCAGTACTCCAGTTCAGGGTGCATTAGAATCAGGGGACCAGGCTTAAAAATGCAGATTCTGGTTGTGAAAGTGGAGGAAGGGCATGGAAATCAGTGTTTTTAGCCAGGACCCAGGTGAGTGAGAGGAAGGTGGAAGAGAGCCCACACTGTGAGAAATACAGTTTCTATTCCTCATCTCTCCTGACCCTACCCACAGGGGCAGGCTGTTGCCAGATCCTCTGGGTCCACGCTCTGCCAGGAAGCTCCTGTCACAGAAAGTCAAAAACAATACAGTGACAAGTCTGCTGGCATCTCGGGGCACAGCGGGAGGGAAGAGACTGGCCAGGCCCGAATGAGCTTTGTCACAGATTTGTTAACTGAGGATTCACAGTTGCTAAAGAATTCTTAACATGAAAATTTTTTAAATCTGGTTTGTTTTTTCTATCCACTGCTTTTTTTTTTTTTTTTTTTTCTCTTCTCATATCCTTAATAGAATGAAAAATAGGTGGGGATGCATAAGGGGAAAGAAACAAAGGCGCTGCCAAAGTACTGGAGACTTGTCCTAGTTGGGAGTTTTTAACAAAAATGGAAAATTCTCCTCTGCACTTGTTCTGACCCATCCTTCAATCTTCATTTTCCCAGAAACACGTAACCACTTGTCTGCAGCCCTTGGCCCGCCTGCCCTCCTCCACCGGGGGCTCCAGCCCAGCCATATGGGCGGCCCCACGGTGCCAACTGGGTTCACTGTGCTGACACGAGGGCTTCACGCGCAGGGTTGACCCAAGGCAGCTGGAGCGACTTTTACTCTTGACAACTTTCACTGCCACCTCAAGAAAAAGAACTGATGCTTTCGCTGCAGGACAGCTTTTTCTGAATTTCCTAACCTCCCAGAATGATTGACTAGTTAGAAAAACCATACCCAACTTTACAATGAAAAATAGCGGTATGCTTTTTCCTCCGGTTTTCATGTTTAGTTTTGATGTGTGTGTCGGGTGGTGGTGCGGCACAGTGATCAGGACCCTGGGTTGGCTGTCATGACACTAACAAGCTCTCTCCACTTTTCGTGAGGGAACAGGCGCCTACCAGGAATCTTTCCATGCTGGTGTCTTCACAGGTACAGGGCTTCCTCCCAGTTCATCCACAGACCCTCAGCAGCCTGGAGGTGCACCCAGGAGAGGGGCTTTTGTGCCAGGAAGACTGGATTGGGCAGCAGGGCCTCTATGAATTCGTTCCAGGGTGGAAGTCAAGTGGACAACACATTCCTGCAGTGTTTGCCAAGACTAGACCGCATGAGGTTTCTGAAAGCCAGGTGTCCCCCTCTTTCTAATTCATCATGCAGATTGAGATTAAATTAAGCTGCTTTTGCACCACTTCAGCCAGTTTAGAACATCTAAGACCCTTGAAAGTCAACCTCATTCCTTGCTGCTGACAACACAGGCAGTCCCGGCTTCCAGGCACGACCTCAACATTACTCTCCCTCTCTGCCCCTCTCTCCCCTTCCACCTCTGCACCTGCACTCTTGTCACTCCTCTGTCCAGAATGCTTTCACACTTTTCCGCTCTCTTAACTCAAACTCTGACTCCAAGGCCTGGCTCAAACCCCTCCTCCTTCTCAAAGACTTCCCTCCCTACAGTTATACTCACAGAGAGTGCCCTTGGCTCTCTGTGTTACATTACAGCTTTCTCTAAGTCTTTCATGGCTTTGCTGCAGTCTCGGTCTTCCTCTTCATAGGCAAGTCAGTAAGTATTTCCAGGCTTCAGCTCTGTCTCTGTAGAATGGGAAGGCTAATGGCATCTACCTCACAGGAAAATTCTGAGGACTAACCGTGATAATGCAATCTGAAGCCAAATTCCCATTTAGAATGGCACGGAGCACTCAGTAAAAGCTACAATAACTCCCACTAGCACCTAGTTCAGAGACGAGTACATGGCAGGTACTCGGGTAACTTTTGGCTTAACAGCAAATCTACTGTTGCTCTTGGGAAGAACAAGACTCCCCAGACAGAGGATGCTGACACATCCATGTATTGCTGGTTCTGTGATCTATGAAAACAGAACCAGAGTGTGACCAGGACATTCCTACCTGGTATAGACATAGTCTGAAAAGAATCTAGGTTTGCTTATTTATTTATTTTTTTAGAGATGGGGTCTTGCTATGTTGGCCAAGCTAGTCTCCAATTCCTGAGCTCAAGCAGTCCACCTCAGCCTCCCTAGTAGCTGGGATTTAGGTGTGAGACACTCAGCTTGGCTAAGAATCTAGGTTTCTGAATGAAAAAAAAAAAAAAAAGTCTGTAAAAAGAGTCCCTAAAGAGAAAAAAATTAAGAGGAAAAATATTTTCTGGGCCTTTAACTTAATCTTAATTTCTTGGTTTAGCAAGATGACTAATATGAAGCTTAAAAGGGAAACTATAATAAAATGCATTATTTCCATGCCCAATATTCCAGTTCTCACATGCATGTAATGAGGTCTGCATTATCTCCATTTTATAGCTGAGGAAAGCAAGCCTCAAACAGGGTATATGGCTTGCCCCAAACAACATAGCGGAGCTGGGAATCAATCTCAAGTCCACCCAGCACCAAAACCATGCACTTTCTATTGCATTAACAGAGAAGGCCAGGCAGATGGCTCCTGGCTGTGTACTTAGTACCAGGCAATGATCTGTGAGTCTCTGCCACGCCCACTCCGCCCGCTTCCCACAGTGAGCCCACACTTGCCTAATGGGCCTCTGGGGACCCAGAGTTTCATTTGAAAAAAATGGTCACTGCCCTCCCCCAAAGTATTTACCAATTGCATGCTTCTCTATTTCACATATCTCCCTAAAGCCCTTTTTTAGAAAAAGGTGGGGGTTTTTTTCCTCCAAGTTTCAAAAACTAGATTTTTTTTCCCCCTAAATGTCTCAGTGTATTAACCAGCTTTTTCACAGGCATTTTGCCATTTCCAAAATGTCAGTAGTAGACTCCATCCAGCAGAGGATAAATGCCATAGTTCATGCCCCAGAAGGGCCACGGCTGCAGCCTTCTGTTCTCTGCTCCCTAAGCCTCCCGCAGCCTGACGCGGGCTGTGCAGCCCCTTCTTACTCTTTGCTAGTGGACTTTGTGGATCTGCTTTCTAATATCCTCAAGCTCTTCCCAGGGCAGGAAACCACAACTCACAAATGAAAAGGCCATTCAGGAATGCATCTTTACCTCAAAATCCCTTTGTGAAAATCTTCGATACTTGGCTCTAAGGTTTATTTAGATACAGAGAACTTACACTGGAAATTTGGGAGATTATCAGAAGGATCTGAAGGTTCTGAAGCCTCCCAAGAAAATTTACATCTTCAACTTTATGGAAATGTGACCCCTTAGGCACAAATCAAGGCAAAATTCCTTGATAAGCACATTCTTCATTCTCTATCCATCCTCTACCCGATTCCTACTGTTTTAAATCTTCCACAATTAACAGCAGCCGCCACGTATTAAGAGCCAAGTAGTGAAGACACTTACGAATTTCACATACATTATCTCGTTTAATCCCCCCAACAATTCATGAGCAATCGCAGGCTTGGCAGTTCCCTGAGCCGCCTCAGGTCACCTGGCGAGTGTGGCACCCAGGATTCAAGCTCGGGTCTGACACCAAGCTCTCCCTCTAATCCTTGCACAGTGCCACATTAGCACAAAATGTTGTCTTCCCTCCTGAAAAAGTGCTTCTCCAAGCAATATCCTGCACATCCACATCACAGCAGAAGGTCGGCTTTGCTAGGTCAGCATGTTTTTGCCACAACAGGGATAGGAAACAGAAAAGATGGAAAAAATTTTAGGTTCAGAAGAAGGCTGTCTCCTCTGACCTCTTTCCTACCATTAGAGGTCAGAGGAGCAGTCCTGGGAACAAATGGAATGAATCTGTGGTCAGTTTCCCATTCACGTCTTTCCATCCCTGACTGGGAAGAAAGAGCTGGCGTGACAAGTCTCTCCCAGGAGGAGAGGGCTGCACGGGGGCTCCGCGTCTGTGTTGCTTAACACGGTCCGCTGTCGGCAGCTCCCTCCGCGCCTCTCCCTCTGGTCAGTGAGTCATGAATCGAGGACAAGGCTCCAGGGAGCTGCATGCCGCAGCTGCACAGCCGTGAACCAGAAATGACAACAGACACAGGTGTTTAGTCATTTTCTCTCCCCATGGGCTCTCCTCTCCCACACACTGCAAGTGTATCTTCCTAAGCAAGGGGGGCGCGAGGGTTGGCCTGTAACTAAGTATGAATCTGGCATGTTCATCTGAGCCAGCACAACTCAATGCTTAAAACTAAAGCAGTAAGCCCTCTGCCACTGGAATGTGTATGAAGCCTCAAAATGTTTTACCTTTGCTGAACTTTCAAAGTGAAATACTTCATTACGATTGAAAGCGTGGCTGGCATAAGAAACCCAGTTCTTCCCCACTCACTTCATGGGGCCTATTTTTTTTAAAACGTTATTAATGATCAAGAGATTCTAAACAGAATCCGCCTGCCAAGATTTATTTGGCAAAGGAAATTTACTCTATCTCCTGAAACACAGGGATTAAAACTCAGTTCCAATCTTCTCTTTGCTAAACTTTTCACCTACTCACTTAAAGAGAAAAATCACAACTCTATGCCAAACCAGCACTGTTAAAATGAAACCTCAGCACCCAGTTTTCTAACACACTTACCCTGGGTGTTGGAACCGATGTCATCTTCCACTCCTACTACATATGTCCCTCGACTCACGGGTGGGGTGTGACCCGGCACAGGGTAATTTGGAGGAACAACTTCTTCGGGATGGGCTGGAGGAACATCCCTTTCTGAAGGCAGGGCCCCTCCACCTGGGTGGGGCTGGAGGCTTCTGTTTCCAGGGTGGGGCGGTGGGGCATCCCAGGAAGGAGCCAGTGACTCTCTGTCCACCTCTGGTGGAGCCAGGCTTCTGGTCCCTGTCTGGTCTGAAGACTCAACTTTTAAATTGGGGGCCTCTACTTCCTCCAGAGATACCCCCTGTTTGGTCTGGGGGTCCAAGGTGGCAGATTGTGTTTCAGGGTAGAATGGCCAATCACTAGGTGTTGGGTATGGTGAAGGGGAGGCCAGGGCAGACTCTGGAGGGGCGATCCCACCTCCTACAGGCTCCGAATCAGCTTCTGGGTGGAAGGCAGCATCAATGCTGCTGTGGCTGTTGGATGCCTCCTCTGGTTCACTCGGCGGGTATTCCACCTCCTCTTCATTCCCATCATAATAATCCAAGTTGTCCTCTGTGTAGTCGCTCTCCAGGGCTGCAGCATGGCTGAAGGAACGCTCCAAGGGAGCCGACGAGTGGGCAGTGGAAAGTTCTCCTCCAGCTGTTGCTGGCTTAACATTATCCAATGGGGAGGTGCTGCCAATATGGAAAGCCCACACTCCAGGGATGCCCAGGTTGCTTAGTCTAAATAAAAAGGAAACAGTTCATTGTAAAAAAAAAAGTGCCCACTCACCCACCTTCCTACAAAGGTAAGCAATTTATTTTAAAACCAAAAGACTATTAAGAGCTGATTTAGAGTTTGCACTGATGTATAAAACCAAATAGAAGCAGGCTTACATGGTAACTAAAAGGACAATCGTGGCCTTGTGATGTAGACTACCTTTTATTTAACAATATGTTTCAAAGGCAGTGTGCCATAGAATGCCAGACCATCAAGTAATCAATCTGCTCTACAATCCGAATGGTTTATCTCAAATCTGGCTATTTGAAAACAAATAGGGAGTGTGGGAATTTTTCCTCTACTTGTCTGGAAACTTGTAACAGACTCAAGGAAACGTATGCTTAAAAATCTCTGCCAAATACTGCAACAGTAACAACTACTACATGCTTTTGAAAGTTGGTTATGTGCCAGCCCTGTGACAAGTGCTGAACATCCTTCAATACAATCTGCAAGGTGGGGGTGGTGACTGTGCTCAATTTTACAGAGGGGAAAATAGGTTTAGAGAGGTTAACTAATCTTCTTAAGATCATATAACTAATATTAATAATTGGCGGAGCCTAGGCATGAATTGAGTTCAAAGTCCATGCTCTAAACATCTACATTATGTTATGCCAGAAAATGAATACCATATACTACAGTCAATCAGCATCTGAATTATCATTACTTTATGGAATGTTAAAGACATCTCACTATTTATTCACATGGACTAATCAACTAATTAATCCACATAGAATGGTGAGTCAATATAAAAAAGTTCAAAGAAATATAAATGCCCAAGTCTAAAAAAACAATGTGAGCAAATGCCAAACAAAGTTAAGGGGAAAATAAAAAAGTAGCTTAATCAAAATATGAAGGATAATAGGTGAGAGGTCTTTCCAGAAACATCTGGAAACAGCTCACTCATTTTTCTCCATAAGAAAAGAACATGGACTCTATTCAGTCTTTCAAATATCCCAGTAATCCATTATTTTAGTCAATGAGACATCCTAAAGAGGACAACTGCCTCCTACAGAGAACAACTACATATTCTAAAAATATGGGAAATCTTGAGCAAACAAAGGTCTAGCTAGCTTAAATACACCAGTTTTTGTACTCCTCTAATGTTTGTACAAAATGCTATGTGCAAATTCTCCCACGCTATGGAATTTCCTCAAAAATTAGTCAATGATGAGTAAGAGTTTAATGACTAATAAGATAACAAGAAATTCATTGAATTGTACAAGAACAAAAGACCTTTTCTCCTTTGGGTAGGTACTCATCATGTTCATGTGGATTTCTATAGTAAAAATATTTTTCAACACAATTCCAGAATATCTTTCTCACATGTGTGTGTATGTATATATGTGTATGGATACGCTCTTGTTGCTGGTGCTGTATTTCATTTAGGGAAAGAGAAGCATAGAAAGCATAACTCTGATCCTGTGTGCAATATGCTGTGTATATTTGGTAAGTACATAAGAATTAATGTTGGTGTTTTATCGGCAAGCAAATAAGAAAAACTAAAGAAGAGAAAATTCTGAAGATCTGAGGATATTGAGTGTATTATCACATTAGAGATATTGCAGCTGTGAAATTTAGAAACAGTTAATTATAGAAGTTAGAAACAGAAAATTATAAAAGCTTCAAAGAATAGGAGAATACAAATTATGGCAGATAAAAGATAAATAAAATAACCTTCTAATTAGATATAAATCACTATCCTGGCTTTTGTCATTATGCATGATAGGAAAGTAACCAATCTGAGTTCATTTTAAAATCCAAGGTCATTTGGAAAGCTTAGTGATAGAAAGAACTTTATTTCCTAGAAAGAAAAGCCAGGCTACAAAACAGGATGACACTGTCTTCCTCCCTGGGATGTCAGGAGAATTAAGTGAGAAAACCACATGAAATGCCTACCATGGGCCCTGCACATAATAAGTACTCAGTAACTACTGTCTTTCTTCCAGGAGATAGAAAAGTATAATTTAAAAAAATGCACATATGTGCATTCATATTTAAATTTTCAGAAGAAGAATATGACAAACATTATGAATTATGCAATCTATGACCTTGGAGCTTACAAGAATGAAGCAAGTGTGAGGAACAGAAAGATTCCATTGACTAAGAAAATAACTTTACTTTTTAGAGATACATACCAAAGTATTTAGGAATGAACTGGCATGATGTTTGTGACTATAAAACATTTAAACAACAAAAAAAAGATGAATATGGCAAAATATTTATAATATATAAATCTAAATGATGGGCATTTGGGTGTTCATTTAGCTAGACTCTCCACTTTTCTGTGTATTTTTGAAAATTTTAATAATGAAAAGTAAACAAAAAGATTATATAGACATTTCTATAATTTTGAGGTACAGAAGGTCTTTCTAAGAATAACACCAAGACCGAAAATCATAAAGGAGAAGACCAATAACTTTGATAACCCAAAACTTACAACTTATAAATCATAAGTAAGTTCAAAGACAAACAACACCTGGATCAAATATTCACAACACATGAGAAGCTTACTATCCTTACTATATTTTTTCTTATTTATGAGAGCTCTTTCTAAACACCCCAATAGAAAGGATAAGGACAAATAAGTCACACACCAAAAAAAAGATATACATAATCATGTGTCACCTAACAATGAGGATACATTCTGAGAAATACATCGTTAGGCAATTTCATCGTTGTAGGAACACCACGAAGAGTACTTACACAAACCCACATGGTATATCCTACTACACACCTACACTATGTGGTATAGCCTATTGCTCCTAGACTACAAACCTGTACAGCATACTCTACTGAATACTGTAGGCAACTATAACACAGTGGTAAGTATTTCTGTATCTAAACATATCTAAACACAGAAAAGGTATCAGTATTATAATCTTATGGGATCACTGTCATATATAACATCTGCTGTTGACCAAAATGTCATTACATGGCACATGATTGTAAATGGACATTAAAGATATGAAAAGGTGTTTAGTTTTGCTAGTATAAAAGAAATTAGAGTGAAAATATGAACATTTTATATGTATCAGATTTACAAACATTAAAAAAAAACAAAAGCCTGTAGGAAATAGACTCTCCCAATCACAGCTCGTAATTACTGGTGAGCACATAATTTGGTAAAACATTACTGAAGGAAATTTTTTAATATACATCAAAACATTTAACTGCATATAATCTTTCTCAACAATTCCACTTTTAGGAATTTAAAGGAGAAATGAGAATGTGAACAATGTGTATTATATTGTTTACTGGAATGATATTTATAACAAGAAAAATCAGAAACATGTTAAATGTTTAAGTTGTCTCTATAATATAGAACATATATTATATAATGTTTGTAGCCTTAAAATGATAATATTGACAGATATCTGACTGAAAGATCCCTAAAGATAGTGAAAAATGTGAAAATGCCACATGTATAGCAAAACAACCATTTTTGTTTAGAAAAGTTTTTATATATACCTAAAATTCTGGAAAACACTGTTAACACTAATTATCACCTGAAGTGGGTAATTTGTACTTTTATTTCGCATTATTCTGCATTTCTTGTACTTTATTTTATTTTATACTAAGCGTGGATTACACTAAAGAAAAATCTGTCAGCCATTTGGCCCCGTATCTTACTCTGCTCTCACCAAGCAAGTCAGAGGTTTCTGGGAAGCATCAAAGATGAAAATAAGGACAGGCACAAAGGAGTAAATGGAAGTGGTGTGTGTGTGTGTGTGGTCTGTGTGTGTGGTGTGTGTGTGTGTGTGTGTGGTGTGTGTGTGTGTGTGGTGTGTGTGTGTGTGTGTGTGTGTGGTGTGTGTGTGTGTGTGTGTGTGGTGTGTGTGTGTGGGTGTTAGTTCTAAGTGGTCTTTATGGCTGTGGTGGGAGAACACAGCGGCTTCTTCCTACAGGCTTTTTGATCCCTTCTGCCTCCTGGACCCTGTACAGACATCAGCACTTATTCCAGTGCTCTGTAGTTTGTCTGTCTGCTCTAGTAGGGTACAAGGTGCTGGTGTGCAGGGCCTGTGCCTTGGAAATCTTTGTAGTTCAAGTGCTTGGCTTGCTGTGAGCTTTCTGTAATGCCTGCGGAGTGGAGAATCTGTGAGCTCCCAAGTAGAAGAGGAGGGTAGAACCGGAGAAGGAGCAAGAAGCTGAGTTTGCTCCAGAGTCTAAACTAAGCGGCAGCCTAGATGGAGACCTAAAGGGACTCAGCATAAAATAAGTAGTTCAGAGCTCCGGACTTGGGCTTGAATTTTGCTTTTGTCACTTAACTTTGAGATCCCAGACAACTTACTTCACTTCCCTAAGCTCCCCTGTAAACTCGAGAAAACAGTAGTACTTACCTCTTACAGTTGTTGTGAGTTTTAATTAAGATAACACCTGGAAAGTGTTTAGCACAATGTTTGGCAAATAGTAAGCGCTCTATAAATGTCATCTCTGAGTAACTGTACCTGGCTTTGGTGCCCTCTTTCTGGTAGTGAGTAGAGGAAAGCAGGGGTCATGCAAAAGTGTACGGTGTTCCTACACCCAGGAATGATTTAATGAAACTGAGAAGCAGTTAAGGGAGGCCAGGAAGTAAACAACATGCTCTGGCTGGCTTCTGGATTCAGGGAAGGAATAAAAGCAAGGACCAAAAAAAATCCCCAAAACCCTGAATTCAATAAACATCCTACCCGACTGTCTGGACTACAAAATGCGATCAGGCTTATTATTGCACCAGCAGAGTAAGTCACCAACGGGACTGAGGAATGGGTTCAATGCATTTCAGGTAATGAAGTCAGAGAGAAACCCTGAGACTTCTGAAAACCGACCAACACATTTTATTTATTTTTTCTAAATTACATTACTCAATTTAATTTTTAACAGCGTCTGTCCAAAAGACTAAATCACAATGTCTCCTCCTGGGAAATGATTAATCTGGCAAACCTCAAATTGGGCAGTTATATTACTGGATATTTTTATGTGGCTCCAAGAACAATGTTTTTCATAGCATGCCTCAGTGGCTCTACAAACACACACATACACTCAGTTCTGTTTCCAGTATCTATACTCAACAGGGCAGGACAAATAAAAGACCTTTCATATTTTGGTGAACTTGATCCTACCAGGATATAATCTAGTTCCTGGTTTTGACCTGATGCCTTGCTTGGAAGCCACCGAGATATCTAATGGTCTTATGGTCACTTTTAGGGCACCTCCTAAAAGTTCTTATATGCAAATAGGAAAGGGCTTCAGCTCCATGTCACTTACTGGTAGAGATTTTTCACAGACTGTTCAGTGCTGGTCAAGCTGAAATATGGTCCTTCTCTCTTTAGGTCATCAGCCTCCCCTCGGCAGAAGCCCACCCGAGCTGGCAGCTGGAGCTGCACGTTGTAAGATTCCTTGGGGCGTGTTCCAAAGAACTGAAGGCCATTGGCAGGATAAAGAAAGAGGGCGTAGGTATCAGACCCATCAGATGCCAAAACTACCTGGAAAGTGTTCAGCTGTGGGGGAAAAAAAAATAGGAAACATCCTTAAAAAAAACAAACAAAAGAAGAAAAAACCAGAATATAACCAAAGCATCATAAAGTGCAAAGGATTTCCCCCTTCCCAGGACTTTTCCAAATTGTCTTTAAACATAACCTTCTTTAAAATTTCCTCTCCAAGTTACAAATCATTTTATAAGCAATATTACTTATTACTAAAAGCATCTTTTATCAGTTTTAGATTAATAGTTCAAATATGCATAGGTAAAACATAGGCTAAAAATATTTTTGAAGGTTTCAAATTTCTCTCATCCAAATCTCTTTCAGAGCTAAGAACAAGGAGCAAAATAAACTTGTCCACTCCCACAGTCACTGCCCTAGTTTACAACCCTAGGCTCTCGGCATCTCTCATCTGGATCATTCATTCATTCATTCATCAGTTTATGAAATGCCCATTATGGGCAGGCACTGTGTTGGGCACTGGCTGATGAATGGCCTCCTACTGTTCTCACAGCCTCACTCTCTTTTCTCGTCCATTACCCTTCCACACCAGCAGCAGAGTTATCCTCATTTCACAGCTGAGGAAAGGGTCAGGTAGCAAGTTCGCGGTGCCAGGCAGCCAGCTCCAGTCTGTGCCCGGCACCACTTGGCCATTCTAACCACTCCTCAGCACGCCCGTGATTTGTAACCTGGCTCCAAACTCCCTCCCCAGGCTCGGTTCCACTGCGTCTTCATCAGACTATTTAATAGTCCCCACTAGCACCATGTCTCTGCTGCTGCTACACTTTGCTCATGTTTCCCTGTGCCCAGAAATCCTCATAGCCTTCAAATGCTGCCACTCAGAGGTGTTTTGGATTCCCTGTAAAATTGTTTGTTCTCTGACCCTCCATAACACCTTTGTGAGTGTTCTAGTTAGCATTTACCTGATTTTGCTTGGTTAGTGGTTTACATATATGTAAACTCCATTCATTTTTCATTTGTACATTCAAACAGCTAAGTGTCTACTAAGCACTAGACATTATGCTGACGATAGAAAGAAGCAAAGGACAAAGAGATGCTGCCCAGGACAGTCTCACACTTTAGAAGAGGGGCTCAGCCTTGGCTGAAATTTTAAGAGAGTTATTGGAGTAGGTAGTGGAGGCCACAGAGGAGAATGTGTGCCCAAGGCCTCAGGTGGGGGTGGGGAGGCGTCGCAGAGGCGGCCTGTGAATGTTATAAACACTGCAGGAGCCAAGGCGGACCAGAGAGACAGACCAGGAGCCTGAATTAGCCACAAACTCGACACCCAGCTCCTTCTAGAATCACTCTTTAACATTCCACTTACATTTGCATTTTCAACAACACAGATTTCTGCCTTTACTTTCATCCAGCTATCTGCTCCCCAACCCCCCAAAAGACCTGTTAATGGTGCTTGTTTATCTCAAAAAGATGTTATATTTAGGACTCTGAGACTACCTCTCTCACTATATCACATTCCTTTTACAATTTGCTAAGGAACTGGGGAGGTATTTTTAAAATACTACTAACTTCATACATAATGTGACTTTTAGAAACGTTATTTATTTGATAAGTATTATATTACCTCCCCATTTTGCTAGACAGACAAAATTAGGCACAGAGAAGAACATTACATTTTACTAAATAAAACAGCAAGGAGGGAATGTTCACTTCCTTTAGTTCTGTCCTGAGTCCTCTACCCTGATAAGTTGCTCTAGCTCTTTTCTAATGTTAATTTTTCTTTTCAGTGTTTAATTCCAAAGCACGGTTTTGAGGTTTTGCTGATAGAACAAAGAAATGTAGGTGTTAACATGCTTTTCAAGACAAAACAAAATACAATAAACCTTTCTTTTGCTGTCTAACATAGAAAAAGTCATCTTTTTTTTTTGCTTCATTCATTCATTCAGTTCACAAGGTAATAGACAGGGGGGTCTGGAATATTTGTTAATGTTCTAGATGTTGATTGTTTCGTCAGCAAAGCTTGACTTTTCCAAAAACAAAAGGCAAAGAATGTTTTCTAGAATTTCTCAAAGCTAAAAAGCCTTAACTGCTGCCAAATGTAAACAAAGGCTGTTCTGCATCATGTCTGTACATAAGATATTCTACATCGTCAATTAATGTGGACTCAATAACTTCAGAGCTTTGCTTGAGTCAGCACAAATAAAGATCAACTAGGGAAAGAAAAGTACTCAAGGAATGTAAAAGAACCTTGTTTTAAAAAGCTAAGCTTTCAAAGCTCCTGGCATTGATCACCCACAATAAATGTAAGATAGCAGAAAATCCTGGTTCTAAGTTTAGAGAAATTCTGTAAGATAAGGAGGTTGTATAGACTGTGAAGAATTGAATGGAAGGGGGAGGTGGGGGGAGAAGTAAACAGGGCTGTGACAGGAAAAGTCTGGCTTTTTGCTGTGCAGTCCGGGTATTTAGCATTTCATTTTATTCGTTCATTCAGCCAACAAATTCATTTCAGTTCATTCAGCCAACAAATTCATTTCAATTAAAATTTATTCAGCATCTTCTATATGCCATCGCTGACACAAACACTTATTATAGGTGGCAAGTATCTAATTTCCTCATTTCCATTGAAATAGGCCAATATCAGAGGAAGAAAACAATTTCCTTTTAAGTAGAATTTACGATCCCAACTCCAAGAGTTGGGCTGTTTAAAAGCCACCCACACACCAAACGATCACTTGTAAAGTTCTCTGTCTGTTCTACAAAATTCTACATCTAATTGCTAAAGAGCCCACTTCATGAGGTCCTGAAGGGCTCTCCTCTCCAAGCACTTCTTGACTGGCTTCCAAACAGGAAAGGTCCTCGCATTCCTAGATACAAGCCTCTGCAAGAGCCCCACAGGCTCTGTCTCTGAAGGGAAACCCTCAGATGGGCTGCCAAACCCGACAAAAGGGTCACTGGTTCCCACCTCCTCCAGGAACCCAGGGCGGAGAGAGGGGCCTCCACAAGGAGAGGAGCAGCACAGAGAGGATCACCACCAGTGGCTGCAGCTTCAAGGTTTCTGCCATCCTGTTATCAGAAAGAGAAAAGCCAGAACCCTCGGCAGAAAACCAGGCAGGAGTCTGACTGTTCCTTCCAGGTATGGGGACATTACTGATCGATGGTGATTTGACACTCAGCAGAGCCAGGCTGATGCATATAACACATGCCCTTCTAAGAGTTTCTAATTTTTGCAATTCATTTAGTTAATTGCAGCCATCTGGCAAAAAATCAGAGTGGTGTCATCCCTCTTCCCAAGGGGTGCCCATAGAGGCATACCAAAATTAAAATGAAAAGTAAGAACAAGGGTGACTCCAACAGGGGTCACAAAGTTCTCTTTCCTGTCTTCCTTAGGGCCACATGCCGTCTGGAGTTGGATCATTGACTTCTGGCCTCCAGTGTTTGGTGTGAAAACTAACCTCCCTCCATTCCTTCCTACGATTCTTCACCTCCCATTGCCTGTAGGACACTGTCACACGCATGATCTTCCCTAATTCATTTTTCTGCACTAAATCCTACAGATCCTGTCAAAAATTCAAAGATAATCACTCAGTGCTATCACATACTTAATATTATACCCTTCCTGACACTGAGTCTTCAGCAAAACTTTAGCATTTCTTCAACCAATTTCCATGTATGTCTCTATTCACTCTGTCCTTCTCAGCTGTATCTCAGACTCAGGTCAAACTCTCTCAGATAGACTGTAAACCTCCACTCTTCTGGCCCTCAGCTCCACGTGTCAAAAAGCTACAACAAAGTCCTGCTTCTACTTCTCATTTCTCACTGGACTCCAACCCCCTCCGTCAATGACTATCATCCTTTGAACCATGTCAACATGCCTCAGTCCCCATGTTGAGGACTTCATTGGGCAATGTCTTAGTCTGTTTTCTGTTGCTTATGACAGAATACCTGAAACTGGGTAATTCATAAAGAAAAGGAATTTATTTCTTACAGTTACGGAGGCTGAGAAGTCCAACATCAAGGGGTTGCATCTGGTGAGGGCCTTCTTGCTGGTGGAGACTCTCTGCAGAGTCCCAGAGGCACTCAGGGCATCACATGATGAGACGGCTGAGTGTGCTATTTCAGTTCTCTCTCTCTCTTCTTATAAAGCCACCAGTCCCAACTCCCATGATGCTCCATTACTCCATGAATGGATTAACCCATTCATGAGAGCAAAGCCCTCATAACTCAATCACATTTAAAGGCCCTACCTCTCAATACTGCCACATTAGGGATTAAGTTTCAACATGAATTTCACAGGGGACAAACTTTCAAACCATAGGGGGCAACCTTCCACTCATCTGTCTTCCGTCACTGCCCCATGACTCCTTCATTCATTTCTCCAGCCCCAGCTCACTCAACTTTCTCCCAGGACATGCCCTGCTCAGAACAATCTCTTGTGCTCCTCATTCTTAATATCCATTCTTTCAGCCCTTTTGACCCAACTTAAATTTCAGACCAACAAAACATTCCCCACAATACTCAGATATGTGTAACCTAGTTCTCTATAACCTCCATCCTAAAATGACAACAAAATAGTACTCCTCCCTCCAAAAAGACACAGCTAAAGTAAACATTAGTCCTCTTTATGTCTTCAATCAGTAAGTATTTCGAAGGTCAACACCTTGACTTCTCTGTTCTATGAAGTGCCTATAACAGTTCAAGAAATCTCAGATTACTTAAATTGATAAACACTATTTGTTCAAATATTTTTCAGATGCAATTATACCTTGACATTCCTGTGATATCAGATACAACATCCTGTCACACCCAACACGCATATTCATGGAGAGAAAGGGCACCAACTGAAATTGTTTTAAATGGTAAAGATGCCATTCCTCTGATATCTTCCAGTTTCCAGTAACTTTGCAATATAAGGTTAGTATGCCAAGATTTAAGAAAACCATGTAGTGCTCCCACAGTCCTTCAAGCAAAGTAAATTACTGCTTGCCAAAATCTATCTCCAAAGAACTATTAAAACAAGAACTCAAGTCCCAGAACTCTTTATTCAGAAGAACCTTCAATGTGGGTAATTGAAAAAACATCCCCAATCCAAACAGAATCCTCGTCTCCTTTCTACATGAAACAGATTCTGAAGCCAACTCAGCATATGGCAATGTCTGAAGAAAGATTTTAATTAGAAAAGTAAAAGGGACATGGAATCCACAAAACTTTCCCCATCCTAACTCTCCCTGCTCAAGAAAGGCCCAGACAAAGGTAATTCAGGAAAACTTGTATTTAAACAGTCCTGTGCAAAGGACTTATATATCATGGCATCCTTACAGGATAGAGATCAGTGACAATGGGCAAGCAACTTAACCTCCTAGAGAGGACAGATGCCATCTTTCTAGAGCTAAGAAACACTCTGAAGAGTTAAAATTGAGATAAATCACAGTTTCAGTCATAGAGTATGACATTTTAGATTTAAGTTTAAATTCACAGAAGGAAGCCCTTCCCTACTCCAGGAATAAGGCATTTCTCCACTTACCAAACCACCCTAACCCTAACCGGATGCCCATTTGGAGTACTTCAAGAGTTGCTGACAAGACTAAACAGTAGGCCAGGTGCGGTGGCTCATGCCTGTAATCCTAGCACTGTGGGAGGCTAAGGCAGGAGGATTCTTTGAGCTCAGGAGTTTGAGACCAGCCTGAGCAAGAGCGAGACCCCATCTCTACTAAAAATAGAAGGAAATTAGCTGGACAACTAAAAATATATAGAAAAAATTAGCTGGGCATGGTGGCACATGCCTGTAATCCCAGCTACTCAGGAGGCTGAGGCAGGAGGATCGCTTGAGCCCAGGAGTTTGATGTTGCTGTGAGCTAGGCTGATGCCACGGCACTCTAGCCCGGGCAACAGAGACTCTGTCTCAAAAAAAAAAAAAAAAAAAAAAAAAAAGACTAAACACTGGGGGCCTGCGTTCTTTTACTTTCTCCAGTTAGAGACTGTAGAAAATATCTAGGACAGTCTCCTGTAAACTAAGGAACATGTAAACTGGTGCCTGGAAGGCAATTAGGCAAAAACTACCAATTGGTAGCTTGGCCTACCAGTCACACTTCCTGGACTATCAACTAAGAACATGTGCAAAGATTTAGCTTTTTAAAAAGTGCTTCATGCTTTTATTTATAATAATGAAAAGTTGGAAATAACCTTAATGACCACCGGGAACACCGGGTTAGTAAACTGTGGTAAATCCACTAGATATAGTATTATACCGTCATTACAAATGTTGTTGTATAAATATATTTATTGACAATGAAACATATTCACAATACACTATTCAGTGGGAAAAAAAAACGGTATGTGCAGGGTGAACCCATCGTTGTTAACAGCAATGGAGATGTGCATAAGAAAAAATTCTGGAAAGCATATGCAAGAAAGTGTTTGACAGTGGTGGGGAAATCAGTGGTTGTTCTTTTTTAAATTCCCTGTATTTTCTGACTTTTGCTTTAATGAGTAGATAGTTAGAAATACTAGTATACTTAGAGGTGATTTTTAAAATAAGCAACCAAACAGTAAACGGCCTTATGTTCTGAGGGGTTCCCAGATCTGCACTCTGGGTCTCATATCTCCTAAGCAGTTTTTCTCAATAGAGTGACCACCTGTCAGAGCCTCAGAAGATGTCTAGGGACAACAGCCTTCTTCACTTTCAAACCACTTCAGCCCTGGTGCCACCAAATGATACATCAGGTTCAGTGCAAGAGCAGACTCAGAGGAAATTCCCAGCCGGTCCCTGGGTTTCCGCCCAGAATTCAAGCCCATCCCTCAATTCGCTCAGTGGTCAAGCATCCCTGGTCACTTACCTCCCCCGAGGGCGCTGCCCCTCGTGTGACCTCCTCATAGGCGCCCACCTGCTCCCAGGTGGCCAGGAAGACGTGGGTGGGGGTGAAGCGTGCGGCAGAGCGCGGGAAGCCTGCGCGCACATAGCGGGTGGCCAGGCCCAGCACTGGCGGGGAGGTGTCCTCGCGGTACAGGACCCGGCCCCTGCCGTTGCTCGTGTCGATGTCGGCCAGGAAAGGGGCGATGGCCGGGAAGTCTGTGGGGAAATCATCGTCCACATACTGAGTCTCCCTGGGGAAGTCCTGGGTGGAGATGATGCCGTTGGTGCCCACCTAGGAGAGGGGCAAAAAAGTGACGCTTGCTCAAGCCCAAGGGCGGCCACCCTGTCGCGCAAGGAAGGAAGGGGACTGCCCAGGGCAAGAAGCTTCCCCTCTCTCACCGACTAGGGAGTCAAGGTTCAGGCAACCAACGCAACTTCGGCGACGGTTCCATCCCCTACCACTACCCCACAGAATGGTACAATAGGTCCAGGAGCCCTAAAACCCGTTCACCATCTTCTAACTGCCCCCCACCCCGTGACAACCCTGGAGCCCCATGTCCCTGAGGAGAAAGCCTCCCGGTCCGAGGAGGGAACACCCCACTTCTGCAGACGTGCACAGCCTTCTCGCGGTCCTAACTGCAAACCCCAGTCGCCACCGGAGCAAC
Source organism: Eulemur rufifrons (assembly GCF_041146395.1). Taxonomy (NCBI): domain Eukaryota; kingdom Metazoa; phylum Chordata; class Mammalia; order Primates; family Lemuridae; genus Eulemur; species Eulemur rufifrons. The sequence goes on from NC_090984.1 coordinate 83,010,758, forward strand.
GCCGCCACCTCTTCTGCCTGGGACGCGTACGTGGCTGCGAACAATTCTCGCTCTCCCCCTCGAGGTAATTCTTGCTCCTCACAGCTGCCGGTCAGGCAGCAGCATCTCTTCCTAATTGGGTCCCACCAGAGGGACGCTAGGGTACAACCGGGGGTGGGGACTAATTCCTCCCCTCCGAGGGCAAGGTTTCGGTGAGATTGACCCTGTATCAACCACTGGGAAGAAGCAGGGAGAAAAGTGCCGAGTCGCGCAGCAGGAGGGGGCTGAACTTACGTAGAGATTGCTGAACTGGGCTTCGTAGAAGCGCAAGGGAATAGCCAACTTCACCGCGGCTGAGCTCTCGTCGTCGCCTTCCAGCAGGAGCTGGTCCCCCCACAACTCCCCGTGGGGAAAGAGCTCGCCCGGGTGCAGCGCCGCGACCCGCGACAGCAGCAGCAGCAGCAGCAGCAGCAGCAGCGGTGGCAATGGCAGCGCCGGCCGCCCGGCCGCCCGGTCCCCCCGCATGCTCGCTCGGCCCGTGGGCTGCCCCGCCGCAGAGCGCGTCCCGGCCCGGCCCGCCTGCCCACTGGCCGCGCCGCGCCACCCTCGAACCTGGAACCCCGGGGCGCCCAAGCGGGGCGGGATTCCAGGCCCGCCCAGCGCGCTGGTTGGCTGCGGCCCTCGGCCGGCGACCAATCACCGGCTCTGAGAAAGTTCGGCAGCTGCCACCACATCTGGTTCTCGTTAAGTTTTCTAAGGCAGCGGTCGCGGGAGCGGCGGGGCTGGCGAGGTAAAAGCCCGTGGCCGGGGCTGCTCCGAGTCGCTCCTCCTCCGGTCCGCTCCTGAGAGCCTGTGGGTCAGCCTCCCTTACCCGCGGCCCCGCGGTCCCGACAAGCCACCCCCCCCCCCGCCTCAACCCCTGGGACCAAATAGCCCGCAAGGTCCGAGGGCAGCGGCGTTGCAGGAGGTGACCTCAGCGCGCAGGGCCCGCGCGGCGGTGTGTGCAGCGCTGGCTGCGCGGTGTGGCCCTGACAGGCTGGAGGAGCGGGGGCGGGAGCTGCAGTTACGGTATGAGGTTTGCACCCTGCCCTGGGGTCTCGGGCGACCCTGGTCCCCAGGGCCAGGCCCTCGGTCCGAGTAGCAAAGGGGCATTGTCGCAGTCGCCTCGGCCGCTTCGCTCCACCCAGAGTCGCCCTGAGAAGAAGCGCGCCTTTGTACGAAGCGGGAGGGACTGACGCCTAAGTTCCGTCCCCCTCCCGGAGGCTGGCCGCAGGGGAGGACCGGGCCCCCCTCTGAAAATCCCTTCCCCGGGGAAAACCGCAAAGGGGAAGACCATGAAACGCGCCTGTGTGTGATCCGCTCTGTTTGGGGCGTAGGGCGAGGCATTCCGTTAGGGCACCAAGCAGACGTGGGCGAGCCGCCCGGGCGGGGGAGCCCTGGGCTCTCCCGCCCGCCGCCCGCGCCGTCGGAGCTGCCCTGGCCGGCGGCCGCGGGTGGTAACCCGAGCTGCTCCGCAGGACTGGAAACCGCGCGCAACCGCTAAGCCAGCGGCGCAGGAGAGGGGGAACCCCATCCACCATAAACATCACCTCTGCGAAGCCTCAGGAGCCGGAGGAGATTTTATTACCGCTTTTATCAAGAGGTTGAAATATCCCAGTCTGTTTTCTCTCTCAGGCCCCCCACAGGGTCCTTAGAAGCAATGGTATTTAAAAAGAAAGGAAAAAAGCAAGCCCTTGAAAATTCCTTAAGGGACTCTGGAAAGACAGATTTCTCTTTGTAGGTGTTTATTCCAATTTTACAAACTCTTATGGGCCCACAAGATCCTGACCAAACGCTAAAAACCTTGACGATGTCAGACTGTGGGACCCGCAAGCATAAACAAAATGGAAAACTGGCCCAAAGCAGTTGCTTCCTCAGACTGTGGAGAGTTGTATATTTGCTGTTATAAAAATATCTTTATGCTTGCACATATATTTTCTCACTCTTTCTGAGGTCAGGTATTTTCATTTTACCGAGGATGAAATGAAGGCTCAAACCCATTGGGTGACTTGACTTGCCCAGGGTCACCTAAAGTTACTCCCTGATATAAAATCCTTCACTGGCCCCCTGTAGTTTTTCCTAAATCAGCTAATAATAATGGTAATTTACATTTGTTCAGTGCTACTTAGCCAGAAGCTACTGGGGCAGGCAGACTTTAAGATGGTTGCCAATGGTCCCAATTTCTTGGTGATCCCTCCCTTGCATAATCCCTATCCCAGGAGAGCTGGCTGACCTGTGACTTCTAACAGAGTGGCAGCAGTGAAAAGACATCACTTCAGTGGCATCAGGCTAAATAAGATTGTGACTTCTGTCTTGCTAGCAGACTCTCTGTCACTGACTTTGATGAACAAGGTGCCATGTTGGCTGACACCTCAGCCCTGGCTGACACTTTGATTGCAGCCTTGTGAAAGATCCTGAAGCAGAGGACCCAGCTAAGCCAATGTCCAGATTGCAGATCCAGAGAAACTGTGAGAACTATAATATGTATTATTAACACTTTAAGCTATTATGTTTTGAGATAATTTGTTATGCAGCAATAGACAACTAGATATAGCCAGACACTGTTTAAAGGAAACCTAAGGCTTAGAGGGGTTAAAAAAAATCAGTTATTATCACATTTCTGGTAAGTACCAGAGCTGAGATTTGAACCCAGTTCTTTCTGATCTCTAAACCTCTACTCCTAACCACTAAATTATATTGTAGCAAGGCCCTTTGGAAAGTAGCTTTAGCCTATGTTTTTAACTTTGTCTTCTGTCAAAGCCACCTTTCAGCTGAGACTTTAGTTCTCAAAAGCAACATCCTATTTTGTGATTTAGAACATCCTCACATGCAAGTCCTTTTATCTACAGTGAGATTTCCCAGTCAATCTCAAGGCAACACCTACTCTTCCTTCAAGACTTGAACCCCCTCCTTCAGGAGGCTTTCTGGAAACCACAGTTTGATTTAGAAGCCCCTTCTTCTTCCATCCGTGTGCCATGCGTGTGCCATGCGTGTGCCATGATCATATGGTCTACAACACATATCTCCTATAATCCTGATCTCCACATGTCCCCCTCACCACCACTGCGGCATCTTGAGGGCAGGGATTTTGTCTCTTTCAGTGCCTGCCACAATGCCTGCCTGGCTCATTAGATGTGTAAGAAATGTTTGTTGAATGAGTGAAGACAAGTAAGCCAGCCTGGGACTAGGACCCAGGTCTGCTGGCTCAAACTGCAACATTCTTTCCCCTACACCACCTTTCCTGCTAATCGGACCTGACTCTTGTAATCCTCTTTGCCAGGCTGCCTAGCAACTCACCTACCACTGCTCTCCAGTTTTTGTCATTCTTTCATTCATTCATCCATTCAACAACAATTTCCTATGAGTTTACCATGACAGACACAACTCTGCAAGAAATAAAGGAGTACAAGATGTGGCCCCTGACCTTAAACAGCTTATGATCTGGTTGGGAAAACAGAGCATAAATATGAAAAGAAAAGCAATGTTACCATGTAGCATGCATTTAATAGCAACACTGGCAAAAAGAGCCCTTGAACCAAGAGGGTGTCACTAGTTTTGAATCTGATGCTATCTGAGTACAAAGAAATAGATCCAAGGAGCTAAAATGAGCAGTCTTGTTTCTCTATCTGCATAAGGTGGCTGAATTCTCCCTGAAATAGAGGCTTTGGACAGCTGCGCTTAAAGAGACATTCCTTTGAGCCTTTATTCTAATATTGTTTTTAAAAGACTGTATGGCACCAAGAGTAGTTTCTCCTTTAAAATGTCACTTTGTGTCTTTGGGAAAAGAAAAAATCTGTCATAGCTATTTCACTGGTCAAAGTAAATACCGAAGAAATACTTCTCTTGTATCCACAGTTCCCTTTGCGAGAGTAGAATTTCCATGATCTGCTAGACTGACTGAAAAGGCAGAGGCCCCTTTCAGGCTAGAAGCTATGGAGGACTTCTATACCAGTTTTTAGCCCTCTTGGGTTGGGTCCTCACATTTGGGTCCTCAAAGATCTGAGCATTGCTTGAGAAGTACAATTATTTAGTTGCAACACTTTTCATCCCAAACCAGCGATGGTACCAGATGTTTTGCCAATAGACCTCAGCAAAAGTCTAGTTATATATAACTAATATAACAAACTAGTGATATTAGTTTGTGGCTATATTTCTGTTATAAATACCAAAACTTCAAGAATGATGACACTTCCTGTTATTTTAATCAAGGGAATGAAAACGCATTTGCTCCACAGTGTGGCAAATAGATGTTGGTATTCAAGAGCAAATTCTATGTATACCACGGAGTGGTGTTGTGTATATGTTTATATTGGAGGTGGTCTTGGCAGAAAATGTCCCAGTTATTGTTGCACACTGATTCTTTGCATAATTTTACTATGCATTAAATTCCAGGGTGGGTGTGCGAGCATGTAGAAAAAAAATAGACTTGAGCAAATTAGCATGTCTTCCCAGACTCAGGCTTAATTAAAATTAGGTTAAGCCTAAGAAAAACCATGGAGTAAATATTTAAATGTGCAATATGAGTCTTTCAATCTTTTGATAATGAATCACTGTAGATGCAATTTTGCCACAACATATTTAAACAGAGAGAAGGTTGATGTAGCAGACAGCATTACCCTTTTATTCCTTGGTTTCGGAAACCCCATATTGTTCAGGTAAAGGGTAAAGCAAGCCCAGGAGTGGTTGGCTCCTCTCTTAGCACTGGCAGATGAAGTAAGATTGGTGGAAGCCAATCATGATTATGCCTTTCCCCATACAGTGATGTCTCCTGTATCTTCAACCCTTTCCTGTTGGCCCTTTCCCCTATGCCTCTAACTACTTCCCAGTCTTACTTGTAAAAATCCTACTTCCTCGTTGGCTTAGTTTTATTTCTCTGAATTTCAAGCACTTCACTGGAAAGGAATTTATTCTTGCTGCCTGCTTCACTCCACAACAAAAATAATTTTTCCACCTCCATCACTGAACTGCCCAGGCAAAGACCAACAGTGACGTTATACTAATCACACTACCCAACTTGACAGGTAATTTTAGTCTTTATCTTATTGGATCTTTTTGGTGCTTCTGATCCTACTGGCCACTCACTTCTAGACATCCTCTATTCTTTTCACTTCTCTGGCCATTTCTTTGTGGTATCTCCTGTGAGGTTCTTATCTTCTGCCTTCAGTATCTAAAATACAGTGTTACCATGGCCTACGGCTGCTCTTCTCTCTCCATGCTGTCCTTGGGTGTCTTGATTCCTCAAATGGCCTCACCTCCCACGACCTTCAAATAAATCTTCAGCCCTCAGCCTTCACTTGAGTTTTGAACTTATATCCAATTACCTGTTGAACATCTCCCTGAGATAACACCTGAAGCCCACGTCTAGGAGAACTAGATCCATTACTCAGAATTTCTGAGTTTTCAGTTTCAGTTAATGGCAACAATATCCACTCCTTCTTTATCACTGTTAACCTGTCTCAGGTCCTCCATCATCTCTCAGCTGCTAGCTTTTGTGGCAGAAATAATAGGTTAGCTTCCTGAGTACGTACTTCCAACCTCCTTCTCCCTTGCCCACATTTTCCTCAGCTTCTCTTGCAGCCAAAGGTGACCATCTGGTATAGTTCTGACCTAACTACCAGAAATCTGATGGAAGTCTGGTGGTTTCTGGAAAGGCTCTTGTGCTGATAATGAAAGGGAATAGCAGCATCTTTCCCCATTCTTACTGCCTTAAACACGGATGTGATGTTTTGAACTTGGCCAGCCATCTTCTGACTGTAAAGTGACACCTATGAGGACAAAAGCATGGCCAAGCAAAAACACAGAAAGCAGATAAGTATCTGAGCCACTCAGTCACCAGACACCTTGTCATGTGAGAAAACAAACCCCTAATTGCTTAAGCCACAGTTACATGCAGCAGTACCAAGTCCTACCTGATACAGTCTTTCCCTAAATTCTTTCTCTATGTATATCTAAAAACACTTCTGACCACCATACATCCCTGCCTAGCACCCGTTAGCAGAGCTCCCTCCCCTTTGGGTAAAGCTACAGCTATCCGGCCAGGGTAGGAAGGTCGTCGTAGCTTGGCTTCTGTCTGTCGTCTCCTGCCTTTCCTGCCTTACGTCTTTATCAATGCTGAACTGTCTCTAGGTTCCCATCCACACCAGCAGCTGGCCCCTGGTGTGCCTCCGTGTGTCCTGTTCCTTGCCTGGAACACCCTTTCCATCTCTGAAGATCTCTTGTTCCCTCCAATACTCAGTTTAGACATTGCATCCAGCGGCAGCCTCTCTCGGGTCCAGCTTCCATGAAGAACCTCTCCTCTGTACATCCCCAATACCTGGGCACACCCCTGTCTTAGCTCCTCACCTGAAACACTGAAATGGTCCATTTGTGTCTGTCCCTTCACCTGGATAAAGGGCCTCAAGAGTAGTTTTCATGTAATGATACACTATTGTGTATCTTTATTTCTTGTGTCCTCTTATCTACTTAGTATCTCCCTTTCAGACTGTTTCTTACCATGAGCATAGGAAAGAGTCGGACCTTAGAAATGTATTCCTTGACAGTCCCACATGGACACCAGAATGTGAATCAACACTTGAGGACTGGGCTGTCTCCTCCTCATTCTGTGTCTCATGGGTCTAGAACAGTACCTACTTGTTACAGAAGGGCTATTCAGCAAACCTTTGTTGATGTGAGTTGAAAAAAAAAATGCTGTGAAGAAATCTTTCATAACTCCTAGACTTTTTTTTTAGTAATCCACTCCCTGATTCTTTGCATATTTGTTACATTCTCGATTCTTGCTGGAAAAAATAGGGATTAAAAGGTTTGGCTTTTATGTTAGCAGATGAGATCCATTCACTGCTAATTATATTTGAAGATGTTATTGCTAATGGCATTATTTTCCTCTAGAAAGAATAGTGTAGAAAGGCCAATACTGCTCTCCCCTCCTGTAACTCCTACTGAAAGCACAGGCTGAACCACACAATTTAGCACTTAATTTCATATTAATAACATCAGTATCCATCTTTTTCACAAAGACTTCTTTCCTCACCCATACTGTAAGTTCCTCAAAGGTTCTACTTTTCACTTCCTTTAAGACTCCTACCGCTGCCTAACACAATGTTGAATAAATAAAGGCTGGTCAACTTCTAATGAGTTGGGTGACGCCCAAGAGTGACGCCAGCGTGTGCTGTCTCCGTTGGGTAGTGGCTGCGGCTGTGTTTCCAGAGGTTATTGACCTTGGCTGCTTCTTTCCTAGACATGCTGTGCTTCTTACAAAATTGAGTCAACTCATTTCTGTTGCATGTGACCTGCTGGCCACTGTCACTTCCTCTAGAAGTTGGTGCATGAGTCAGAACAATGCTAATGAAGCCAATAGTAATAGTAATAATAATAAAGGAAGCCTTAACTGAAACTTTATAATGTACCCCAGCAGTCCCCAACCTTTTTGGCACCAGGGACCATTTTCATGGAAGACAATTTTTCCACGGACCAGGGAGAGGGGTATCGTTTTGGGATGATTCAAATGCATTACATTTATTGTGCACTTTATTTCTATTATTATTACATTGTAATATATAATGAAATAATTACACAATTCACCATAGGTTGGGGACCCCTGATGTACAGAACTCTGGCTAAGGACCATACATGCAATATATGCATTATTTCATTCACCCAATGAACATGCCTGTTTGCAGATAAAGAAAATGAGCTGAGAGGGATTAAGTAACTTGATCAAGAACCCAGCCAGCAAGGGTTGAAAGCAGAATTTCATCCCAGAAGGTCTGACTCTAGGACCCAAACTTTTTACCACCCAAGACTATAGAGCTGGTGCTCTGGTAGCCCGGTTGCTTTGCTCAGGAACATGGTCATAGACTGTACCTCTAATTCTGCCAACCTGATGAAAGAATTCTAATATTCCCTGTCATTTATAAAGTTGGAATTGTATTATCTTTATCGAATACCATTTTATAAATGCTCAGAAAATTATAAATATCTAAATTTTGTAGAGGAAACATGACTCCATACCCTTAATGAGTTTGCAATCTAGATTTGAAGATAATAATAACTATAATTTATTATTTGTTATGTAGCAGACACTGTAATACACTATTTGCAATCCTTATGACAACATACAAGAGAGGTAAAAAGAGATTCTGAGAATTTAAGTGACTTGCTCAGGCTACAACAGCTAGCAGTAGCTGAACTGCCCCAAGGGGCCACATCACACACAAACATAGTTATGCTTCATTAATCTGGTAACAGGAACCTGGTTCATAACCATCCAGAATGACTGTGAATTCTGAAATGAATCAGAAATCCTCCAAGCATGAACATCAGAAATCACAATAAAGAATGAAGAAAAGAGAAATGTGAAGGCTACAAAATCTCCTCCATCTTTGATTCCATTGAGAGAGATATATCCCCAAGCAGTAGAATGTCCACATCAGACACTATTCATGTTTCTTGATACTGTAATACCACTGCCAAAATTAGCATGGGGAAGAACAAGGTCTCACATCTTAAATAATGTGCAGGGGGCTACATTCCAAAGCTGCTCTTCTTTTTTCTTTTTTACCATGGACACACAGCCTGATAGATAGCCCGTGAGTTCCACAGCGTGCATTCCCCACTGACAAAGTCAGATGGGAAAGGGGTCCCTTCCTCTGTGAGGGTTTGATTACCGAGGAGCCGGAGCAGACCTCAGGAACAGCTGTGGTTCTCAATAATAGCTGCACATCAGAATCACCTGGGGAACTTTTTAAACTCTCAAAGCCCAAACCACATCCCAAACCAATTAAATCAGAATTCCTTGGGTCAGACTGAGGAATCAGAACTAAGATTGAGTCCCACTGTTGTATAGACATCTTATACATACATTTTTCTTTGGTCAAAGTACTGATTGGTTGAATCTATTTTCAATATTTTTTCAAGATAAAAGAGTCTCTTTTATAGTTTATGGTGCAAAGCAGTAAGATTTAAGGAAATTCTTCAAGAGTTTGCACAGATTCAATACTTTTGTTGGGGGGGGGGGCGTGGAAATATGATTTTACCATCTCCGTGGCCAATTTTTATAGGAGAGTAGAAGAAAAAAGCAAGGCTCCCAAATGTTCCCAATTATATGTCAACTCTGTTAACATACATCTGTGGCTTACAGAGCTTCCTTTGATGAACCACACTAAATATTGCCATGTCAGGCAGCAGGCAGAGAATTTGGTCAGGAATTAACCACAATCCAACCCTTGGCAATAGTTTCCAGGACACACCTGATATTTGATATGCAGCCTAAGGGACATATCATTTCTCTATATTCCATCCTTGTATTAACTTAGATCATCATAAAATAATGTACTTGGATTGTATTTTACCACCTGCAAAAAAAAAAAAAAAAAACTTGACTAAGACTGAATTTATGCTTTTGACTTTTTACAGAAGGTCTTTATGAGAAAAATCAACTTGATATACTTTTCTGTATCTTTCTGTAAAACTACATTCAAAGACATTGTCTACTATTTTAATGAATTTTCTCATATAAGGTTTATAAGTAAAATGTCTCCTAAAATTTGGGACCAGGACTAAGTGGGTAGCCAGTCAAACTGGGTGCCTCTTAATTACACTTTGAGAAACTCCATGTGGATCACTTGGCGCCAGCCAGAAAACCCAAGAGTTTAATCCAGAGTTCATTTCATTTTAGAAAAGCATTTGAGTTGGATATCAATTCTTCAAATTTGTTGGGCTGAACACTGAACAAGTCTCCCTTCACACCAACCCAGTTGTCCTCCCGTTCCATTGCTGTCCATGGCACCACTATTTCCTCTGACACTCAAGCTGGAAATGACCATCTGACTTCCCACTCTCCCTCTCACTGATACCCAGTCACTTGACAAGTGCCACAGATCATAAATCCACGGAAATCAAAATGTCATCTATTTTAGCCCCTGATGCATTCCCAGCCTCTACCGCAATACCTGACATACGGTAAATGTGCAATAAATATTTATTGAAAGAATGATGTGGTGACTCATGCCTATAATCTCAGCTACTTGGGAGGCTGAGACAGGAGGATCACTTGAGGCCAGGAGTTTGAGGCCAGCCTGGGCAACATATCAAGATCCCATCTCTAAAAAAATAAATAAAAATTAAAAAAGTAAAAAGAATGAAGTTCGTAGATACACTTCCTACAAAGTGTCTTGTCCCCTTCTCATTCTCACTGTCATCATATAGGCACAAGTCTCGCCACCTTTTCCGTGACAGTTATATCACATGACAGGTTATATCTTGTCATGATATAATGCTCACTGGTCCTTCTTATTCTAATCTATCCCTGCTTCAGTCCACATGCTCCAGTCTATTGGAGTTCAGCTGCTGCTGATTAAACATCCTAAAATACCTTAATATGCCCCATTCTTAGCTCAAAGGCATCCCTTGACCTAGCATTCAAGATGAGTGTTTGAATTGTTCGTACATCTGCTTCTAATAATAACTACATGGAAATGGAAGAGGAAGCAGAGGCCCAACCATGGCAGCTATGAAGGAAGAACTGGAAAGGGTGAGAGTGGGGACAAAGAGCCAATGCCCCTTTCAGGTCGTGGGAATGAAAGACGGGCATGGACATGAAAGCAGGTGGAATCAGTGAAGCACCACAGAGAGGGTGTTTTATTTGTCAGTAATAGATGTCCGTGAAGATAACACCACGTAGGAAAAAAGAAAAAAAAATAACCTCGAGTCAGAAAGAAAGAAAGAGAAAGAAAGAGAGAAAGAAAGAAAGGAAGGAAGGAAGAAAGAGAGAAAAAAGAAAGAGAGAGAAAGAAAGGAAGAAAGAAAGAATTTCAGCCTATCAGAGAAACAGCTGTCTCATTTTAGAAAGACTCTGTTGTAGGTTTTGGTTCATAATCTTACTAGATTAGAACAATCCTTACATTTACAAAGGAGTTTGTGGTTTACAATGTGTGATTCACATGCGTCATCTCTTGTAAGTCATACCAACATCCTTGAGAGATGAGCATTGGTATCCTCATGGAGAGGGTGGGTGACACACCCAAAGTCACCTAGCTAGGAAGGGGCAGTACCTGATGTAATCTGCACTGTGGAATTTTGTTTGTTTGTCTGCAGACACATTATCTGTGTTATCCTGAACCAAAACCCTGGACTTTGGATGTGAAGTTTGGTGCATTAGACCCTCCACCACGGCTGTCTCTTTTCTCTAGCACTCACCATTGCTGTAAGTAGCCCTGGAGTAATCATGCACTGTAAGTAGTAGAAATAATAATAATATATATCTTTTATCAAATGTTTCACGATCCAGGCATGCATTATTTCATTTAATCCTCCTAGCAACTCTTTAAAGAGAATGATATTTTTTATCACCTTTTATATCTATGAAGTGAGGCTCAGAGAAAAAAATTAGCTAACACAGCTACTAAGTGGTGCGGCTGAGATCTGACCCTGAGTAGGCTGACTCAAAACCCTGAGTACTTAACATCATGATGCCATGTTCCCTAGAACCTTATGAACATCTCTGCCTTTCTAAATTGTCCTTTAATTGTGTCATTTGGTCAGGCGTGGCAGCTCATGCCTGTAATCCTAACTTTGAGAGGGAGAGGAGGGAGGATTGCTTAAATCCAGGAATTCCAGGTTACAGTGAGCTATGATGATGCCACTGCACTCTAGCTGGTACAACAGAGTGAGACCCTGTCAAAAAAAAAAAAAAAGTGTCATTTGTCTCCCATTGCCATTTCTTTAACTTTTATTCTGTACAAGAACGTACAGTGTACTGATAAACAGGGACATATATCAATTAATGATTCAGGAAAAATCCTAAGCATTATGTACCCTTGAGCTCCATTATGGATTTGATCTACTTGGATTTCACACATTTTCTTCCTTATTTCATAGACTTGTCACCTTTTAAGACTGAAGGGGGTCTGAGAAATCCTGTAATCTAACCCCCTCATTGTGGTGTGACAAAACTGACTCGGAATGATTCAGTCACTCATTCAAGTGTCACAGCACAAACAGTAACAGAGAAGATGTTCAATTTCCCAGTCTAGTGGTCAGTGAGCCAAAGTTCCAGCCCTCCTGTCCCACATCAAGCCAGAGATAAACGGAGACAGAACAGAATCCTCTCTCAGATCAGCGCAGAGAACCAGTGACGCGCTCTTTCTGAGCTTTCTGGCTACTACTTCTTCAAACACAGAGTACATAGGAAGGGCTTAAGAGCCCTTTGTCCACTTGACCTAGATATCAGAGCATTAACTAGCTAGTTGGGATTGTAAAGAGCTTCTTTAGCCCCTACTTGAAGCATCTGGCTGCCACAGTAAACAGAATAACAGGTAGGATGGAATACGCAGAAAGCTGGCTTCATGCTCTTCCTTCTTTTCTGGCAGGAGGGAGAAGGTTGTTTATTACAAGAAAGGGAATAAAAATAAAACAATAGACAGGCACTTGGAGGAGGGCCCCTGCACTAGCTTAGACCCTCAGGGGTGCTGTTATGTGAAGTGGTCACCCGTTAAGAACATCTGGTGCACCACGGCCATTACTTACGGTGCCATTTTAAAGACTTATTTACACAGAACAGTCTGGTTCAGCCTCTATTTACAAACCCAAATTTGTCAGGCCTGAATCATTAATAAGCTGCTTGAATAGGGTCGGCCTCTTTTTTAGGCTGAGCTGGGACGAGGAAAGCTTAGCCTTACAGCCTCGGGCTCAGCAGATTCTGTTGTGTTATTTTTGGCTTTTTTCTCCTCCTCCTCCTTCTTTTCCTCTTGTTTTTGTTTTGTTTTATTTTAATTGCCCCTCCATATGACAAACTTAAAGGAAAAATCTAACTGGGAACAGTGCAATTATTTTGCCAAACACTATGCTAATTGCTGAAGAGATATCTCATGCCACTCATAAATGCTACAGTTTACATTTTGGAGCCTCAGCAGATACACACAGTGACAATCTACAAAGCTGGCAGAGGAGAGAGAACCTGCCTGTGGCCCTCAAGTGCCTTTTTCGTTCATAGTTTTGACAGAAGGAAGACAGAGATTGAGGAATTTAAGACATACGTGATCAAACAATCTTTTGTATCTGACTAACTGAGGTGTAAGGAAAGGTAACCCTTTGCCTCGCGTGTGAAGGGGGCGCTGCCTGGTGTTAAAGCCCCCTGGACATCACCTGCAATCTGCGTAGCGCATTCGTGAATAACTGAGTGCTGACCTCCACTTAACAGTTTGCAGTAATGTGGGGAGTTTCCAAGCTATGGTTCTGAACTCCCAATCTTCCCTCAAGTAGCAAGAATATCACAGTTAATTTATACTTGTCAACCACCTTCGTCAATCCAAAAGCAATTCCTCTTAACTCTACCCAGAAAATTTACAGGTTGAATCAAGACTTATTGAGAGATTTTTAAAAAAATAAAACATTAATTAGATATTTTTTAATAGCGTGTTTCTTTTTTAAAAGTTATTGAAAAATTTATCGCCAGTAAAATTTACTTTTTTTGGTGTACAGTTCTACGAGTTTTGACAAATGCTAAGAGATGTGTAACCACCACCACAATCCAGGTACAGAATGGTTCCATCACCCTAAAACATTCCCTAATGCTCCACTTTCCTCACTCCACCTCTAATCCCTGGCTACCACGTCTACTGGTTCTCCAACCCTATAAAGGCACCTGTAAGTGGAGTCTTTTCCATAATGTCATATAAATGGAATCTAGCCTTTTGATCCTGGTTTCTTTCGCTTAGCATAATGCATTTGAGATTGACCCATGTTGTTGCATAAATCAACAGTATGTCCCTTTTTATTGCTAAGTAGTATTCTGTTTTATGGGTGTACCACAGTTTGTTTATTCATTCACCAGTTGAAGGGCATTGAGCTGTTTTCCAGATATTGGTGCTTATGAATAAATCAGCTACAAACATTTATGTACAGATTTTTGTGTGAAGATAATTTTTTCTTTCTCTTTTTCTAGGAGTGGAATTCCCGGGTCATATGCTAAATGTATGCTTAACTTTATAAGAAACTAGCGAACTTTTTAATCCAGATGGGCTGTACCATTTTACATTCACATGAGCAATGTGTAAATGTTCTAGTTTCTCCACATGCTCTCCAGCATTTGGTGTTATCGCTATTTTTTACTTTAGCCATTATGATAAGTGTGTAGTGGTACCTCATTATAGTTTTAATTTGTGTTTCTCTAATTATTTAAGGTATTGAGCTTCTTTTCATATAATTATTTGATGTCTATGTATCCACATTTCTAAAGTTTTTATTTTATTTCAAACATGATACACGTTTGTCATTAAAAATTAAAATATTATAGAAATATGTTATATAGAATACAGAGATTTTCTATAATAATTTTCATTTCTAGATATAGCTACCGTTAACAACTCAATGTATATTCCTCCCCTTTCTCTCCATGTATATGCTAATATATATTACTTATATAAGTTTTTTGTAAAAATAATGGCATTTTATACATAGCACTTGAGAAAGTCCTTTTATCGCTTAACAATAATCTTGTATGGTCTTCCACATCAGTATATTATATAGATCTACCCCCATTTTTTCTGATGACTGTGTGGTATTCAGATGTATGCTTTATTTATTTATTATATTTTCTAGTAGAATATAAATTAGGTTTTTGATGTCGAAAAAGTCACGTTTTGACATCTATATGTTTGAACATAATAGCAATTGTATTTCTAATATATTCTAGTAAATTTTTGAAGCTGTACAAACTTCAGGATGAAATTATACATTGCACATTGCCCAGCTTTGAACTGAAAATTATGTTGCAGCAATAAGGACAATTTTAGAAAGATGTGACCCGTTAAATTATGTTGAAATATGAAACAAGTTCCAGTTAATTTCATGTTAATATCTTAAGAGACTTGGAACATGGGTAGCTGCTGTCTCAGAAGGAACAGCAAGACTAGCAGGGAATTTATTATATTGTGTTATTGCTCCCCGGTGTTTTCCACATTAAACAAACTGATTCTGGTATGAACTTTCAATTATTTTACTTAAAGGCAATTCCTTTCTGCATCAATCACACCTATTAACTCATAATATTCTCATGGGGGTTAAAGTACTATCAGTGTCCTCTTTTTTATTTATTTGGTTATTTCTAGTGACTTAACCTTAGGCCCCTATGCTTGCTTACATTTAGAGAGATAAAGGAAAAATACTAACAACCTGTTCATTCTTAAGTAGAAGATTCTTTTGGTCTTGGCCTTTTTAGCCATAGATAGGCATATTTAATCCTAGAAGGCTATACAGAGGTAAGAAAAAAAAAGGAAATATTAGAGACCTTAGTGGGTATTTCCTCTTCCACTCTTGTCTCTTAAGAGTATTTAATCTTTTGATTTTCTAAGCAAATCTTTTGCAGCTGCTTAGTTCTCTCTTCGGGCCAAGGACCCTTTGTTTATAGTAACTGCACCCAAAGAATTCTTACACAAGTTGTACTACTTAAGGTCTTTTGTAAGTCTCAGACTTTATCACATCGTTGGAGAAACAGAACCATACTTTTCTTTCGCAACATTCCTGCTGGTCAAAGGGGAATGTAGAGGATTTAATTCTTTAAATATCAAGTCTTAACCCAATAGCACTTGTGATTTGCATGCATCAATGTATCAGAAAACTTTATTAAGCCTGTGGCTGGATGCACCTACCATTTCCATGCAAAGCGAATTTAGGGTGCCCCAAGAAGGGACCTGGGGTAATACTTTAGTCCATCTGGATTCAGGTGGTTGTCTTTCTTCACCTTAAAACCAGCAAGAATGAAAAAGTCTAAGAAACAAAACAACTAGACCACGCTCATCTAGAAAAGATTAGTTCCAGATATTCCAGATATCTGTCAGTTTACAACTTCTCAGTTCCACGTAAACAATTATTTTGAACCCGTTTTTAAAGCCCTTGAAGATTTTAAAAAAAATTAAGTATCATTTAAAAAAAATCATCAACCTCCAAATTACACAGTGAATTGAGCTAATTCTCAACTCAACATTTTTCCTAAAAGCTCAATGGCTGTGACCAAAGAAGTTCCTTTTGTTCAGCTATGTCTGTTCAACCCCCAAACCTAATATGATACAAACATCTGGATCATAAATGCCACTTTATGTCGAACAGTTGACACTTGTTGAACCATTTTAGGGACGAGATAGCCAAAGCCAGGAGGGGTCTGGTGACACATCCCAGACCATGTAACTCTCCAGCAGTTGAGGACAGACTCAAGTCCAGACCCTTTGATCCTTCCATGTTATTTCCACTGTACGACAGTAATTTTACCCAAAATATTCAGATTTTAAAAATTAAAACCACAGCTAATCATTCTGATGTTTTCTATCACCCAGATACAGGTCACTGTAGCACGTTAAGTTGTTACTCTAAATGAGAGTGTTACAGAGAATCATTCAAAATCAAAGCAACCAGATAATTTATTTGCATCTTTCCAAGGAGGAAAGAGATTGATGATCCAATACGTACACATATAGTCAATGTACACTTTTTTGTATTAACAGTATTTGAGATTTTCTGAAGCACAGATATTGATGTAATTCAACTCTCAAGTCACTTGATGCTATGCATTTATTCCTAGGTGTTTACGTGAAAGCAGGTGGTCAATTGTTGCTCCTTCAGAGATATGAGAGACTTTTCTGTATTAGGTAGGCATCATTCATATCAACTTTTCCATGAAGATTAAGGGCACTGAAATGTAGGCTGTATTAAAAAAAACTAAATGGAGATGGTTTTGTGATTGACTTAGTGTTCTAAGTCATGCATGAAGTAGTTGTTCAGGGTATCATTCTTCTACAGTCTCTGAATTTTAGAAATGTATTGTTTTACCAGTTGTGCATTAAGGAGAACTATATAGCTAGTCCCTTAAAATTCTGATGTAATAGAAACAATTGTTAGAAACTGAGTATTAGTTGATCTGGTAGCAATAAAGAAATCTTTATAGATATTAAAGAAAGTGCAGATAACGCCTCTCTGAAAGGACGTAAATTTACTGTAAATCCAATTTCACTAAATAATTGGTCCCAGTTTTGAAAACTGGAAAAAACATCTCTCCCAATAGATCATAGTATCAGAAGAACAAGAATGTTTCTTGAGTGTTTGTGATCTGTATTTTCACCAGTGTGCATACAGTGGATTTTGAAATGCTTTATTCAGATTATGTGTGAACTTGATTTGTTTTAATAAATAAAGCTGAATGGTTTTTAATGTAGGTATGAGGTCACTGATATATATTTTTTGGCATTATGTAGATAATACTTCATCTCTGTCTAGTCTTACTTGACTAACATTACTTCTCTCCAGTCCCTATTTATTTCTCTGTTTCCCCCCAAAAGCTCATCATCTACATGGTTCATACACTTAGGTCCAGCCTTAGTCTAGCCGTACCACTCCCTCATTTGTGTGCTGTGTGCACTTCACCAAATCACTGAAACTCTCTGAACCTGTGTTTCATTTTGTGAAATAAGGAAAACAATGGCAGTCTCCTCAAAATGGCTGTAGGGAAAATCAAGTGAGAAATTTCCCAGGAAGCTCTTAGGGCAGTGCCTGACTGGATTAGTTCTCCACAGCAGTGTTCTGAAAAGGCACCCTGTAGGAACAAGTTATGGCAATACAAAGAGTAGAATGACTATGAATTTACCACCAAACTACGGGTGACACAAATTTCCTCCAAGCCCCAAAATGTATTTGATGACTATATAACACATAAGGTAAGGAGTAGTGTGCTGGGAGCAGCTGGTACCAGCAAGAGTGGATTTTGTGCATTTCTTCCCAACTCTGTGTTGGAAGGTCAAGTTGGTAGCTTGAAATCAATCATGGTGAGAATATTTATACCATGCGAAACCAGCAAACATGATAAAGCAGGCCTCCCCCTCCCTACCAGAGAGCTGGTGGTTAAATATTCACCAGAACACCACTGATACAGATCAGGTTTGAAGCCAAACAAATCTAGGTTTGCATCCAAGCCCTGACACTTACTAGTATCCCCTGGAGGCGCTCCTTCAGCCCCTGAGGGTCCCTCACCTGGAAAATGGGGATAATAGTACTATATTTAGTTTGAAGGACTGTTGGAAAGATCCAGTAATGTAAGGCATGTGAAACACTTAAACCAGGACCTAGCAAATAGTCACATCAAATAGTAGATGACAATAGTTACTATTATTGTTGTTAGAAAGTCTGGAGTATTTTAAGTATCAGGTGGGTCCTATATATTTCACTTCCTTTGAGTATACTTAACAAAGACATGAATATGATTTTAGAGTGAACTTGTTGGCCTACATTGGGAAAGAATTTGTTTTGTGGGGGAAAAAATTTCTATTCAAGTTCCTTTATTGTTTCTGTTTCAGAAAATATTTAAACAAATATGAACATCTAAACAAAGACAGTTTTAAAGCAAAAAACTCAAGTGCTCTGAGTCTCCTCTGAGCATTTTTCAACAATGTTGGGCCCAAAGCCAGAACATGTTAGAAACTTTTTGAACCTACCCCACCCTGCCTCCACAGCAGTCCTCCCCCATAGGAAAGAATCTGATACAATGCCAAGAAGAGAATCTTCCTCCCAAGAATATCTTAAGGCCTTCATCCTTTTTGTTTAAAAAAAAAAAATAGTTAAAACTTGCGATATTACAGACTTCAAAATACCCAAGGGCACAGAACACAGAGAAAAAATACTGTAGTTCAGTAGAAGAAATCTGCAGTTCAGAAGCATGTGAATGGAGGGCTTAGGCCTCACGTCACTCTTGCTGTAGGACAGGAATAGCCCAGACAACCACCGGGCTGGACTCCTTGTCCACACCCAAGTTCCCCTTTAGCTCCCTATCACTAAGAGAGTATCTAGTCAGCCTCCTGTTGCTGCCCTTGGCCCCTCGCAGCTGGGGGAAGGGCTGTCCATTCACTCCTTGCTCTGCTGCCAGGACATGCACAAGGTGTGGCAGGAAAAGGAGAGAGCAGACGTGGCGGAGCCCGGAAGCCACACCCCATTAGCTGGTGAAAGAAGGATGTGGAAGGAATGGCCCCTGGAAGGTCCTCCAGCGTTGGGGAAGTTCTCCCACTTCCTCTTTATCTCCACCATCTGCCTCCTCCTTTTGCTGGAGGGACTTCCAGCATAACGCGCTCACTGCACCCTCACCAGAGCAGGGCAAAATACAAGCTGCACTGTGGGCAGCTGCCTCTTTATTCTTACACAGAATTTCCCTGGCACATCTACACATGAGCCGCACCACTGCCCCAGACAGGATCTTAGAATTACGCTTTGTTCTACTGATATGACTCAAAGAGGTGAAATCCTTCTTCTGAGGTTGCACAGCTTGTTAATTAACTGTGTGTCTAGAGTTAGATTTTTTTTTTTTACTTCCTTCCAAGAGCAACTTTTCCTAGTCCACACAGTGACTAGAACTTTTCACTTCTAAGATCTTAAATTTCAAGTCTCTTTCTCTGAGTTGACTTTGTGAGTTCTACTCCTTCAGGCTAACCTTGAACCAAATTCCCTTACAGGGACACCCATCCACTTCTGCTTCCCATCAGCACCAACCTCATCTGGATTCACTTCTCCCCACGCAGAGGCTGGACCCCTGTGGGCCTGGCTCCACAGGTCACAGGTCTAATCTGCCTTACCTGGGTCTCCCCAGCCTTGGACTTTTCCCACTTGTAATCTCAGGCTGCTGGGCCTGGCTGGGTTCATGCCACCTTAGCTTGGCACTCATTGCTGCTCAGAACCCCGTCGATCATCCTTCCTGCGCTCACCCCAACACTCACCACGGAAACTTACTGGCTTTTCCCACTCACCCAGTCCCCTTTGCCTCCCCGCTTCTCTGAAAAGCCTGGAGAACTCCTGAATCACACGATATTAAGAACTAGTAGAGCCATTAAATGGATCTCCTCCTACAGAGAAGGAATCAAGATCACTGATCTTCACAACTTAATGAGTGTTTCAAGGCAGAGACAGAATGTCATTTATTCAAGATCGCAGAGCCAGCCAGGCAGATTTTAGAGTAATGTCATCTTCCTCTTGTCCCACCTTTAAGCTCTCTACCCATACATCATCTTCCCCACTTCAAAATGTCCGTCATTCTTCTCTCTTTTCGCTCAGCAAGTATATTTTGAGCATCTACTGTACATTTAGCATGAAGGAGGTGCTAGTCCTAAAATGATGAATAAATCACACCCCTCACCTCCCACATCTACACCTCCCTCCTAGGAGTACCAGGTTTAGCCTATCCTATTTTAAATAAGGAATTCTTCTCATCCCCCCAAATTACATCTATTTGTTAAAAATATCTATTACATGTCTACTATAAACTCTGTGTCAGTTTCCTCCTTTATAAATTATGAACCTCAACTTCTTAAACTTCTATTTTAGACAAGGAGCCAGTAGATTTTAGAGATTTTAGGTGGAGCAACTCTACTGCCTTAGCAGAGAAAGCAGAGACCGAAGCTGCATTATACCTCACTGCTCTGGAAGGGATATAATCTCAGGAAGCAGGAGTGAGGGGCAAGAAGAGGAAGGAAGGAAGGAAGGAAGGAGACTCAACGTATGGATACTCTCAAGAGTTTTCTGCCATTGCATTCAACTGATGCCTTGATCTTGTGGGACCATCCTTTTAAAAAGCCATGATATTTCACACCTGTAATCCCAGCAGTTTGGGGAGCCAAGGTGGGAGGATCTCTCAAGGCCAGGAGTTCAAAATCAGCCTGAGCAACATAGCAAGACCCCATCTCTACAAAAAATAGAAAAATTAGCTGGGCATGCTAGTGTGCATTTGTAGTCCCAGCTACTCGGGAGGCTGAGGCAGGAGGATCATTTGAGCCCAGGAGTTTGAGGCTGCAGTGAGCTATGATGATGCCACTACACTCTAGCCTGGGCAATAGAGTGAGACCCTGTCTCAAAAAAAAAAAAAAAAAAAGCCATGATATAAACTGTGTCTAGGGTAGGGACAAAAAGTGAAGAATTTATCTATCAGTTTCCATCCTCCACAGGCTGAAAGTCTGCCCTGTGGGACATTATTGCCTTCTGCACTTCCAGCTGTACATATTTGAGGACTGAGTAGGGGTCTGTCCATGCCTCAGCATCAATCAGGAAGCCATTGGGCTGGAGACAAGAGGGGTTCATCATGCAGAGAGGGTGAGGCCCTGGTCCCCACAGTGGGACTTGAATAAGACCAGGTGAGGTCTGATGAAGATGTCTATTAACAATACACCTGGCAGGGCACGGTGGCTCACGCCTGTAATCCTAGCACTCTGGGAGGTCGAGGCAGGCAGATTGTTTGAGCTCAGGAATTCGAGACCAGCCTGAGCAAGAGCGAGACCCCATCTCTACTAAAAATAGAAAGAAATTAGCCAAACAACTAAAAACATATATGTGGAAAAAAAATTAGCCGGGCATGGTGGCGCATGCCTGTAGTCCCAGCTACTCGGGAGACTGAGGCAGGAGGATCACTTGAGCCCAGGAGTTTGAGGTTGCTGTGAGCTAGGCTGACGCCACGGCACTCTAGCCTGGGCAACAGAGTGAGACTCTGTCTCAAAAAAAAAAAAAAAAAAATACACCTACCATCCACCTCCCTCCACTCTCTGTTTCCTTATGAAGACAAGAATGACAAAAGTTGTTTGAAGCTGTTACTGAGCTTTCTTCAGCCTATAATTCTATAGTTATGAGTCAGAAAGGGCTCCATTGGATGAGCTTAATACTGACCACCCCAACCAGCTAATCAAATTCATATAAAACTCACATCTTAGTATCCTCGAGGATCAGGGTTGATAGGACTGATCTTTTAACTGATCAGATAACCACTTGAAATACTGCAAAATACAGATGTTGTAAGCCTTCTTCTTTTGAACTTGAATTTTTTAATTTTTTTATTTCAGTGAACTTGAATTTTACTCACTAAATGCCTACTATTAAGAATTGAGTGGCCGGGCGCGGTGGCTCACACCTGTAATCCTAGCACTCTGGGAGGCCGAGGTGGGCGGATCGTTTGAGCTCAGGAGTTCGAGACCAGCCTGAGCAAGATCGAGACCCCATCTCTACTAAAAAATAGAAAGAAATTATATGGACAGCTAAAAATATATATAGAAAAAATTAGCCGGGCATGGTGGTGCATGCCTGTAGTCCCAACTACTCGGGAGGCTGAGACAGGAGAATCGCTTGAGCCCAGGAGTTTGAGGTTGCTGTGAGCTAGGCTGATGCCACGGCACTCACTCTAGCCTGGGCAACAAAGTGAGACTCTGTCTCAAAAAAAAAAAAAAAAAAAAAAAGAATTGAAACACATAGTCCCTAGGCAAAGGATATGCTTTTACTGCGATGTACCAGGAGTGGTCTTTATAGATTATTAGTCCCAATAAATCTTCACCAGAAAGAATGGATTAAGAATGAATCTAAATGAAAATCATCATCTTTGGCATACATTTTCAGTAGCCAATCAGATTATATCTATAATTCTGCATGGCAGATGTGGTTACTCCCCCAATCATCTTTGTTAGCAGAATCCTGATTTTGTTTCCATAGCCACCTGCCCTGCAGCAGCCCAGTATTAGGTCCTAATCAGTCTAAATCTGTTACGGCGCGCTCAGTCATCTTGCTAGTAATTCGTTTGGGCACGGACACATGACACCACCTGGCCAGTGAGATATGAAGGAGAGCCAGCTGAGGGACTTTTGGGAAAGATTATACCTGACAAAAGGTAAACAAGAATGAGGAATGACCTTATTGTCACTGGATGTTGGTGAGTGAGAATGGGATGCTTAGCGTTTCTGCAGCCATCCTGTGACTGGGAGGAGAGCCAGCCTGAAGATGATGCTGACATCCTGAGGAGGTATGGCAGAAAGCTGGACAGATACTGGATTCTTGAGGATGTCTTTTAGCCACAAAACTAACCAAACCTGGAGATGCCCAAGCTGTGCATTTGCTATTAGGGTTAATAAATCCTTCACTGTTTGGACTAGTTGAGTTAGGGTCTCTGTTACTTGCAGTTGAAAGCAACTTGAGATAGCAGGTCAAATTAAGTGCTTTACAAAGGGATACAGCTTACAATTAATTTATATTGACAAGATCACCAGAAAGGCACACTGCTTAAAATTAGAAGTTTTATGAGAATTTTATTTAGAGTTTTCTATGACTTTGGTGGGAAATTAATATTATCTTCTTTAAAATTTTCCAATCTAAAATGATCTATTCTGTGCCACAGAACTTTGGAGTCCTGGAGTCTTGATTGCTCATATATCTGTAAGTTAGACTAGACCCAGAAATGTTTCCTGAGGACGATTTTGATTCTTCCATGAAGAGATGAAGTAGACACTTATTCAGACGACAATCCCGGTCAGGTCCCTTAATTCCAGTAAGAGGATCGTAATCCTACCCTTGGCTCTATCAATTGCAGAACATTTGGATGTGGCTTTAATTAGCAACCCAGGATATCCCACTCCAAGTTTTTGCTAAATACTGCAGCTTTCAACTCTCTGTAGTCCAAGACTTTTGCAGAGCTCAGCTGCAAGAATGAAATGTGCCAAAAGGGCATATAATCCATCATTCTACCGGAGATTAGCAACTTGGCCCTTGGCTCAAGCAAACTGTCTAGAAACCATGACTGTAATGAAACGCCTCCTTCTCCCTCCCAAGCTATCCATCAACCATAAAATTACATTTTGAGGTTATATTTTCAACTGAAGAATGTTAAAGAAACAGCCATCTAAATTTTGTACTATAAGGTAACTCTACTGAAGCAATGGGCCAAAATCTGAGTCGAATCCTAGTCAAAGAAATATAGCGCAGCAACCAAAAAGTAATTTTCAAAATAATTCAGACTCTTGTGTTTCTTAAACACAGTGAATGTGATACTCACTTCACAGCAATATTTCTTAAAATCTCATCTGTAAGTTCATCATCTTGATTGTGGTGGTATTTTCATAAATGTCCACCTATATCAAAACTTATCAAATTGTTTAAATATGTGTGGTTTATTATATGTCAATTATACCTTAATAAAGTTGTGAAAATCAATAAATAAAACTACCAGAAAATAATGCCACTTGTGTTCAACAAGACCCCACAGTTCCTACAGAGTCTCTCAACTCCCAAATCTTTGGAAAAATTCCAGACTTGTCCTAATCTGCCTACCCATTGTCTTTTTCCACCTATATTAGTCAGAGTTCTCCAGAAAAACAGAACCAATTGCATATAAATATATGTGAGATTTATTATGGGAATTGGCTCACATGATTATGGAGACTGAGAGGTATCACACCGGCTGTCTATAAACTGCAGAACTGGGAAAGTCAGTAATGTAATCGAGTCCCAATCTGAAGGCCTGAGAAACAGGAGCACTGATGCCCAAAGGCAGGAGGAGACTGATGTCCCAGCCTAAACAGAGAGAGCAAATTCACCCTTCCTCTGCCTTTTGGTTCTAGTCAGGCCCTCAGTGGGTTGGATGATGCCTGCTCACATTGATGAGAGCATCTGCTTTACTCAGTTTACTGATGCAAATGCTAATCTTTTCCAGAAACACCCTCACAGACACACCCAGAAATGATGTATTACCAGCTATCTGGGCATCCCTTAGCCCAGTCAAGTTGACACATAAGATTAACCATCACACCACACCACCCCCTTTCCTATCAATTCTTCATCATGAAACCTCAGAAAAACTAGTCTGCGAACCACAGGATCCTGCTCAGAAAACAAGAGAGGAGGACGGCCAAAACCAGAGTCTTTGGGGGAGAGGTGAAAGCAGAGAAAGGAGAGGTAGGAGCACTCATATTTTGCAGCCGCCACAAAGAAATGTCCTCAAATTTTAAAAATGTCTTATAATTAAATGTGCCACTGGACAATCCCAACCATGTAGAGTGTGGATCTGGATATATACCTATACTTGGAGTTTTCTTAAGAAAGTGAGCATTCATGTATATTAATATGGAAATAAATTTCAAGTTGAGCATTTTATATGAGTTCTTATCTTGTTTTGTTTTGTTTTGTTTTGCCTCTAATGAAACAATCTCTATTTAGTGACCATGCACCAGTACATTATCCCTTAATTTGCAGCTGCAAGTGGATCAAGTCTTAAGTTTGATTGGCCCCTATTCCAAAGTTTCAAGACCAACTGTGGTCTTGGCCTAACAGTCAGCGTGAAGCTGTGCTCTCTGATCATACCTGCAGCGATGATTTAAGTCTAGCACACAGCAGCCCTTTCATACATCCATAAAACTATGACCTGCATCCTCCAGTCTCAGAGTGGTGCCTGCATTCAAGGAAAAAACTCCAGCAACCAGCTAAGATTTCAAAATAAAGACATCCCTGACTAGTATTTTTCAAACACTATGAAAGGTATATAACTACTATTATAACTTTTTTTGTTTTGTTTTGTTTTGTTTTTGAGACAGAGTCTCACTCTGTTGCCCAGGCTAGAGTGCCGTGGCGTCAGCCCAGCTCACAGCAACCTCAAACTCCTGGGCTTAAGCAATCCTCCTGCCTCAGCCTCCCGAGTAGCTGGGACTACAGGCATGCGCCACCATGCCCAGCTAATTTTTTCTATGTACTTTTAGCTGTCCAGATCATTTCTTTCTATTTTTTAGTAGAGACAGGGTCTTGCTCTTGCTCAGGCTGGTCTCAAACCCCTGACCTCCAGTGATCCTCTTGCCTCGGCCTCCCAGAGTGCTAGGATTATAGGCGTGAGCCACTGCGCCGGGCCTTATAACTGTTTCTTAAAGTCATTTTTATTCTTGTACTTTTTTTTTTTTTTTACGCCTCATGGCTTTCCCAAGCCAACCTGGCCTCCTAAACACCTTAAAGGGCCCTCTCCCTGCCCCAGTTCACACGTATCTTGGCTTCTCATTCCTCTCCCTTTCTTCTCAATTAGTCATCAACAAAATCCAGGGAAAAAAGTCTGCAAAGGCAGAATTGTCTTCAAATGGTGGAGGAAGAGAAGAAACTGAGTAAGCAAAGCCAAAATACTCTCAAGGAGTCGGAGGCGGGGGAAAGCTGGTGACATTCATCTCGTAATAAATTTTCTCCATCACAAATCCCTGCTGGGGTTAGACAAGGGAGTGCATCATCTGTTACATCATTGTGTCCTCTCTCTGTGAGCACTGGAAAACACGCACGTTTCAGTATCACGAAAAGCTGTGCTTCTCCTGAACAGCAGATTCATTTTTGTGGATGCTGGCAATCCTCTACCAGTAGTGCTTTTGTGTCTGCACAGGTCATTAAGAAGTCTACGCCAAATTTACACCATAACTCTAGTAACATGCAATATGGTATCTACAGTATGCAAACCCATGTGCTATTAATAATGTCACATCTGGATTTAATATTTCCTATGCTTATTTTTTTAATCTACCAATTTACTCATCTATTTGTATTCTGTGTAATTTTATAAATGGTTTCAGATGCATTGCAGAATGAGGTGGCATATTAAATGAATGAATGAACGAGTAGAAACATTTGTATCTTTCCCTCTATTTCTTCCTTTACAAGGTTGTACCTGCCTTCTCTGCTTGATTTTTCTACATCGGCTCTAACAACAAGATCCCTATTTCTGTCTGGGATTCCCCGCCTTCTTGCAGTGACCTGGGGTCATAAGCTAGAAGTCATCTTTGGCTTCTCCTTTGCCTTCTCTCTCAGGTGGTCACTAAGTCCTGCCAGTCCTTACTTCAACAGCTGCTGCAAATCTGTCCCTTCCTTTCCATTCTCAATGCCAGATTCTTGCCCAGGCCCTCATCAAGTCTTGCCTAGACCATTGCAATATTTTCCTAACTAATTTCCTTGGCTGCAGACCTTCTCCATTCCAAATCATCATACAGATGTGCATCATTATTCCTAAAGCACCACTCAATGCATATAAACTTCTTTATTTTTTTTTTTTTTTTGGTCTTTCCTAAATTTAAGCCCCCAATTTTTTTAAATGTTAAGATTCTTTTACATCAAACTATCTTGGAGGCTTTCCAGGTGGTCCCCAGGTAACCACAAAGATTTAGCTCCTCACCTTATGAAAAGAGAGATGCTAAAACAATAAGATATGTTTCATGACCTTCATATTTTAAAGAGCTCTCTCAACTACACAAACGACTGAAATAAATATGTCAATGCCTGCTTTCGGGATCTAGTCCAAATCAGGCTTTTTCTTTCTTAAGCGAAGACTAACCTAACCCTCCATTTGGACATTTCCAACTATTGCTAAAACCTTCTCACAATTTGTGCATAAAAGACAATGTTAATTTTAAGGGTACTTATTAAAAACTAGGAACTTATCATAAACCCACTGCCTATCTTACTGTTCCTCTTGATCCTCATCTTGGGCTCACCCACCTTGTTTATCTGCAGTAGGCAGCCCAATTTATTTTTGATCAACACATCTAGGCCGGTTGATTGTTACTTATAAAACTCTTGTATTGTCTGCTTCCTACACACTAATTAAATGCTGCTCTGATCTAAACCCAGGAACCTTACCTCCTGTTCCTAATACAGATGATTCTCATGATGTCCAAGCACTGCTCTAAGCATGCCCTGTTCTGCTTTGACTGATATTCTACTCTGATGAAAACCCTAATATGATATTATTTGGCGATTTCTCACATCTTAAGAATAATCAATGGATGCCTGTAGTCCCAGCTATTCAGGAGGCTCAGGCAGGAAGATTGCTTGAGCCCAGGAGGTTGAGGCTGCAGTGAGCTATGATGACGTCACTGCACTCTAGCCCAGGCAACAGGGTAAGATTCTGACTCAAAAAAAAAAAAAATTTACAGACGTGTTTTAAGATATATTACCAACATATTATTCCTGAAGCTCTAAGAATATAAAATGAGCTAATGGCATCTTATAATCAAAACTGTCCCAGTTTTCCATTTTAATGGGATCTATTAAAATCTCTATAAATTCTCTCACTGTATAAAATTGTTACATAAAGCCCTGAGAGACCCACCTTGACTCTTCCTCTGATAGATTCCATTTGGAACATTCTGGTCCTGTCAGATATGATCAGGTGGATATGCACTCATAAATACAACAAATGCAAGCTGCGGTTTCAAAAGGTACATTGCTGGATCCACCATGTGATACAGACTTAGGAGACCAAATAAATTCAAACAGATTCCAATGAAAGTTAGCCTTCAAACTATGCTGAAAAAAGGCCATTTCAGGTACTCTTAACCACAAGTACTGTTCTTTAAATTCCAAGACATACATGCTTCCCAGTAAACATACTTAGGGTCTTCAATCTGGATCCTACAATCTGCACCACTGTTCTTCTGACCCCCAGGTTCACTAAAAACGCTCCAGAAGCAGAGAACCTCTGGAAATCCTCAGCTTCCTTTCCAATCCTCTTTAGATGGAAAAGATGACTTACTTTAGGTGTAGAAAGTTTCCTTTCAATACCTTTGAATCAACACCTATGATTGGGTTAAATGAATTATAATTTGACTTAAGTTTTACTGTTTGTCTCTTTCTTCTTTACTTCTTTCCTTTTGTATCAATTCTTTTTGCTTTCTTGCTTTTGTTCTTTTTTTTTTTTTTTTTTTTTTTTTTGAGACAAGGTCTTGCTCTGTTGCCCAGGCTGGAGTGCAGTGGTCTGATCTGATCATAGCTCACTGCAACCTCAAACTCCTGGCTCAAGCAATCCTCTTGCCTCAGCCTCCTGGGTAGCTGGGACTATAGGCGCATGCTACCACATCTGGCTACTTTTTAAATTTTTTGTGGGGACAGGGTCTCGCTGTGTTGCCCAGGCTGGTCTTGAACTCCTGACCTCAAGCGATCCTCCTAACCTCAGCCTCCCAAAGTTTAGGATCACAGTCATGAGCTAACATGTCTGGTCACTCTTTTCTTAACTGCTTATTTTCCTATAAAATACTCTAAGCTAAATTTGTCTTTCTCAAAGAATTGCAGTGACCACCAATCTTGCTAAATATTAAATTTGATATATAGCCTCAAAACTCACTAACATATATATTTTAACTTTTGACATATCTATATGCTTTAATAGGATCATTAGCCTCGACCAATTAGCTGCTATTACTGACATTTCTCAGAGCCTCAAAAGAATCTAAGGGCATCAGAAAATAAGGGAATGTGAGACTAATTATGTAAACTGTGGTCCAATTATTTTCCTGTAAAGCTCTGCAGGAATCATTGCATGATTTTTTTTTTTTTTTAACTCTCCTAGGGATTTTGTCCTCAAAAATCAGACCAATTAAGATAAGACTGTTCTCGGTATCTATTGCCATTAAACAATACCTCATTAGATATCACTAAGTCTACTCTTCTTGAATAATGACACAGCCTTCATGTCCTGAACATATTAAAATATCATCTGTTCTTTAGACATGGTAATCTAGTTTTTCCAAGTATTCAAAGCCATTCTTCCATTGCTCATATTTTATTGAGAGCTTGACATGGTAACTCATCCAGAGTGGTTAATATAGTGGATTTCATTGGTTTACACAACGATTCCTGAACTATAATGTATAATACACAATTTATCTCTGACAATGACCCCAATATTAAAAATAAAAAACTCAAACTTGAGTTGATCAGGAGTCTGGTATAAATTTGGTGGCTAAAATAGTACTAAATAATAAAATTGCTCAAAACTATTTATTGGCCAGTTAAGATGAAGTCTGATAATATTTAATGCATTTTATTGTACCTGATAATCAATTGATAAAGGGGATAAAAGTAATTTGCTTAATTAAAACTGATCAAACCAATCCTTGAGGCTTATTCTCTTGATTAGGCCTAGGCTAACTAAAAATTCAATGCAAAATAGGAGGCCAGGTGAAATGGTTCACATTTGTAATCCTAGCATTTTGGGAGGCCAAGGCCAAAGGATCACTTGAGGCCAAGAGTTTGTAACCAGTCTGGGCAACATAACAAGACCCCTGTCTCCACAAAAAAATAAAATAAAAAATTATCCAGGCATGGTGGTACATGCCTGTAGTCCCAGCTACTCGGTAGGCTGAGATGGGAGGCTTGCTTGAGCCCGGGAGTTCAAGGTTACAGTGAGCTATGATGCCACTGTACTCTAGCCTAGGTGACATAGCTAGACTCTAACTCTAAAAAAAAATAATAATTAAAAAAGTATGTTCCACTACAACTATTATGGATCCATAAAAATTAAAAACAAACAAATATGTGCTTGCTTTGGCAGCATATACCCTAAAATTGGAAAGATACAGAAAAGATTAGCATGGCCCCTGTGCAAGGATGACATGCAAACTCATGAAGTGTTCCATATTTTAAAAATAAATAAATAAATAAATAAAAGAGCCATAGAAAGAAAAAAATAGTTTCCCATGTTCCTTTGGTATCTGTAATTATCCTCATACGTGTTTGTCTTCCTCTGCTTTTAACTGATGACATTACACAAAAAGAGACTGAGGCCCTCATGGAAATTCTGCTTCTTTAGGATTTTGTTTTGACAGACTTGTGTGCTTGTTGATTGTCTCTCTCTCCCCCACTAGAAATGTAAGTTCCATGAGAAGAGGAACTTTGCCTTGTGCACCATTATACCCTTGGTCTGCCTAGAATGTAAAAGTGCTTGGAATGTAATAGATGCTAATGACAATTTGTTGAATAAATGGGTTTCCGTCTTTTGCTCAGGTAGAGAACAATGTAGACGTATTCTCAGCACTTGGAAGGAACAGCCCAGCTGGCCTCTTGGTGGTGGCCACGTGTGTGGCTGTGACAGTGGCCAGGCAGGGAGAGCAGTGTTTCAAAACAGAGAAGAGACACCTCTGTGGGGCTGTCAGAACCAGGACTCAGAACACTGGCTTTGTCACTCACTGTTGCTTCAGTAGCCAAGATTGGGTCTTGGACACCAGTACACGTCTTTGGGAATTCCAAAGATCTGTTTAGGAAGAGGCTTTTGAAGAGATTGGACTTCTTGCAGTCAACTGCCATCAAGGCTTAGATATGTGTATTAATGGGACCACAGTTGTATTTGCCAGTTTAAGACATTGGGATTACATTTATACTTTCCATTTTAAATATGTATAATCAGCCTTCCTGACTTATTTGTAAATTTCTCAAGGGCAGGCAGTCAGTATGTATGGGGGGTTTTATTTGGCTGCTGATGAAATGAAAACAACCTTTAGAGGTCTAAATCCAGGGAAATGAAGAACAATTAAAAGTAGGTCAAGCTCTTCCTCTCTCATCCTATGCTCTATTCATGAGGCCCCTGAAAATAATTTTTATTTATTTATTTATTTATTTTGACACAGAGTCTCACTTTGTTGCCCAGGCTAGAGTGCCATGGCATCAGCCTAGCTCACAGCAACCTCAAACTCCTGGGCTCAAGCAATCCTCCTGCCTCAGCCTCCCAAGTAGCTGGGACTACAGGCATGCGCCACCATGCTTGGCTAATTTTTTCTATATATATTTTTAGTTGTCCATATAATTTCTTTCTATTTTTAGTAGAGATAGGGGTCTCACTCTTGCTCAGGCTGGTCTCAAACTCCTGAGCTCAAACAATCCACCTGCCTCGGCCTCCCAGAGTGCTAGGATTACAGGCGTGAGCCACCACGCCTGGTTTAAAAATAATTTTTAAACCATATGATACTAGAAAATGCGGCAGCAAGAAGGTTGACTGGATTAACATAATTGAGCATCTAATGTGATCTGATGATGGTGTCTGATTCTTTATTTTTCAGAATAGCCAAAAATAAGCTGCTGTGTTTCTGTTTATTATTCAGAGAGAGAAGCCCCAAAAGAACCTGACCAAGAACAAAGGGTTGAGCCCAATTTAGCTACTGACTTCTTGTGTGATCCTGAATCCATTATTCAACTTCTTTCCAACTATATTTCCTCCTCTGTTAAACAGGGACATTTTTGTCTGTGTCTCACAGAGTTGTTACACAGGTTAATAAAAGGTAATATAATATAGAAATACTTACAATGTAAACTATTCTATATTAAAAGTGTTGGAGTACCCCCATCAGTCATTGAATGCATTTGAAGCAGTATTTAGGTTGTGGGCTATTTGCTATTACTGGAAAAACCATATGGTCCTCTATGGTGCAAACTTATGCAGGTAACAAACGTCATTGCTTTGCAAAAATATGTTGAAAGCAAAGGGTCCTCTCTCTGC
The DNA here is from genome assembly GCF_041146395.1 of Eulemur rufifrons. Lineage (NCBI taxonomy): Eukaryota > Metazoa > Chordata > Mammalia > Primates > Lemuridae > Eulemur > Eulemur rufifrons. The sequence continues at coordinate 83,042,826 of NC_090984.1, forward strand.
ACAAAGTGTGAGGGAAGCCATTGTTTTCAGTCCAGAAATGTTCAACTACAATTTCCAAAGCATTTCCAAAAGCGGAAAAGAAATTTAACATGCTGTACCTTTGAAAGTTACATCTGGCTCAAGCCAGTAACTCATCCGTTTGCTTTTATTTCAACTCCTGGCTCGGAACAAGCAGCGTGATCACTGCTCATCCCTACAGACTGTGTCACTCTCTGTTAACCTCAGCCTCTTGCTGATGCCAGGAAGCATCATCACACAGGAAGCATTTCTTACAGACTAGGCTAAAAAGCTGAATAGGTTAATCGACAAATGTTAGAAAAAAATTATAAATAAGATCTATGCACAGGACATAAACATTTGTAAAGACTCTAAATAGTTTCAGATATTTCCTGTTTTCCTTCTTACTTATCACCAGCCCATCAGCAACATAGTACAGTTTGATGTTTGATAAACACAAATTTAAGAAAAAGAAACAGTTTTATTTCCTTGTGAGTGTAGGAGAGGGAAGCCACCGAGAAGGCTCTGTGTCTTTTAATGTCAGGATAAATGGCAGAATCAGAGAACAGGAAGGAATATCAGATAGATGTTTAAATAGCAGACACCTAGGAGGTTTTCCATTTTATCTTAAAGGATTTTGCAAAGATAGATATTCTATTACCATTTTAAGTGGTCTAATGCTTGAACTCTCTTAGATCAACAGAAAGCTTCTCTTCTTTGCTATGAGTTTAGTATATATTCCATCTCCTCTGAAGAGACAGAAAACAGCTATTTAGCATTAACTTCTTGATTACCATTGGAATATATAATACTGCTGTGTATTTATATATAAATATGTAAAACCTATATAGCACCTTTATAAGGATGAATGAGGAAAGATACCTCCTCTAGGTGGATGCACGTTCTGACAAGCAGATGGTGCCTTAGTATGAGAAAAAAGGTGCTCCTCCTCCTGATGAATTCAGCCTGAGCCATTGGCCTTCTTGGCTGCGACCCCTTGTGCAGTGCACAAACTCCACAACTGTATAGAGTAATTCTTCAGTGCTCCAGATAGTCATTGTCACAGCAGGGCTTTCCAGCAATAAAGGTATCTCAAATCTGCATGGTTCTTTAGAGTTTACAAAACTCTTTCTGGATTATCTCCTTTAATTCCTTCAAGAATCATTTAAGGAAGTATTATCTCTGTTTCATAGATAAAGAAGACTTGAGAGGTTAAAGTACGTGGCTGGGAAGTGGCAAGGCCAGGCAGTGGAAACCAAGCCTTCTATTTCACACCCAGTCCTTACTCCACAGCATCAAAGCTGCTCCTTCTTTCTTCCCCAGTTTAAACACACCAGCTTTGTGGAGCATAGGGCTCCAAAATCCAGACACCATCACAGAGGTCAACTGATGAGTCAACAAGAACCAAGAAGTACAGCTCTTGAGGCTGAGTGAAGTGTGGCTCTCAAGTTGATAAGAGTGTCCTTGCTACTACAGCTTGCCCGCGGTTCCTTCTCTCAAGGATGTGACGTTACTACTTAACACTACAATTTGACAACATTCATCAGAACGCCATGCTTACCCTCGGGCTTTCCTCATTTTGCATAATACCTGCAACATTTCATTTTAGATCCCAAATGCCCACTTCAACTTAATCATTTGTCAAATCCATTTTTAATCCGTTTTCTGACACTCCTCTTCGTCCTGCCTGATTTAGTGGCATCTACAAATTTAACCAATGTAAGCTCAATATTTGATTGATTTTAAGTCATGTGGATTTCTCTGTCTTAGATCTTCCAGTCTTGATAGAATCCTTGGCAAGGGTGTTAAATTATGTAAGGCCATGTCTCTAAATGCATTAGAGCAAGGGTCAACAAACTTTTTTTGTAATAGGCCAAAGAGTAACTATTTCAGGTTCTGCAGGACATATGGTCTCTATCACAACTACTCAACCATTGTAGCCCAAAAGCAGCTACAGACAATTTACAAGCACACGGGCATGGCTGTGTTCCAATACAGGTCCATTTATGGGCACTAAAATTTGAATTTCATATAATTTTCACATGTCACAAAATATTATTTTCCTTTTGATTTTTTCTGCTCTTTTAAATATCTAACAATTCCTAGTTCACAGACTATATAAAAACAGGCTAGGATTTGGCTAGCTTTGCTAACCTCGACACAGAGATCAATACCTACATTAAGATACTGTGAGCTAGAGACAGCTATAACTTTCATCCCTCCCTTCATGGTTTTCCAGGCAGTAAAATCACCAGTATCAAATCTAAAAGCCCAAAGGTAGAAAATAAAATTGCCTTTAATGAAATAGATTTCATATTCAATCTAGAAACAACTACTGCCTTCAAGTTTGATTACACATGGCTGTAGCTAAGTATACTCATTTATTCACATGAGGTTTCAGATTTTCATACTTCCCCTTTCCCTTCAGACTTTGGCTTCATGAAGTGCTCACAGAGAAAACATATGAAAAGATTTTTTACTCCATGTTAATAATAAATAGCTCCGGGCAGAGAGCACTGGCTGCTCTCTGTGTTGCCCTTGGCTCTGGCGTCAGGGTGGCCACGTTGACTTCTTCTTCCTGTCTTGGGTGATTTTCCAGGTCTGTGGTACTTGGTTCCTAGATTGGTTGCATGCTTCTGTGAGTTGAATAATTGATTCAGATTCAGGATGGTGGATTCTGGACAAATTCTTTTTCAAGAGGCATTTCAAGCCGATGGAATGAACTGGGGAGAAAGAGCTGATAGAGAAACAGAGAAACTGCCTGTGGCAGAAAATTTAAAGTGGCCTCCCAGACTAGGGGCCTTATTAGGACTCTGCACCTGAAAACACTATGCACTAGAAGTTGGAAAATCCGCATCCTATGGATTTAGCTATTTGAGGCTTTAGCTACGATGTCTGGATCCTAGACTGATGTCTGAACCTTTGCCTCCGCTCCTTTGCCTCATCCTGTCCTCAGGTATCTCTGCTTCTGGTTTGCCCAATGTGGGGATTTCCCAGTTCCTGCCCTAACTCTTGCCTCCAACTCTGGCCTCCACCTCCATTGGTGTGGCTATACTTCTGAATTAGTGATTCTCTTTCCCTGCTGTTCTGCTCTTTTCAAACAGCAAAGTTGGGTTCTTGGGGAGGAGAAGAATGCAAATTAAAATGAGAAGGTATCATGTTTCTTATCAAATCAGTAATACACATAAATATATAATTTCATTATATATAGTTATAACTATACATATAGTTAATTCTGTTAAGTGTGCCATGAAACGTTTGCACACCTACCTTGCACAGTGCAGGTAGGTGTGCAAATAAGAACACTGGATAACCCTGTTAGGATACAATTTGATATCATACATCAAAAGCCTTAAAATTGTTTGTATCCTTCAATTGCATAGCCCGTTTCTAGGACTATATCCTAAAAGAATACTTAATATAGGAAAAAATCTTTCAGCACAGATATATTCACCTTAACATAATTGTTATAGAAAACAGATAACCTAAATATCCAACCATTGGGAAAAGACTTAGCTGTATTGTATATACTTGATGCGTAGCATATTTATAATACAATAAAAAGTGAAAAAAGCTGGATACAAGATTGTGTGTGCTGTATGACTTCCACCATTTAAGAGAGTATTTGCACCGAAAAGATTGGAAGAAAATATTCCAAATACTAGTTACTTTCCTGTTTGTAGTTGTATGCGCTTCACATGTACTACTATATGCACACTGGTACAGTCAGAGGGAAACACATGGAAAGGTTGGTAACATAATACATTGCCTTTACAAAGCATCTGAACATAGAGTTGCATACACAAAATAAGTGCAATGAGTTAAAAAAAATCCAAACTCTACATCAGGGACATCAAACTTAAATACCTACAGGAGCCAAACCAGCAGCACAAACAAATAAAAGAAACCACAAAGGGACAATGGCAAACTGGCAAGCATGTGCCCCTTCTGACAGTGGCCACTTCTCCTCAACTCCTGCCTGTTGGGAATGCAGGCTCAATTTTTCAACAAGAACCCTATATCTGGATTAAATGTGATATATCTTAATTTTTGCATGCTAAGGTCATTGAATTTAAACTAAAAATATATTGCATAAACCAAATAAAACATGTCAGCTTTTTTTTTTTTTTTTTTTTCTTTTTCCAAAGGTTGCCCATTGACTCCTTCTGCTCTGTATCCGGGTAAAAACGTTGCAGGCACAGAGTCGTTAGAGAGAATCAGATCAAAATGGAAACAGCCACCATGGCTGGGTGATGGGATTGTGGTGATGTCTGTTCTTTCTTATGCTTCCACGTATTCTAAATTTTCTTGAATATGTACGGATGCTTTTATAATGGAAACATGAAAACATTGTTTTTCACCAAATCACAATTTCTTTCTTTCTTTCTTTCTTTCTTTTTTTTTTTTTTTAAGATTTCTCAGAACCTGGAGCCTCTTTTTCTCCTTTCGCTCTACATATTATGGCTGTTAAATTAAACATTTAATTTTTTTTAAAGGCAGATGTTACACAGACAACACCAACAGAGCCATAGGGAGATACAAGACTTGTAGACGCCAGCATAAAACGTGGCAAGTGTGTGAAATGAACAGCGAAATAGGCTGTCGCTCCATCTCTGCTCCTGCTCCCTTGCCCTCTTCCTACCAACACCCAATCAAAAGTAGGGACCACATCCCTTGAGCCTGCTTTATTACAAGAGTGCAGGGAAGTAGGTAAAGTTACGGAATTTATGATATTATAGGAAGAGTTGAAGTCGTGGAAAAAGTGAATGATTTTACATTCTATCCAGAATTATTTTAATAATTCTACTTGGAAAGCTGAGCTATTTCTCCAGATATTAAAAAGAGAAAAAAAGTAACAAAAGGCCATCTGCAATTCTACTCAAGACGGAGCCACAGATGTTAGAGAAAAAGTATAAAGGAAGTCAGATTTGCTCTTCTACAAGTTCAAGAGCCATTAAGGGCCCTTGTAATTTCCTTTACCTTCTCCTTGTAAGTTCAAAGGAATAGTTCAGGTTCTACTTTGTGCTCGGAGGTGGCATGGCCTGTGCATGGGGGAGTCATATTTTCATTCTTCCCTTTGCTTCTCCGTGTGCTCTATTTTCAGGCCTGACTTAGAGCCCCTGGGAAGCTTCCCGCTTGGGCCTAAGGAGCCTGAGCCCGGGTTGGGGAGGTGGGCTTGCTTGGAGTCCTGGGGCACAATGTCGAGCAAGGGGTCGTGAGGTGAAGCGGCTGGGGAAGGGCTTTGTATGACTTTGAATTTCTGCCAGGATTTCTAATGGTCGCCAGATTTTTCCCTGAAAGATTATATGTTTGTCTCAGGGCTGGTATATGTTTAATGATCAGTTCTCCTGATCTGAGAAGAGCCCTGATTTACAGCATTTCCTGATTTTTGCAGTGTCAATATTCTCATCATAGCTGATTTTAAGCTACCAATCTGATGTCACCAAAAGCAGAGTCAGGAAGAGATGTATACAGTGGTTCCTCCAGCACACTGCTCCGTGATGGTTCAGCCAAAGGGTCTGTTGCTTCCCAGTAGGGTTGCTAAGCCTTCTTAAGTTTTTGTTTTGAAGAAGTCCAGCTCAAGTCTCCATTGCGGCTTTCGCTTCCTTTGTTTAGACAAAAAGCACAGTCTTACTCTGTGATCTTTTAAAACTTAGATTGTTTAAACTTAAAATATTTTAACCGGTGTTGCTCTTTTCCTATGGTTTATCTTTTAATTTTATTGATTTTATTTTTTTTACCATTGTTTATTTCAGATGGAGAACACTGGATTTGGAATCACCCCTTCCCTAAAAGAGGTAGATAGTTCACAGCGTGGTCCATAATGAGAGGGCCTCATTATTCACCTAAAACACTTGTGAGCCTCAAAAATAAACAACACCTTTTATTATTTACTTTTATTACAAAAGTTAAACATGTTCTCTGTGGCATACTAGAAAATACAATTTAAAAAGGAGAAAAAAGCCATAAGCAAAATGAAATAAAAATTACCCATCCTTCTAACAACCAGATATAACAACTAGACATAATTAGCATATGTCCTTCTATATATATGCGTGTATACTTGTTTTTGTTCACAAAATGAAATCATACTGTGCAGTCAGCTTGGTAACTCTCTCTTTTCCATGTCAATGAACACATTTTTACTGTGTCCCTTTTAATGTTGTGGTGTGAGTATTCCATTATACTGACACACCTTGATTTATCCAAAATCCTATAGTTGGGCATTTAGGTTGTTTCTTATATTGTGTATCCTTGTATGTATACTTTTATATATTTGTGCGAGTATTCCTTTAGGCCAAATTTCTGAAAGTGTAACTGCTTGATCAAAGAGTCTCCAGCTGTTTTTTTTTTTTTTTTTTCCACCTTTGATTGGATTGCCAAACTGAAGCTAGTGATGAGAGGGTTGGGGAAGTGTAATGGGCTGCACCTGGAAGGAGTTTAATTGCAGTGATAAAAATACTCTTCTAGAGAGTGGAAACAGTGAAATACCTTGTACTTAAAATTATAGCTGAAGGGAGGGAAGAAGGGTGAGGAGATAGGACCTTTATCCAGAAAGGATTTCCTCCAAAGGTGAAAGCAAGCTAAAGTAGGAACCTGGAAAGGTGATGTATTGGGATCTGTGGTCAGAGATCCTGGAAATTTGAGCTTTGGATCTAAGCCCAGCTACCGCCTGGGATATAAATGATATTAGCTCTGCTGTTCAGGTTAGGTATGTGTAACTGTAGTAGTCACCTCCTGTTGCAATTCTACTATGTTTGAGACAACCCCCAGATCTCGGTGGCTCAGAATAACAAATGTTTATTTCTTACTCACCATCTGCGAGTCAGCGGCAGTGACTCCCCTTCATGATGAATGTCAGATTCAAGACATATGTCTCTCCTGCACACCTACGTCCAGCACCCACAATGAAGGTTCACTGGCTACTGGAGCATGAGCTCCCAATAGGGCAGACACATGAAGACCTTGAAGCCGGTGCTCAAAACTGTCACTGTGGTCTTCTCTGTCCACATTCCACTGGCCAAAGTGAGTCATGTGACCAAGCCAGGTGGGGATGGGGAAGCTGATTCTGCTCCAAAGGGAAAGGGAGTAGAGAGAAGTAGTTTGCACTAAATAATATTCAATCAATCACAGCAATTCTGTGAGGTTTTGCACATCTAATGAAGGTGTTGCATGAGCTAGTTCCTCCTGAAAGTGCTCCCAAGCTGAGAAAGAAAAGGGTATACAATAAAAGGGTGAAAACAATGAAATGAGCAGCTTTCTATGTAATTCTCTAGTAGGAAATCTCTCTCACAAGTTCCTAATCACCTCTAAGTTGTACCAGAAAGAAAGTGGGTTGAAATTATTGCCCGAAAGCAAGGTGGATCCTGATTTGGAGGGGCTTTTATATATATATGTTTCAGGGAGCATTCTTAAAGAAAAGAAATACAAAATTATAAATATAAATTAGACTAATAAGTATTTATTTAGAATGGAAAGATAAACCATAAATTATACATTTTGAAAAAACTGAGCAAAGGCATTATATGTAACCAAAATGTTTATACCCCATAATATTCTGAAATAAAAACAAATACCAACATCCAGAATTAATAGATTCAGTCATTCTTCTGGCATGATAGTTCTGACTCCAAATATTTCAAATTTGTTTCTTCTCCATAACCTTCACATTTCACCCTGGACATCAGGAACCCTGGACCCTGTTCATAGTATTATACCACCTCTGACCCTAGACCTTCATATTGAGTGAGTTAATACAGAGAATATTCTGGAAACAATCTAAGTGTCCATCAACTGATGAATGAATGAACAAAATGGAATACTATTCAGCCACAAAAGGGAATGAAGTATTGATTCATGGTATAACATGAATGAATCTTGAAAATATGCTAAGTGAACGAAGCCAGACACAAAAGGTCACATACTGGATGATTCTATTTATATGAAAAGTCTAGAATAGTGAAATCCATGCAGATAATAAATTAGGAGTGGATTAAGAGATTGGGGCTGGCAGTGGTGGAGGAGAAAATAGGAAGTGACTATTAGTGGGATTTTTTGGAGGGGGTAATGACAATGTTCTAGAATTAGTGATGGTAGTTGTTCAACCTTGTGAATATACTAAAACCATTGGATTGTATACTTCAAAAGGTCAATTTTATGGCATGTGAGTTATATCTCAATTTTTTAAAAAGAAAGCATTCTTAGAAGCCATTCCTACATGCAAACAGCTAGAGACAACTATACCCAGAAGTGCCTGAAGACTATATAAATATTATAAAAATAGAAAAAAAAACCCAAAGTGTTTTTCCTACTCTTACATACCACCGAATACACTTCTAAAACCATATGTGTGACATTTCTTTCCACGCACCAAGCAATTCTCCAGCAGACACAAGCTGGATGTCCTCTAATTTAATTCAATTCTGACACTATCTACCTGGAGATAGATAGCATCAGATCCCACAGGTTAAGGGCTCAGTCCCACAAGACTCCCCCCCCCACTCCAGATGCCAGTCGCAAGCCCCGTGTTGCTTTACCAGTGCTTCTGACCGACTAGCTATAAATCAGGATCCCTGGACCCCTTCTTTGGGTCCTATTAATTCGCTAAGACAGCTCACAGAACTCAGGGAAAATTTACACTTACTGGTTTATTATAAAGGACATTATAAAGATGAATAGCCAGATAGGAAAGCTGCATAGGTCAAGGTATGGCAGAAGGGGCTATCTAGGGCCCCCAGCCACCAGTCATCTCATTAATATACAAAAGACGCTCTTATCACTCCAGAGATTCCAATGATGTTAGGAGCTGTGTGTCAGGAACCAGGGGCAGAAACCAAATATATACCATTATGAGCTGCATAACAACATTTCAGTCAAGGAGGGACTGTATATATGACGGTGGTACCGTAAGATTACGATGGAGCTGAAAAATTCTTGTTGACATCATAGCTGTGGCAACATTGTAGAGCAATGCATTGCTCACGTATTTGTGGTGATGCTGGTGTAAACCTAGGCACTGCTAGTCATATAAAAGTATAGCACATACAATTATGTACAGTACGTGATACTTGATAATGATGATAAGTGACTATGTTCCTGGTTTATGTATTTACTATATTATACTTTTTATCATTATTTTAGAGTATATTCCTTCTGCTTATCAAAAAAGGGTTAACTGTAAAACAGCTTCACGTAGGTCCTTCAGGAGCTATTGCAGGGAAGTCCTTGTCATCATAGGAGATGAGAGCTCCACTTATGTTACTGCCCCTGAAGACCTTCCAGTGGGACGAGATGTGGAGGTGGAAGACAGTGATATTGACGATCCTGACCCTGTGTAGGCCTAGGCTAATGTTTGTGTCTTTATTTTTAACAAAAAAGTTTAAAAAGTAAAAAATAAAAAATCTTTAAAGTAGAAATAAGCTTATAGAATAAGGATATAAAGAAAGAAAATAGTTTTGCACAGCTAAAAAGGTGTGTTTTAAGCTAAGTGTTCTTACAAAAGAGTCAAAAAGTTAAAAAAAATTAAAAGTTTATAAAGTAAAAACCTTATAGTCAGTTCAGATTAATTTATTATTGAAGAAAAAATTTTTTTATAAATTTAGCGTAGCCAAAGTGTACAGTGTTTATGAAGTCTACAATAGTGTACAGTAATGTCCTAGGCCTTCACACTCACTCACCACTCACTCACCCAGAGCAATTTCTAGTCCTACAAGCTCCATTCATGGTAAGTGCCCTATATAGGTGTGTCATTTTTTAATCTGGTGTACCTCATTTTTACTGTATTTTTTTGATGTTTAGATGAGTTTAGATACACAAATACTTACCATTGTGCTACAATTGCTTACAGTATTCAGTACAGTAACATGCTAGACAGGTGTGTGGCCTAGGAGCACCAGGCCACACACTACTATTAGGTGTGTACTAGGCTATGCCATCTGGGTTTATGTAAGTTCACTCTGGGATGTTCACACAATGAAGAAATCGCCTAACGATAATACATTTCTCAGAACATAACCCTCGTTGTTAAGTGACATGTGACTATTATTTCTTACTATATCACAATATCACAGGTACATTTTACTAAACCCAAACTAAATATGTTCTCAATTTAAAATCCCTTTAGCCAGATCCCAAAATGCCCTCAGCCACTCAATGCCACATGGCATGAAGAGATAGCGATGGACGGGAAGTCCATGCAGACAAGAACACTGGTTTTACTTTTGCAAATTTTACAAAAACTTATGACCAGGTGAATACCTTGCCAGGGCCCAGCAGGGAAGGGCTCTGAAGTTTAAGCACCGTAGTTGATCCCTTCACGCCCAGTTTCCCACCCCACATCCCTACCCCCGCCCTTGTGTAGACCACACACATTTAAAAAATGTTAAGTGGTCCTGAATCTTTTCATACTTCTTCTTGAAGGGAAATGAAGCAATGATTTTTTAAGTTATTAATTCCTATTTACAATGTACCCTAGAAGATTGACACATTTACCCTAACAAAGAAAAAAGAAAAAAAAAAAACTCTTCTTTGTCCAGGACTAACCTTTTTCCCCCTTCTCTATGAAATAGAGAGTAGCCTCTGGTTGGAATCTTTCTTGGCACAGCCTGCCTCTGCCTAGAGGATCGGAGCCCAGATTTCATCTCACCACGGCGGCCTACGGAGAATTGCAGAGCCCTCCAAATCCTCTCTGCACTGACGACAGCCCCTCCGCCCGCCCTGGCCCAGGAGGAATGCCCTGGCCCTGGCTGCCTCCCTCCTAAGCTTCTTTCCTTCTCACTTGGATTGGGCTCAGGTGCCCTTAAATCCTCCAGCTACCTGGAACCAAACTGCTTCTCAGCCTGGAGGAGCAGCCCTGCCAAGTCCAGGAGCTTGAAATTCAGTCATTTGGGGGGATCATGTAATTCCAAACTCCAAAAAACATAATAGAGATTTTTTTTTTCACATTGAATGTATTTCATTGACCCATTTCCCTGTGACCAAAAAATATTCTTTTGGATGTAAACTTCTAACTTCCCACGTAGGCATTAACAAGAAAACAGCTTTAAGAAAATAAATTGTCCCTCCTTCCTAACCAAACTTGCATCCCCTCTTCTTATGCCACTGGCCATCAGAGGGTTGGTTTCTGAGGGACCTGGATAGTCTACCCAGAACTGAGACTGTCATTTCAAAATGTAGACTGTGTGTTACAAGCTGCAGTTTCCTCCAAATTCCTAGAAATAGTTGTGCTTAAAAACTAGATTAAGAATTTGGCTACATAAAGTCAAAGCTAGACCTGGGGGGGCGGGGGTGGAAATAAAAATAAAAGAATTTAGCTACAGACAAGGAATAAAAGTTAAGGAGGTTGGCTTGGAAAGGAAATCTAAGATGCAGACTTATAAAAGACTGCTGAGAAAGGTAGGCGCAGACCAGGGGTTCTACATGTGGAAGCTGTATACACTTGGAGCAGAAAGGGATCTGAGGCAACAGAGAGGATGTGGATATGACAGCAGCACCTGCCAGGCAGCAATGATGGGGACTCTGCCCTGGAGCCAAACAAGATTAGAGGCAAAGCAACAGGTGGCCGATGACCTCAGGAAGGAGTGGTGAGTACCAACATCCAACAGACCAACCATGAAAGGGCCCTGCCAGGTGACATATCCTGTCGTCCCTCTTCCTAAGAGCAAGTCACAAGAGCAACTCTTACCTCTTTCCCAAACAGGCCACGCAAACGGATGGGGCAGAGTCTAATAGGACATCTCAACCCCAAAGATGAGCCCACAATCAAGAAACACAAAGCATTTGAGAAAATCAACTGCCACGAACAGAAACAATGAACTAAAGAAATGGAAGAACAGATATAAAGAAACAAAGTTAGTGGAGCAATCGGAACAGCACTAAAGACTAGAACCTGGTGTCCTTATTGTTCTCAGGCCACCATTCTTTCCCCTTCTCCACATTGCATCCTTTCCTAAGTCGAGCATGCCCTATAATAGTGGAAGCATTTTGAAGACATCTATGTTCCCAAATAAAAGCTATTTTGGGAAAAGAAATCACATTAGAGTGATTGATGCCCATACACATAGATTCCTACTTTATTTCCTCATTTCCTAATTTGAAGAAGGGCCTTATTATCCACCCTAAAATGTCTGCGCCCCCTTCTATTCACAGGTCACATCACCATCATGGCTGTGGAACTATCTCAACAGCGCTCTGATTCTTCCTGCTGTCTGCAGGCCCCACTCCTCCCACGCTCCCATCCATTCTCTGCACTTAAAATGGCAGACTGCTGATAAGTTGTTGAAACAGGGTAATAGGTCTAAAAATGCAAAAGTCACTCCAGCTTCTCCAAAACTTTCAATATCTTCCTGTAGTTCTTTGAATCACGTTCACATTCCTTAAAATGGCCTGCAAGAGCCTCCAGGATCTGCCGCCTACTTTTTTGTCTAGTCTTATCTCTTGACATTTGAACAGCCACCCCACCCCATCCCCTTTGTTCAATAACCCACCCATGGCAAACTTCTTTCCTTTGTTCCTCTCCTCTCCAAGTGGTTTTCTCTGCTAGGAAAGCTCTTCCCTTCCCTTTTTACAAGGTCAAACCCGTGTTTATCCTTCAGGTTTCAGCTCTGGGAAGCCTTCCTGTGCCTTCAGAGTCAGTGGAGCCTCTTCTGTACACATGGCACTAAGTAAGTACCTCACTCTGCATTTATCTCTCAGGACAATGGGTTTTCTTTTCTGTATCTCCACTAGTGTCTACGCCCCAGAGGGCAGAGACTCCTTTGTCCTCTGTTTTATCCATACAGGAAGCATGGGAAGCACACAATGACAACCATTAGAATAGATGAGCTGTCTGATGCTTTTATCAGTACTTTTGCTGCACACTATGAACAAATTTAGAGACCAAAAGAAACATGGCCATTTTCCTCTCCTATAGAATGGATTTGCAAGCTGTTCTGGGACCTACCTTGCTTTAGAGATCATCTATTCACTCAATGAATTCATTCAGCAAATACTATGGAGGGCCAGGAATATTTCGCATGCTGGGTACGGCAATAAACAGAACAGACACAAAACCTCACCCTTGTGGAGTCAATTTTACAGGAAATTACATAGCCACCAGCCTCCTTTTTCCCACCAATCCCCACAAGACCAACTTGCCTTTCCGCTGGAATCCTCCCCAACTATGGAAGAGTCCTGCTGGGATAGGACATCAAGTTTCATAACCATACTTCTAGCTTTTTAAATTTCATTTCTATTTTTAAATTTTTTATTATGGATGATTTCAAACATATATGAAAGTAGAGATAATAGGATAATGAGCCCCCATATATCTAATACATCAGCACATGGCCAAGGTTGTCTCATTTATACCTCTCACACACTTTCCTTCCCACTGCCCACCAGATGAGTTTAAAGCAAAGCCAGACTTCTAATCATTTCATTCATAAATCCCTTCTGAAAGAAGAGGGTTCTCCTATGAACTTGGAGAATGGATAGATCATTCATAGGTGGAAGGGAGGCAGAGTGGCATGCTACATGGAAATAAAAGCACAAGGAAGGGTTCAGACAGGAAATGAAAACTGTATACACAGAGTGAGGAAGAAACTATCCCGGATGGAAAGTTGGACAAATCAGGTAGAAATGATTATGAAAATTTCCAAGCACCACCCTGAGGACGTGAGTTCCTGCAGAGAAAGTTTAGTTCGATATCCATAGAAAGTTTTAGGTGTGACCAGAGTCAAGCAGTGAGAATCATCCAGGGTGAAAGTGGGCCCCGGGGGACCCAAGAGAAAAATGAATAGAAGGCAGAAACATAAAGGGGCCCATTACTACAATTCAGCATAACAAGCGCTCAGAGCACATGGTGATGGCAAGAATGGAGAGAAGGGATGAGCTAGGGTGCGTTTTAAAGGTTGAAGGGAAAGAATTCATTGCCTGGCCCAGTAGAGCTGTTAGGGAAAGAATAGGAGATGACTACAAGGATCCAAGTCTGGACAGCTTGGAGATTGGGAGTATCATCACAAAGTCAAAGAAAATGGGAGAGGAATCTTTCTGGGAAGCTTTAAGTTTTATTTTGGATTTGATAATGGGATGCAAATATAAATATCTCGTAGTCTGTGGAAGGTGAAGGATTAGAACTTGGGTGAGAGTCATATAGGTTTAAATTTACCCACCTAAAATTGATAGTTGAGGTCAAGTATCTCTATTAGTTTTATGCAGGGAGAATGGAAAGGGAAGGAGGGAGAGGGGAAGAGAAGGAAGCAGGGGAAGGAAAAAGAGAGAAAAGGAGAGGAGAGGAGAGGAGAAGAGAGAAGAAAAAGGAGCAAGTCAGGAGGAAGAAGAATCATGGCTAAGAGAAAAAAGAAGGTAAAAGTACCAGGATGGTAAAATAATCTCTAAAGCTGAAGAGGAGCACCTTTCTAAAGAGAAATTGTGGCCGTTAGTCAAACTCTGGCCGTTGGTAAAGCCCACTGAATATGCATGATGTCATGGACTGTACATTCACAGCACACACAAGGCCACATTCACTCTGCTGACCTTGAGGGCAGAGCACAAGGCTTGGCTGTTCCCCGAGCCCTTGCTTCTGAAGAGAAGAAGACTGTACTGAGAGAATTTTAATTCTTGAATCAGGCTAGTTGTTAGCTATGTTGTGAAATGGGCTAGTTTTCAGAAACTGAAAAATTCATTCTGCTTATAGTCACCGTAGTAAGTAAATGGTGGGTAATAGGCTTGGGAGAAAAATGGGCCCCCAATTGGTGTCAGGGATGGAGTGACACATCCAGGATCCACCAGTAGAGAAGAACCCACCCAGCTTGGAAGAAATGAGTCATGCCCCAACCCGAACTGTGATTCAAATACCACTTGAGTGCCTCATTAGTGAGGTCAGGAAAAACGAAACAAACTGAAACCCTATAAATCATATTAATCATAGGGAAATTTCATCATGGCATGGATTAGGTGGTGATGATGTTACAAATATAACAGAATGAACATCTAAAAAAAGAATAAGAAAAATTGGAATTTTTCTGTGTCTTACCAGAGTCCTATGGAAGAAAGGGTGCTTGGGTTCTGTAAAATTGGTAGTGACAATATAGAGAGAAATGGAGCTATAGAAAAGATGGTTAATCCATGAGGTTATTTTGCTCATTTAAAATTTCTTTGGGAATATCCAGTTTCCTTTTTTCTTCTTATCCTGTGATTACCAAGACTTATTTTTTCTGTTGTTTTTTAAACTGTGTTTATTTAGAAATAATTTAGATTTTTATTATTTACCAGAATTTATCTTTTTCTTCCTTTTTCAAAACCTTTAATGATAGACATTTTCAAACTTAGATAGAAATAGAAATAATAGTAAAATGAACTCGCTCACATGCATCTATAACCGTTTCAATAATTTATCAGCACGCTGCCATTCTTAAAAAGCTATTTTTCTTCCCTTTTCTTCCTCCACTCAGAGTATTTTAAGACAAATCCTGAACATCATATTAACTCACCAGTAAATACTGTAGTATTTACCTACCTTTTACTGATGAGAGCTTTTTAAAAAATGGAATCATGCCATTATTACAGTAATATAACTTAAAGTAACTTCTTCATATAACTGAATACTAATTCTATGTTCAAATTTTTCTGATGATCTGAAAGATGTATTTTAGAGTATGTTTGTTTAAACCAAGATGCAAACAAGGTCCACATGTTTGATTTGGTTATTACATCTCTGAAGTATCTTTTGTTCTCTAAAAATCCATCCCTCTATTTTTATGCCATTATTTCTTAGAGAAACTGGATCTTTTGGCTTATAGAATATCTCTTTCAAAATTTTATTTATTGTGTCTTCATGATCTTGTTAAAAATGTTCTATTCCTCTTATTTCTTATAAACTGGTAGTTAAACCTACTGGCTTGATGAGATTCAGATTTAATTTTTTTAGGCAAGAATACTTTCTAAGTAGTGTTATGTATTTTCTATTATAGAACATCATTGTATGGTCCAGTTGTTGTATTGTTAATAATACCAAGATTGATAAAAGAGTTTAACGAGAGCAATCTAATATTTCCATTGTGAAGTTCTTCACTGACTTTTAACCTAATTGTTTTAGCAAATGTCAGATTTGGTAATCTTGTTCCATGTTCTTGGTTCTTGGTGTGCTCTTGGCCAAAGAATGACCTGGCACACCAAAGTAAGGCAAGCACGAGGTGAAATTTATTGAGAGGGAGCAAGATAGGATTATAGAGCAAGAGCAAGCAATAGGTTTACAGAATGAGAGCAAGATACATTCGCCATAAACAACAAATGGACCTCCTGTTGTGACAACAAGGCCTTGGTTATGGTCTGGGCTTTGTTTTGTATATCTGGATTGGACCCTCCCTGTGGTTCAAACGTCATCATGAAACCACTCTGATGGACACAGTTCGGAGTTATATGACCTGAGTCTTACTGCGCATGCGGATCTCCCATGAGCCCCTCTGAAAGCCCATTTTGTGGGGTGACCTGCCACGGAATCCACTTTCGTCCCTAGAAGACCTGGAATTCCTCGCTGTCTACCTGACACCCAGATGGTGGTCTTTAAATACCATTTCCTAATTAAAAAGACTTGGAGCTCCTTCGAAAAACACCACAAGAATGCAATAAGCCAAATCTAGAATATGGGAAATTCTACAGAACCTATGATCTCATTTCTTCTATAAATGAATAGCTTGAAAAAAAGAGAAAAAGCTAATGTGTGTTTTGTGTAGCTCTTATTTGGTTCCCAACTCAAACAAACCAACTTCAAAGATGACATATTTTAGACAACTAGAGAAAGTGGAACACTGGGTGTTACACAATATGAAAAAATTACTACATATAATACATATAATAGTAGCATTGCTATGTTAAAAAAGTCATCTGCTAGCAATATATTCTGAAGCTTTTACAGATGATATGATATTTGGCATTGGCTTTAATGTACCTAGAAAAGAAATTGGAGGAGACAAAAGTGAAACAAATTTGGCAAACTATTGATAAAATTAGGTGCTGTGAGTTCATCACCCTGTCCTCTCGAATTCTTTTTTTTTTTTTTAGACAGTCTCACTCTTTTCAATGGAGAGATATAAAAATGCTAAAAAAAGTAATTAATTAATCTTATTACTTAAAAAGCACAAGAAAGCAAGAAAGAATCCAGCTCAAATCCTAGGTGCCAGGGTCCAGCAACCAGCGGGATGTGTCTAAAATTCCCCTGTAGCTCCAGCTCAGGGCCTGAACCCTGCTGCGATGTCCCCCAGCCTCCGACCCCAGGCCTAGGGCAACGTGAGAGCTCCTGGGCTGCTGGCTGGAGGCTCTCTGTGTAAGGGCTGCACATGCAGCCGCATAATTCACAGAGCCCTTTTGCACACGGAGTCAATAGCTGGTCACATTCTCCACATTTTTATGCAGATGACGCTGCACATGGTGGATACTGGGGGCTGGGGTAGCTGATGAGGAAATGACCAAGGGCAGCTCAGGAAAAAACCTCCCTAAGGGACATCACCGGAAACCAGCCCCAAAGTGATCTCTTTTGAAACTCGGGTCAGCAGAAAACTCATGTCCTTTTTGGTTTGTTCCTTCGCCACGGCTGCAAGCCTCAGTCATGCTGGAATGTCTCTTTCTCCAGCATCCATCTCCCACACTGCTCGTTTCACCCACCCAAGGTAGAGGAGGCCTCTTTTCCATTTAGAGAACTCCTGGTGTTTCCTGTGGTGATGATTCATTTTTATTCCCTTGAATCTTCCCCAGGGCCAGATCATTGTTTTGCATATCCTTCCCACCCCCAGGAAAGAACAAAAGGCAGTATTTGGTCTTTTGGCCAGAGTCTAAGCTGGACCATTGCATCCCACACACGGCTTGAGCTAAGGGCTCCTCCAGCTCCCCTAGATTTCCCAAAGCATTTTGAGATAAAGTCTAATAGTAGGATACATTTGCTTTCCGGTCGAAGTGATGGGTTATATGATTCATCTGTTCCCTAAGATTTCCAGATATAGTCATGAAATCTGGCCTCTGCCCCTGATGCAAAACCCTTGTGTTTATAAGAAGCAACCTAAGTAACCTACCACATGTTCAGAGTCAGAAACATGCTTCCTGTTCCCCAAGTTTGTAAACTCAGCAAGATAAATTTTCTCTTTTCAGCCACACTTGAGAAATTGATATAGTTGAAATAAGTTCTAAATAAGGCAGGTTTGAATAAGTTCTAACTCAGAATTTTATCTTCTTAATCCTGCCTCAAGCCATAGCAAGACCACCCTTTTACATATCACTGGGACTTTCAATTGTATTTGACTTTACCAAAAAAAAACCCAAATTCATTTCAGCAAATTTGAAGGGTGAGAGAGTGGCTCTGGCCATATAGAATTATATTTGTAGCAGATGGCAAATATCCTCAGAATCACAGAACCTTGGGGTAGGCTGGACTTCAGCCAACATTATCCCTCTCCTTTCACAGGTGAGAAAACTAAAGTCCAAAGGGAGTCGTATTTTAAACCCTAAGGTTGCAGAGGTAGTAAGCGAAACCAGATTCAAAACCAGATTTTCCACAGAAGACTCAAAGCCCACTCTCTCACTCCTGTTACCTTCTGAAGTATCCTCCTTACTGGCTTCCACTTCCTCATTAGTCTCTTCCTGTCCCTTCCACCTGTCATCCGTCCTGCTCCCTGCCACGGCCACCTTCTCTGCAGCACAGCTCGGGGCATATCTGTCCTGGCTCAGAACTGTTCAACAGCTCTCGGCCTGGGCTGCTCCCAAAGACATTTCAGTTGAATCTCACATTGCACTCATGTGCCCTGCCCAGTGCGTGTGGAAAAGTAGCTGCTCCTAAGCAAGTTCTGTGCTTACCTGCAGCTTTTCCCATGTGGTCTTCTCTGCCTGAGATATTTTTCCTCTTTAACAGGTGGGATCCTCCTACCCTCTAAAGTCCCGGTTCAGACACTGCTTCCTCCATATATTCCTCATTCATTCTCCGAAGTGAAAATGGATTTCTTGCCTCCTTGCACTATACACCATGGATCTCTGTTTTAGCAGATATCATATTCTATCTGGTGTAATACTGTAGTTAATTATGAACAATCTGCTTCTTCCCACTAGGCTATAAATTCCTTTAAGTCAGAAACCAGATCTTACTTACAGCCCTAGCAGAGTTATTTGCTCAGAGTAAACAGGAAAAATAACCTTTTTTATTAAACTGGGTTGAAATCCACTATCTCTGGAAACCCAACAGCATTTAGAAATATAATTCTAAAGACCTGAAATTTAGTATTTCATGTGTTTCTATCCTTGATCGTCTTGGGTATACCAGAAGACATTTTTATCTCCTACAATGTGCCATGGATAAAAATAGGGACGATTCTTTTTTCTTTGCTATTTCCTTAGATCATGCTTAGCAAAAAGTTCAACTAAACATGTATTTATTGAATGTAGTATGTAGGAAACACTGGGCTTAGTTGCTGTAGGAGTAAAGAGATAAATAAAACCTGGGACCCTGACCATAAAATAGTTGTGATGGGATAACTTTCAGTTACAGACTCAAGCACCAACCCAGGCATTAACTCTTAGGCATTTTCCAAATATATAACCATTGCCAACCATCCCTTCTTGCTATTAAAGAAAGTTATAAAAGACCAACAGCCTTAGGAACTACCCTTGATTAGGAATCAGAAGACCCTGGGTCTACTTCAGAACTACACCAAGTTTCTATGAATGTGACCTTGGACAAGTCACTGTCTCTGTTCATTGTCCCTTGGTAAAGCAGGCTCTTCATAAAAGAGGAAGAGCTCTTCATGGGTTCCTTCAAGGGCATGGGGCCTCCTATCTGGAAACATTGGGGGCCAATTCTGCAAACTTACAGTATGAGTTAAAACAGTGGTTCTCAAAGTGTAGTTCCGAGACCAGTAGCATCGGTTGGGAACTTGCTAGAAATGCACATTCTCAGGGCCTACCCTAAAGCGTCTGAATCAGAAACTCTGGTTCCTTTGTCTGAGGAATGTGGGGTTCTGGGGCTTCCTTTTCCCCAGGTGGAAGGTGATGCTGGCTCTGTGGGAGGCTGAGCTGACGTAGTTTCTCCCCATCCTCCCAGCTCATGGTCCAGGCAGTTCTGTATCACCTGTAAACACTTCTGTCTGCCAAAGGCACCGCGAGCCAAGAGCACCTTCTCAGGCTCCATCTGAGGCTCAATGGACATAACGATTGGGAAAATACTTTGAAAACTGAGAGAAGCCATCCAAATGTAAATATTGCTCAAGTTGCCAACTCTTTAGGGAGGAGGTGTGTGAAAGGGGAAAACAGAATAAAAGGAAGACACACTGACGACAGATTCTATAAACTATTCTCAACTCATGAAGAATCATCTTTTTTGGCTGTATACATAGCTTCCTTCCCTCAATTTTTTCCTGCTTGTCTGTTTATGCTTGAAACAAAGGTATAACATAGATTGAGTGAACACACAGCGACATGAAAGGAAGCCCAGTAGCCCGCGACCAGTAGGCGGCTACTTCACGTGCTCTGGCAGCGGGATTGAGAACTGTAGCGCCCTCTGGAGGGCCCAACTGGAAAGAGCACTGCCTTTGATTCCATGGCATAGTTTCCCCTCTTGCAACAACTCCCATCACTTGAACAAAGAATCTGAATTGTTCGCATGTAGTTCAGACCCATAACCTACCACGCACAAGAATCCCATCCTCTTCAGTCCTGCCTAAGAAAGACAGATTTTGCCTTTATCAAATGTAAACTTATTTGGCCTCTTTAACTTCTGCCCTCCCTCTTCTAACAAACTGCCTGTGGGGAGCTCCTTGCCAGAGCAAGTGGTGTAATGAGGCGGCAAATGACTCCGAATCACAGAGCCAGAGTTTTAGTCAGACTTCTGCTGTTTACTACACAACTGTGGACAAATCCCACCTTGATCTCGTTTCCCTCAGGGAATTTGAGTGGACCATATGGACAGTATTTGTAAACTACAAGACATTTAATATAAGGAGACATTATCATATTGCTGTTAGCAAAGCATGGGTAGCCTAGTAAAACTATCCTGGTCAAGATCTTTCCTTTTCTTTTTCTTCTCGCCCCCCCAAGGACAAGTTTTCATTCTGTCACCTAGGTTGTACTGCAGTGGTGGGATCATAACTCACTGCAGCCTCCAACTCCTGGGCTCAGGCCATCCTCCTGCCTCAGCCTCCCAAGTAGCTGGGACTACAAGCACGTGCCACTGCACCCAGCTAATTTTTGTATTTTTTGTAGAAATGGGGTCTCACTATGTTGCCCAGGTTGGTCTCCAACTCTTGGGTTCAGGCAATCTTCTGGTCTTGGCCTCCCAAAGTGCTGGGATTATAGGCATGAGTCACTGCACCTGGCAAGATCTTTTATTTCCAAAGGAAGATAGTTTGTAGACAGTCTCAGATCTGCTCCTCAGCCTGCTGTGATACATTGTTTTGGTTGAAGTATGTGAAGAAATTCAGCCTCACACAGATGAGTAGTTGGAAAAGGGAGGGGTGTTTTAACAACTTTTTAGATATTCTTGTGGGTGGTTTTGTTTTGTGGGTTTTTTTTTTTTTTTTTTGAGACGGAGTCTCACTCTGTCACCCCAGGTATAGTGCAATGGCATCATCATAGCTCGCTGCAACCTTTAACTCCTTGGGCTCAAGTGATCCTTCTACCTCAGCCTTCTGAGTAGCTGGGACTACGGGCGCGAATGCCACCACGCCATCTAATTTTTTTCTGTTTTTGGTAGAGACAGGGTTCTCACTCTTGCTCAGGGTGGTCTAAAACTCCTGACCTCAAGCATTCCTCCTGTCTCAGCCTCCCAGAGTTTCAGGATTACAGGTGTGCTAGGATTACCACACCCAGCTTATTCTTGTGGTTAACTATCTTTTATACTATACCAAACTACCAAAACGTTAGTGTCTTACACATTAATAGTAATATGGAATCTGAAACCATATCAATGAACTTTTTATACCCTGTCATATTAAAATCCACTGATTATTTCAAACTTTGAAAAGATCTTTTACTCTTGCATAGGGTAAAATAGTGATTCAGAGTTACGCAAATCTTTAAAACTTTGACACATTTCATTAACAATACAAAAAACATCAAATTCACTAATATCACCACCAAATTCATCAGAAAAGTCTTCAAATATGAAGAACTTGTGAATCTCACTGTGGTGGATACAAGTTTTCCAGATTTCTAATTTTCACTTGTTTATCACAGGCACATATCCTGTTAGTTGTTTTTCTTCAAGGGCTAAGCTCACTTTATCTTTGAGGAAAATATCGGCCAAATACTGAAGTCTGAAAAACCATAATTTGTCTGCCAGTAATTTTTTGTTTGTTTGTTTAAGTAAAAATGGTGTTCCAAAAAAAAGGGGGGGGGATCCTGTTTAGGTTGAACGAGTGTTTTTTTCGGAATGACCATCCTACTTCAGTGTGCAGCAAACTGGGCTGTATTTGCTCCCATTCTGCCACACTGAATATAAAAAGGATGTGAATTCAAGGGTTGAGATTTAATAAAATTAAAAACTTTTACTGCTTGATCAAGGACATTCATTCTTAGGTGAAACTGGCTTTTTTTTTTTTTTTAACTGCAAGTGTATGATAGTGAAGAATACGACAACCACTAGAAAAGTTTTGTGCCAGTACCTTGGTTTGTGCTAAGCTGCCAGCAATTTTAACCACTATCACTTTTGCACCACTTGTGAAGATACCAACCCAGGGAAAAATGACAAATAATATCTTAATATTAGTCTGAAAATAGTTTGACTTCCTGGACCACTGGGTCTCAGTGACCCCCTCCCCGCCAGGAGTCTGGGGACCACACTTTGAGGACCACTGCACTAGATAAGCTTTCTGCCCCAAAGACCAAACTGTAATTTTCTCTAAAACTTCTCCTGAGAGTTTGTCTGAAACAGATCATAGAGAGAGAACTGGAAAAGAGGCAGGGAGACCAACTACTCCAGTCCGCAAGGATTCTTCTGAGGACATCTTTTATCCTCTTCCGCCCCCTGGGGGTCAACCATCAATACTACAGCTAGTCACAAGGGAGGACTGTTCCATGATGGGCTGGGAAAAAACAAGGAAAATGGTTTCCTTGATGAAGTGGCAGTTGCGTTATTTTACAGCCACACTTCCTGCGTTCACTTCTAGATCTGAAGTGTGTTTGATCCTTTAGTAAGTAACACCAGGAAGAATAAACTGTCATCATGAGAAAGGCTGAGGATGTAGTCTCTGGTGAAAATGTTAGGTTTCAATTTGAACCCCTCGGTTCTTGGCACGCCAATGGTCAAAGAATGACCAGGCACGCCAAAGTTAGGCAAGCACGAAAATGAGGTTCATTGAGGAGAGAAAGATACAGGTTTACAGAGCATGGTACATACGCCACGTGTGACGACTGGACCCATTGTCGCAGCAGGGCAGACAAAAGGAAGGGCAAAGAGAGCTTGGCTATGGTCTGCATCTTATTTTATAGTGTGCAGATAGGGACCTCCCTTGTGGTTCAGAGGTCACCATGGAACCACTTTGATTGGACAGTTGGGAGTCACATGACCTGAATCTTAACTATGCATGTGGGTTCTGGGTCACTTTCTGGGCTTTGTGGTACCCATGCCGCTTGGCCTGTGGGGTAGAGAGTCCTCTGCATTCTTTTGCAGCTGGTGCGGCCAAGTTATGATTGACAGATTCATAGGGTATTCCCTCCTCCCCCAAGTATGGAGAACTAGGGTTGGGCAGGACCAAGATTGGGGCAACAGCACCCACTTTCGTCCCCAGGAGAACTGGAATCCCTCACTATCTACCTAACAAAAAGATCAGGTCCCTGCTTAACTCTCGGGGTGTCTCTGCCACCCCTTTCTCCCAGTGGATCCAGGGCTCAGCTGCCTGTATCTTTGAAAACTTTTGCTACCTTGTCATTGAGGAAAAAACTGTAATACCAGAGCTTTTCTCTTACTTTTCTATCCTTAAAGAAAGCAAAAAAAAAAAAAAAAAAAAAAAAGGTTCCAAGGGTCTTCACGTATAAGAATAAAACGGAGGCCAACCTGGGATTAAAATGGCTGTCCTCTGCGCCTCATTCCGTTCTCACTGAGATCTCATGGAGAAAAATAAAATCCACACACAGATGTTCCAGTAATGGCTTTCTTCACATCGCATGATGAAGTGGCAGAGCTGGATATTTGAGAGAAACCTGAAGACCGAGGTTACCAGACGTGGGGAGAGAGGAAAGGGAAGAAATGCCATGAGCACTGGGGTGGTGGGGGAAGCCACTGGCCTGGTGGTCTCCAGGGGGCCATTCCTGCGAGGTTATTCATGTGCAAGGAATCATGTTGCAAAGCTGAACGTAAGTTGGGGACTGTGAGTAACCAATAACGTAGAATGAGATGGAAACTCAGAATGCGCTGTGAGGCCGAGCTGAGGGAGGAGGGATTGGGTGATGAATGAGAACTGGAAGAGAGAGATAATTGAGCTCCTTTGTCAGAAGCCTCTAATCCCTCTTAACTCCCAGGAATTCTTCAGTTACACTAATGTCAAAGGCAAGGATGAGGTTCAGGACAATCCCAATACCTCACTATGCTCTTCAAGGCTCATCTCCATCTGGTTGCTACATATTCTCCCACTTCTGGCTCCAGCTCACCTTGAAATGCTCTAGTAAACAATTTGCAGTTTCCTAAATGAGTCACATCATCCCTAGTCTTCAGGACTGGCACTACTGCCTCCAATGCCTCTAGTAGTGCCCCTTTCTTCCTAGCTCATTCCCACTCTGCCTCCAGATCCATCTTTAATGTTCTTGACTGCCCAAGACAGGGCCTCCGCAGCCTCCCTGCACTTAGCCCTACCTTTATACTCAGCTCTCTAGGTTGCAAACCCTTGTTTCCATCTCTCCTAAACCATAAGTGCTGCAAGGGCAGGAACTTTGTTGCATCCCTGCTGTATTCTGGGCACACAGTCCAGCGTCTTGCGTCTTCTTTAGAAGGTGGGTAGTTTTATCAGAAAAGAGAGCATATGCTCCCAGGCAAAAACAATAGATGCATACTCTAGCAGATCTGAATTCAATTATGTTTTGTTATCAATGCATACCCAGAATTATCTACTTTCTTATCCCTCCTCTCCCAAGACCTTGGGGATCACCAACCCCTGAAGCCTCTGCTAACAAATACATAATGACGAATTATGGTCATGATGACTAATATGTATTTACCTGAGCTAAATACATGTTAGGGGTAGGGAACTTTTTAATGTTGGAAGACTGCATTAGCTATAAGCAAATAAGGCCACATTCAAGAAATTTCAATTAGATATACTTAAAAATGTACATTATTTTGTAAAAATCTAACTACTAGGTACTTAAAAATTTCAAAAAATGAACACTGTTTGTTAATTTTATTTATTTTTTAACTTTATTGAGACAGTCTTGCTATATCACCCTGAGTAGAGTGCAGTGGTGTCATTGTAACTCACTGCAACCTCAAACTCCCGGGCTCAAGTGATCCTCCTGCCTCAGCCTCCTGAGTAGCTGGGTACAGGCATGCACCATGATGCCTGACTAATTTTTCTATTTTTATTTATTTATTTATTTTTTGAGACAGAGTCTTACTCTGTTGCTCAGGCTAGAGTGCCATGGCGTCAGCCTAGCTCATAGCAACCTCAAACTCCTGGGCTTAAGCAATCCTTCTGCCTCAGCCTCCCTAGTAGCTGGGACTACAGGCATGCGCCACCATGCCTGGCTAATTTTTTCCTATATTTTTAGTTGTCCAGCTAATTTCTTTCTATTTTTAGTAGAGACAGTGTCTCACTCTTGCTCAGGCTGGTCTTAAACTCCTGAGCTCAAGCAATCTTCCCACCTGGGCCTCCCAGAGTGCTAGAATTACAGGCATGAGCCACTGTGCCTGGTCCTATTTGTTAATTTTAAAGTTAACCTTTTAATGACTTTGTTGTGTCTGGTTTTTGTTGGAAAGCATTTGAATATTTGGTTGCAGCATGGAGGTCCACAGTTTCAGTCGATCCTCTAGATAGGTATCAGTCATTTGTGATCTTAAGGGCGTCTTGACTCGGGTTAGGTACGCAAATGTAGATTCACAGCAATAAGTGGTTGAAAAGCAAGAAAGAGCTTTTCAGGCATGCTGCAAAAGGCATGGGTATTCTACTGTATTTTTCCATATTTCAATTGGATCTTTCTTAGCATCAAGCAATGACTTTAAATGTCATCTATTGAGAGCTCAATCAATTCCATCTGTAGTTCTTTGGTGCCTTGGTGATATCAACTACGTGAGGCTGAAATGTTAATTTAAGTGTGATGTCATGATTCTCAAAGTCAATGAACCTTTCATTATATTCTCCAATTAATAGGTCTATAACAGCTACATATTCTTCAAATGATTTGCATATATCATCATGCTTATCAATGACCTTTGCTAACTGGGGAAAATGTTCATCTGAAATTTTCTTTTGAAGAAGAAGTGTTTTGAAAAAAGATAGCTTTTTTTGAGATGCTTGGATTATTTTTGCCACATATCATATAGACTGTTTTGCCTTGCAAGGAAATATTAAAGTCATTTTGATTTGACATGATTCACACAGAAATGCTGCATTCCTATAAAAACCTTCTTTCAATAATTCACATTGCTGATTCTTTTCCTCATAAAATTTATCTCTCTGTTCTTGCAGAGATGAAATTTTGACTAACACCAGTCCCTGCAATAGTCAATGCACTTTGGAATTATAGGCCAAATCCACACTGAATATCTCATCATTCAACTTTAGCATGTTACAAAACTGATGATGCTATGTTGCATTTGGCAAATATAGTTAACAATAATTATAACTCGTTGCAAAGTGTCACTTAAAATAGTAGCTTTAGCACAGAGATTTTGCTGATGCAAGATACAATGAAAAAAAATAAGAGCATCTGGATCTGTTGATACTTTTTTAGTCTGTGCAATAAACCCATTATGTTTTCCTGTCATGGAAGGTGCACCATCTGTACACACACTCACTAAATTTACCAAATTCAGGCCAACTTCACAACATTTATCTTGAAAGTTGTTGAAGATATCTATTCCCCATGTGCTGTTCACAAGAGTGCCCAAAACAAGCCACTCTTTGTAGCAAAGAAAATCTTCTGTTATGACCTGAATGAAGTATAAAACCTGTGTCGGGTCAGTAGAATCAGCTGATTCATCCAAAGTGATTTAATAATATATATTTTCCTTTTGAAGTATTGCATGCAGTTGTTCTGTCAAGTTAGTGGAAGGCTAATTCATGGTGCCAATCAATTATGGTTCTCCTTGAAAGAGGTAGTTGTTTGTACTTTGAAAGTGCTCTGAGAAGATCTGTGTTTCCTATGGTGACAGAGTCTCAGGTATTGCTATTACTATAGGAGTGTTTTGCCTATGCTCATAATGGAAGGGAATGCTTAATTTCAGCTTGAGATTAGTGTAAAGAAGTATTTGTTTCTTTCCAAGTTCAAGGAGCTTTTGAATTCTTCCCTCCAAAGAGTCCAGCTACATAGATAAAAACAAAATTAATAACAAAATATAAACAACAGCAACAACAAAAATCTCCTGTTTTAAGATCTCAAGTTAAGATTTTACTGCAAGAAACCAATGTTACGAAAATGGAAACTAAGATGGAAAAGGATGGAGAAAGGAGAACCCTCAGGCAGTGGTTCTCATGTTTCAGAGTGCCTAAGAAACCCGGAAAATTTATTGAGAATGCAGGCTCTGCTTCCAGACACTCTGGTTCAGCAGATGTGTTGATCAGGTCTGGGATTCCTCCCACAGTCCCTTAGTTAGTAAATGGCTCTGCTAACATCTGAACTCAGGGTCTGTCTGACCCTAGAGCCTGGGATTCTAACCACTACACTCTCCTTCTATCTGGAGATAGGAGCAGGGGCAGGATACTACCAAGGAAAGGAAACCAAAATAATGGGATGTTGAAAAAATTGTGCAAGACACAGCTGATGTCAGAACCAGACTTTGAATCCAGGACTCCAGACCCTAAGCCCAGTGCTGCAGCACCAGATGGCATATAAAGGGAAAAGAAAGACTGACAACTTTACAGCCTAGTCTAGGATGACCTGGCCCTGGTCCCTACCACCACCGCCCCAAAGGGCAAATAGTTGTCCCTTCACAATTAGGCAACTAGCCCAGCCATTCCTGGAGCCTTTTTTGCACAACTTTGCCAGCAGTGTGCACCGGTGCAAGCAGTGGGAACAGCTGAGCAAACACAATTACAATAACTTCTAACATTTGTAAGATAATCATTTATAAGAAGGAAATAGCCCATACCCCTGGGGTCTCTGTGGATGGACACTGTGCCTAGGAATTTGATCCTGGAATATATTAAGGAACAACTGTAGTTTCAAAGCATCTGCCAGTTCTTTGTCTTTTTTCATGATAAAATCATAAAGCAAATAATTCCTTGGTTAGCTGAGCCAAAAATGAATTTTTATATATGCAAAGGCAGGATCCAAACCTCATTGGGATTGGAAGGCGAGAACTATAATGCTTCGCATGTATTTGGAAGTGGCACTCAGATAACCGTGTAAGGAGAAGGAGTAAGCAGCTCAAGTGACATGGCAGAAGACAGCAGGTAGGGCCAAAGGGAAATTTTCTGGGGCAGGGGATAGAATATTAATTTAAAAAAAAAAGTCTTGCAATAGTAATGTCTGATGTTCAATGGTTGTTTCCTTTCTTGAGGTGCAATTAACATGTAATACCTCAATCTTTCTGAAAATACTGTAACAGACCCCAATCTGTTGTCAATAGAACTTTGGGGAAATGAAGAAAGAAGGGTGGTGTCCAGTGTGGAGTAGGGTGGGCCTGCAAGAAAAGACAGCAACTGGAGAAGGGATGGTTACGAACAAGGAACAAGGACACATGGGAACCAAAAAGAGGTGAGGTTGAAGAAGAGAGGACAAACTGATGGAGGTATAGTGATTAGAACCCACAGTGTCAGAGGAGGTACTCACCTTGACCAGGCAGAAGGAGGGACCTCTCTTCCCGTAGCTCCTCTCAGCAACTGGCCCCACCGTTCTGGATCCACCCCTATTTCCAGGCTTCCAGATGAGACACCCTCTATGGGCACTCCATTTTTTAGACTGTTCTACTCTACCCTCCTCCCTTAATTAAAATATGCTTGTTTTTTGTCCTAGTCTTCCAAAGATTTTATTTGCTAACCTACACACGATGTCAACCAGCTGAAAACTAAAGTAGCCTAGGACATGCTGTGCAATGTGGTAGCCACTAGTGACATGGGCAATTGAGCATGTGAAATGTGGCTAGTCCAAATTGAGTAAAATACACACCCAATTGTGAAGACTTTGTGTGAAAAAATGTAAAATATCTCACTAATATTCTTTATATTGATTAATGATGACATAATAATGTTTTGAATATATTGGTTCAGATAAAGCATATTATTAAAATGAATTATACCTATTTTCTTTTACCTTTATTAAATGTAGCTACTGGAACAACCAAATTATGTATGTTGCTGGCCTCACATTTCTCCTGGGCAGGGAGAGTCTGGGCTAATGGGTACTGGACTAGACACACCACTTACAGTGCATGTCAGACCACAGCCCCCTCCACAGAAACTGCTGGGGAAGATATTCTAGACCTTGTAACCCCACCTCCTCCCACCCTGGCCACTTCCTCCAGCAGCTTCCTGACAAAGAGTGCATGAGAGTTGATATTTCTGAGTTTTTCATAAACAACAACAAAAAAAATCTTTTTTACCCTCACATTTGGTTCATAGATAATTGTATCTAATTTTTCACTCAGAATCTGGAAAGCATTGCTTCACTGATGTTTACTTGCTGAAATTGATTTTGAAGGTCGATTGTATTCTAATTCCTAACCCTTGGTGTACAATTTGTTGATTTTTTTTTTTCGTTGGTAGTTGTTTTCCCCATCTATAGAAGGTTTCAGGCTCTGCTCTTGATCTCCAGTGTTCTTAAATGTCATGGTACTGCAGTTTGGTGAAGGTCTTGTGTGTGTGTTTGTGTGGTGAACATTTGTGGGCCATTTCAGTCTGGAAACTCATGTCCTTCCACTCTCATGTTCTTTACCAAATAATTTCCTCCCCTTCATTTTCTCTGTTCTTTTTCCCCTGGATGTTGAAACTCCCCAAGTGCACTATAATTTTTTTTTTTTTTGATCCTTCTTGTCCATTTTTTTTAATGTTTTATTTTACATCCTAGAAAACTTCCTCAGCTTTACCTTCCAACCAATCTATTAAATGTTTAATATTTAATGTATTCCTATTTTCTAATTATTTCTTCTTATAGCATCTACTTCTTATTTCATGAATGCAATGTCTTCCTTTATCTTTCTGAAGATGAAGTTATAGATGGCTGCTTTTAAAAAGTTTTCTTCTGCTCTCTGCATTACTGTGTTTCTTCTGAGTTTTGCTCCCCCATCTGTTTAGATATCTGGTTTTGATGAAGTCTTTCCTCAAATGCCTGGGGATTTTTGACTGACCCTTCACATTTAAGAACAAGGCCTTAAAGCTAAGGACAGACTGTGCGTGTGAAGGTGCAGGTGGTTGACTGTGGGTTTTGATGTGAAGTGATTGGCTGACAAATAGGCTTTTGCATTTGGAGACCCACAAACTTCAGTGCCGAGACATCATTTCTCCTAAAGATGAACTTTCACTTTTTTTCTTTAGTGGTAAGTGTGTACACCTGACACAGAGGAGACAAGGTAAGGGAAGAGACCTGCTGGGGGTAGAATATGAGGTGGTGGGGGTATGTCCTACTCTTCAATATGTAGGCCTTGATTTAATTCCCTTTAAAAAATTTTTTTTCTCACTCCTCTACTTTTCTATATCTAGAATTCCCAGTTCTGTAGACTTTCGTTTTCAACTTCTGCAAAAAGCAAAGAAAGATCCAATTTCCTTGCAAGGGTAGGTGGAGTAAGATGTGGGGGGCAAGGAATATACCTCCCACTGCGGGGCAGGCGGGGGCCAGGGGCTCGCATCACTCTGCAGACAGGTTGCTCTCTCCTTGCTGTCAGCCTCCCCTCTCACCGGCATCTGCTGCTGCTCCGCAAGTGCATTCAAGTTCTGATGCTCTCCAGGAATCCGCAGGGCTATTTGACTTTTTCCTCCTCTTATGTCCTCTGCAGGCACTTAGGTAGTAAATTCCTCTGCATTGCTGTGTCAGTCACTCTATCCATAACTCATTTCTATTTTCCATCCAGCACTTTCTGTTCTCCAAATCTCTTTGGTGGTATGTTGAAATTTATCTTCAGCTTTGCTATTTATCAAACTTGACTATTTGATTTTGGCTTTACCCCTGGTCTTTGAAAAGCCAAAAAGCCAAACACCTATTTCAATATAATTTTTGTCACCTCTAAGACTATGCATGATCCATGATCAGGTGATTAAGTTATTGTCCTATCAAATGAGGTTAATAATCTTAGTAATAGGAACAAGACTAGTTATTAAGACTTATTGTTAATATCTGAATCTTCACTTGAAAATATGTAGATGTAACTTGAGATGGAAGATTTCCTGATGCACTTTATGAATTGAAATTCTCTCAATTCACTAAAATATATATGAACATTTACAACTACAAAAGCAAAATGCTGTAACAATTAATGATTGTGAAAAGAAATAATCAGGGAAATGGATTATTAATAATATGAATATTACAAGAAAATGCATTTGCTAGAGAATGTTATGAAATAAAATATATCCTTTTGAAACAATGAATATTTATGAGAATTTAAATAATAATACAAGGCAGAATAATAGAAATTTACTTATAATTCTCACCTTTGTAGAAATGTTTGTTACACAGACATTTGTAACAAACACAGACAAAATAACTTATAGAAATTATGTTTTAGTTATTT
This sequence comes from Eulemur rufifrons, assembly GCF_041146395.1. Lineage (NCBI taxonomy): Eukaryota > Metazoa > Chordata > Mammalia > Primates > Lemuridae > Eulemur > Eulemur rufifrons. The sequence goes on from NC_090984.1 coordinate 83,074,651, forward strand.
AATTCCATTTAGGTATGAGTCTTTCAAGAAAATGTTTTATTTGCAAATTACTTACATCTTGTAAAAATGAGTAAGAAGTAGAACATCAACTTTCCCACCTAACATTTTTACAAGAAAGTAACAACTATAAATCCTGGACTACAGCATGCATAATAAATTATCTTTTATCAAATCATAATAAAAAGTAAAAAACATATGAGGAAAAGGGGAAGTGTCTCTAGTAATTAAACAATTTTTTCTAGTCATCAAACTTCAAAACAGAAATTTTTTCAAGACCATCTTAATTACAACACCATAATTTTGAGTCTGTAGAGGCCAAAATTTTAAATAGAAACTTGTAAAAATAATTGCCATGTACCACCAACTATTTACAATAGTTGAACACAAAAGATTTTTTGCAATTTGCCTGAGTTAAGGATTCTAGGTACAAAAGTTCCTTGAAGAAAAACTAGGCACAACAATTTGATGAATTTTGGTCCTGCTAGGCTAGAAATGTTACATACCAACGTAGTATTAAGACTTGCTTTGGGGATTGCTGGATTAAATGGTCAACTTTTAGTTCTTTGGGGAATCTACATACTGTTTTCCACAGAGGTTATACTAATTTGCAGTCCCATTGACAATGTATAAGCGTTCCTTTCTCTCTGCATCCATGCCAGCTTCTATTGTTTTGGGACTTTTTAATATTAGTCACTCTGACTGGGGTAAGGTGATATCTCATTGTGGTTTTGATTTGCATTTCCCTGATGACTGGTGACATTGAGCATTGGGGAAAGAAGTCATTTTATCAAAAAGACACCTGCACTGGAATGTTTATTGCAGCACAATTCACAATTGCAAAGATGTGGAACCAACCCAAATGCCCATCAATTCATGAGTGGATCAACAAAATGCAGTATATGTATACCATGGAGTACTACTCAGCCATGAAGAAGGATGACTTAATACCTTTTCCAGCAATTTGGATGGAACTGGAGACCATGATCCTAAGTGAAGTATCTAAAGAATGGAAAAACAAACATCACATGTACTCACTATTAAATTGGAACTAACTGATGAGCACACATGTGCATAGAGGGAAGTATTAATAAATCTCAAAGGCAATCAAGTGGGGGCAGGGAGGGGATGGGCAAAAACCTACCTAACAGATACAATGAACACTATCTGGGTGACGGACACACTTATAACCCTGACTCGAGTGTTACAAAAGTGATCCATGTAACCAAAAACATTTGTACCCCCATAATACTTTGAAATAAAAAAAAAAGACTTGCTTTTGTTTAAACAGCTTTTTTCACACTGAACAGCTTTTATTCCTTCTCAAATCAACAAGTTGAATGAGTATGTGACAAGGCAGTTCTAAATACCTTGTATCAGGGTCGATGAGGCTGCAGAAGATTGAGGAAAATGGCTAGTCTGTGCCCTCTAATACCTGTTACCTCACTCTGTGCTGTCGTTGCTGTATGAACAACACAGCGGATGGTCATGGTTCCTAAACCATCCATAGCCTCCATCGTGGCTGTTGCATTGTCATTGACAATTGCCTGACACATTTATTCACTAATTTTCTATTATACAAATATTTATTCAGTCAGATTTACTGTGATTTTAACTGTGTGAGATCCAGAGTCTCTTGGCATCCATGTAAGGTAGAAGCAGCAGTCAACAATAATCAACGTTAATTCATCAAGTGGTCACAAGTGGCCTGTCCAAGCGTCTGACACAAACTATAGAGTTAGCACACTGTAAAACAACACAGAGAAGAATATAATTCAGGAACTTTGTTTTTATTTTTGTCAACCTAGCAGGACCAAAATTCAATAGTTGCTTGCAGAGAAGGTAGTTAGTGTCCTGGAATATGAAGAGGACACCAAACTGATGTCCTCCAGGGGGCAAGTATCTTTTACATGTTACCTGTTATAAAGATCCATCCATCCTATTCCAGCATAGATGCTGGAATTAGAATGCATGCAAAACAAACAAACAAAAAAAAATTCAGAACAGACGAAAATTCAAAGATGATCCTTCTAACTTTCAAAGCCAACTGCATCTATCCATTGCCACACTTCTAGATCAGAATATAAGGACAAATTTTTGCAGGTGACAAACCATCCAATGCCTAGCTGCCTGCCCCTGCCCTCCCAAAAAAGGAAAGAAAGGAAGGAAAGAAGGCAGTGATATTAAATCTGTTTCCAAAAATATTTAAGCATCTTTTTCAGGAAGTGGTTTGCTTCAGTGAAATTATCACCACCATCATTTTAAGTTTTAAAGTGCAGAAATCAAAAAGGAAATAACTCCTTAGGCAGTTGCCATTAAAGAGTTAAAAAGACTTGATAAGTTAGTGATAACATCAAAATCAGCAATATCCTCTGCTGGCAGAGCTAGCCAAAATAGTGCTGCTGCTGCTCCTGCTACCACTACTACTAATACTAAAATCTTGCTACTCTACCCACCTCAGCTAAAAGCCAGCAATGTCTTTAGTATTGCCAATGTGCAACATAGTGACCCCAGGAGCCATCCACAGCTGACACTGCTGAGAAAATTGTGTTTCTGCACAGCAATGTCAAACTTCTAATACTTGACTAATAAAAATTTTTATAATAAAATTGAAATAATAATTAAAATTTGATAACACTATACTTCTATCCCAGAAACTCAAACAATAGTGATGATCTTTGGTGTTGGCCTTGGCTTTGAACAAATATTGATTTTAACTTTTATCCATTTGACATTTGACCAAAATGTCTGTGTTCTGCATCTCTTTTTTCCTTTTGTCCTTAGGGACTTTTACTTTTAAATTTCTTTAATGTCTTTACCGTAGTAGGATTTTGAAAGGGCAGAAAAATAAATACACATGATTAATTAGAGTATACTATGTTTGTTTGTTTGTTTGTTTGAGACAGAGTCTTGCTCTGTCACCCTGGGTAGAATGCAGTGGCATCATGATAGCTCACCGCAACCTCAAATTCCTGGGCTCAAATGATCCTCCTGCCTCAGCCTCCCAGGTAGCTGGGATTATAGGTGTGCTCCACCACTCCCGGCTAATTTTTCTATTTTTGGTAGAGACAGGGTCTCACTCTTGCTCGGGCTGGTCTGGAACTCCTGAGCTCAAACGATCCTTCCGTCTCAGCCTCCCAGAGTGCTAGGATTACAGGTGTGAGCCACCTCGCCCAGACAGCCTGACCATGTTTTTAAACCTTATTGGTTTCCTTATTTCAAGCTGCTATAACAAATACACCATAGACTGAGTGGCTTAAACAACAAACATTTATTTCGTACAGTTCTGGAAGCATGGAAATCCAAGGTCAAAGTAGTGGCAGATCTGGTGTCTGGTGAAGACCTGCTTCCTGGTTTACAGATGGTCATCTTCTGGTTGTATCCTCACATGACAGAGAGCAGAGAGGAGAAGAAAGCTCTTCTGTGTCATCTTATAGGGGCAATAATCCCATGCATGAGGGCTCCATCCTTATGACCTAATTACTTCCCAAGGCCCCATCTCCAAATACCAACACATTGAGGGTTAGGATTTCAACATATGAATTTTGGAGGACACAAACATTCAGTCAACAATAATAATCCTCATAATAGTTGACATACACATGTTGTTTCTTATGTTCCAGAAACTCTTCCACATGGTTTACCTATAATAACTCTTCTAACCTCTCAGATAAGAAACTTGTCCACCCTAACTTAGCTAGTAAGCGGTAGAGCCAGGACTCAAACAAAATATTTTGGCTCTGGAGTCCATACTCTTAACCATTAGATCACTGCTTCCTGACCAGCTTTCCTTATCACTAACTATTCGTCTACAACACTATTTTTAGGGACTACTTAGCATGCCATTGCATGGATAAATAATAATTTATATTTAAAAATCTCTCATAATTGAACATCTAGGTCATTTTTATTTTTCCCCTATTAAGCAACTTGGAGCCGAATGTTATTATAGCCTATCTTTGTACCACAAGACTTTCTTAAATTAAGGATGTGCATTTCAACCACAGCCACTTAGAACTGTGATAAAATGTAGCACTACCCACGCTCCTGTCCTCAGGGCACGCCCCAAACAAGGCTGCAGCTCTGTCTTGCTTGAATAATTCTCCACTGGCACCTACCATGCTGTGAAGTTTCCCTTCTTGCGGTTTCACAGCCCCTCCCTTTAGATCTCCCACAGTGCTCTTCCCTTGCTACTCGCTGCTGAGCAACACACACACACACACACACACATGCACACACACACACACACACAGACCATTTGTCTCAGTTCCACAAACTTCTCATATAACAGCGAGGAAAGCTGGGGCAATAAACTAGGTAATTTATGGGTTTAAAGACTCACATTATGAACTGATGCTGGCTTAAAGCATTTCTCCCCTTTCCTGGGCACATCCTGATCTATCTCTTTCAGATGCCTTTCCATTTCCTGTTCTTTGACTGACACTCTCCTTTCTATTAGGTTGAACTGCAGAAACAGCTAATATTCAACTACTTTTAACCTATAAAATTGAACATTTCATCTGGTTCAAATTAACAAGGCCGAGATGCTTATGTAGCCACTGGAAAACATGGCAGGCGTGTCATGCTGTAAAGCTGTTCAAAACCTGTGGAAGCCCTTCCTATATCTGGGGAAATCTTTTAAATCTTGGTTTCTACAGCTTAAATGCCAGAAACTCACCTTCCCAGCCTGTTCCAATCAGATTCTACTCAGAAGAGAGTGACAGGAAGAGCTATTCTGCCTTCGAGGAAAGGTAGGCATGAGGGTAGGAACTGGGCAGGAGAGGGGGCTTCCAGGGTGCTGTTGCTCTATTTCTTGACCTGCATGGTGGTTGTATGGAAGCTTGAGAGTGATAATTCTTTTCTATTTTGCGTGCTTTTTGTGTTATTCTTTAGTTTAAGAACAGTTTTAAAAACTCAATTGTGGTGTGGGTTGGGGAGAGACACTGAGCTGCCAGCAGGAGGCAGACAGAAGTCCTGGTAGCATCCCAGTTCCTGTGTCAGCAGTGTGAGCTGCAGGGTCTGTATTCAGCGCTGCCCCGGCCGTCATGGGAATGATCCTTCAGGCAATTTTGGCATAGTGCTTGGCGTATGGTCTCCACCAATGTTTCTCTGGCTCTCCTAGAGGCTCTGTGAGCTACCAAATATCCCTTAATTAATACTCTTCCTGCTCTAATTAGCTATAGAAGGTTCTTGTTCTTGATTGGCAGCTAAGAGCTGATACAAGGAAATTCAGGTTGTTTTCAGAACAGACCTTGACTTGACACTGAAAATGCTGTCCTTGAGGCCACTTGAATGCTGGCTTTCTGGAAGGCCCAGACTCTAGTGATTTCTTTGTTCTACAGTCTGAGCATAGAGGGTTGAAATTCTACATAGGATGCTGTGCTGCTTTCAGTTGGCTATTAGTACTATCTCTAGAAGTCACAAAATGTTTTACATTAATCTTCACTACTTTCCCCTCTACAAACCTTTCTGCTTCCCAATAAATGCATGTACATACACACACAACCACACACATGCACACACCCCACCACCACCACCTGGAATACCTACAAGTATGTAAAAGTCATGACATACTCATATCTCAATAGAATGTCATCTTCATGGATAGAGATAATCTATTTTGTTCAGTGCTCCGTCACAGCATTTGGAACAATGCCTGGCATATATTAGGTACCCAATAAATATCTGTTCAATGAACGAATACCCTTCTCTAAAATACATCCATCAAAGAGCACATGCTTATGGGGGCTGACAGGTCCAGGCACTGGCCTGTGTGTTGGGAATCAAGGCATGGGCTACCCCATGAGCAGTTCAAAATGAGCTGACCTTTCTACAAACCCTCAGAATATATATTTTGTCACCTCTGCAAGCCCACTTGGAGCTTCTCTTTAATGAGGATGTGGGGCAGTGAAGGTAGGAAGATTTTCACCAGGAAGCACTGCCTTCCTGCTACTGAGCTCTGTCTTTAGGCCAAAGAGAAGGGAGGCAGCAATAGTGCAGAATGGTAGATGAGGTATTCAGTTGTTTCCTCACATGTTTTGTTTAGGCTGCTGCCTTGACTCAATGGCTGGGAATCAGCGTTAATCATGACTAAGGCAATATGCGGTGGCCAGACAGTAGTCACACTCTACCACGCCCCATTGGCTTTTCTTCAGGCTTAGAATTAAGCCCACACTCCTCCCCCTCCTATGCTCTGGCCCTGCTTCCCCTCTGACTGCCCTGCCCTCAGCCCTGCTGGCTCTCCTCCTCCCCAGTCCCGCTGGCCCCCACCACACCAAGCCACTCCTCACCCTCCATCTGGACTTTTCCCCTGGTTGTTCCGTCTTCTAGGAATGTTCTCTCCACTGATCTTGCTTTTTTTATTGGTTCCTTTTCTTAATCATTGAAATTCAATTTAAGTGTCACCTTCTCAAAAAGGCTTCCCCTGGCCACCCAAACATATTATAGCTCATCTGCCATTCCTTTCATATTATCTTGTTCCAGGTGTAGCTATAGAAGATGTTTCCACATCTGATATTTTTCGTGTGTTTAACAGTGTTCCTCCATCCTTCTTTCCCCTTCTCTCTTTCCCTTTTCCCTCCTTCCCTTGGTTCTTTCTCTCTTTTTCTCTGCCTCTTCCACTAGATTCTTAGCTCCATGACAGCAGGAGCTTCTTAGTAGGATTCACCATGGATCCCCAGTGTCTAAAACAATGCTTCACAGACAACCCACCCATGCAATCCACATTTGCTTAAAGAATACATTAATCCACAGCTTTAAAAGATAAGGCTGACATCACTCTCTTCCAGAGTGAACTATTACATGCCACATGTTGGGCAATTGTGGCAGAATTTCACAATTCCAAAGAAATCCTATGTAATGCAAAAACTGAGCTTCCTGGCAAAAGTGTCTGTTGCCAGTACAGTCTGGGATATCCCTGGCTGTAGGAATGTGAAAACAGGAAATGGCCCGAATAAGATAACCGCTGAAAGTCAAGTTAATGTATCTAGCTGGCCAAGAAGAAAGTCAGCATTCCATTGTCCAGAGCATCAGATTTATCCCTTGTCATTGTGAAAATTAGAAAAGTTTATGTGGTTCATACACAGCTCAGGGAACGACCATCCAGACAAATGTGTTTCCCATCATAAGCCGCTTTACCTGTTGACTGCCCCGTCCTATACAGACCAACATGTGCCATATATCACACTGCTGGACCCTCCTAACAACCCTCAGATTGAACACTGAGTTCAGAGTAATCAAGCAATCTGCCCAGAGATATAAAGCCAGGTTTGCCCTCAGAGTGATTAATTCTGTTTTTCAAAAATTGCTTTTTTTAAATTCATTCATTCATTTAGGTGGTTGACAGTACAACACCAGAAAAAATTTCCAACCACTCTGAGGCTGGAAGATGATGAATCTGTTCCTGGCTCTGCTGCCTACCGCTGGGACAGTGGGCAAGTCACTCAAGGTTACAGATTAGATTGGAGGTGCTGGATGTGTTTATTACCTGGATCGCGGTGTTGGTAACATGAGTGTATACATTGGTCCAAACTCACCAAATGATATACATTAATTATGTGCAGGTTTTTGTATAACAATTTTATCTCAATGAAGCTGGAAAATTTTCTTTTAAAAAAAATCAAGATAATTTGTGTGTTTTTCTAAAATAAGGTGGGTGGTGATTCTGAGTTCATCACAGTTTTGTTCAAGTATCTTTTGCCTCCTTTACCTTTACTAGCACAGCTATGAAGTTATTAATTTTTCTTTTTTTGAGACAGAGTCTCTGTTGCCCTGGCTAGAGTGCAGTGACATCATCATAGCTCACGGCAACCTCTAACTCCTGGGCTCAAGCGATCCTCCTGCCTCAGCCTCCTGAGTAGCTGGGACTACAGGCACATGCCACCATGCCCGGCTAAGTTTTTTCTACTGTCTTTAGTAGAGATGGGGTCTCGCTCTTATTCATGCTGGTCTCACACTCCTGCTCTCAAGCAATCCTCCCACCTAGGCCTCCCAGAGTGCTAGGATTACAGGCATGAGCCACTGTGCCCAGGCTGGTTATTAAATATTTTTAACAACAAAAAAAAAAGATTATAAATGAGAAAGACTGGAGAGAATTTGGCTCAAGATATTTTTCAGCGAAACAGTCAAAATATAAAAGCTCTTAGTGCATTCCTGGTTGATTTTAAAAGATTGGCGCAATCAAACTGACAGTAGCTGAGAGGGAGGAAAAGAGTCTGAGATACTTATTTAATGAGGTAAGATAGATTTGATGACTATCTGGCAGAAAAGCAACCCATATCAGGAAAATTTTAAGACACCATCTGGAACACATGATCTATTTTGCAGGTACCAGAGGTGGATTTACTGCAACCCTAACAAAACTGAAGCTTCGGGGCCCCCTTACACCAGCACCTTTCACAGCTCTGTACCTAATTTTTTTGTACATTTTATTCACATTTATTTTTCTCTTTTAGTGTGCTCACAGAAAATTAGAACACCTTAAGCTTGAGTTTAATAGCAATTTTTGTAAGCAAAGTTACATTCCATCTCTAAGTCAAATTGGTCAAAGCTTCTCCAGCATTTACAAAACATGATAGACAAGACATTACACAAAACCGTTACATCTGAAGACTATTTTTCCTTTATTCTCAAAGATGACTTGAAAAGAAAGCATTGTCTGTGGTAATCAAAAACATACCACAGTACAAACAGCAACCATGCCACTTACCACAGCTTGGTTAAGTTTAAAATTCGTGTTTAAAAGGTCCACGATGACTGCAATTTTACAAAAATGGGCAGGGTGGAAAGTTACAAACTTCATGTGCCTCTGGATATCAAGATTTGTTTTTGTACAATAGTCACAGCTAAAAACAAACTGCTGGTAATATATAATTACACTTTATTAGGGTCATAAACCAGCAATAAACAATAAAGCCTATACAACTTGTGGTTCTACTTAATCACTGACTGGTACAGCTAACATGAGATAAGTGAAAAGTTCCTATGGTTTAAATGAATTCATAAGACTATGATCTTTTTTAAAAATCTGGGTATTGGTGGGTTTTCTTTTTTCTTTTCTTCTTAATCAAGACTTATAGTGTTTGTACCAGCCTCACAAAATACATCGTAATAACTTTTCTTTAAAATAAAAAAAGCCTTTAATCATGATTTCTAGCGGCACATTCTCTTGGCAACATTACGCACCACTTCCATTTCCCCACTGGGGTCCCTATTGCTTCATTTGATATTCCTTTTGACCCACCCATCTCCTCCATATATAGGCATGTCCATAGGTTGATGAAGAAAATTTACATTTTTGAATAAAGATGAAAATTATGCAAAAAAACCATTAATACTGATTCAAAAAATTTTTTAAAAACTGAGAAACAAGGCAGAGGAAAGTGTTTAAGCTCTCCTGGACCTGTTGGAATGGTGGTAACAGAATGATCTGAGATTGGCTCTGTGGGGAGGGGAGGAAAAAAACAAAGTTTTCTGCTTAAAAAAAGTAAATTAAAAAAGACATCTTTAGGATCAATCCCTGGTTGTAGACAAGTTCTCCAAAACCAGTACCTGGCACCACTCCAACAAACAAACAGGTGAGAAAAGTCCTTCAATTATCTTAAAAAATTTTGCTCTTTTACTCTGCCACCTCCACTGAGGCTGCTTCCAGACTACACTCAGGCTAGGCCTCCTCTGAGGGGATTAGTTTAATGCCCTCTCATGGAAGTGGGGAATTCTTGCCCTTCAGAGAGCAGGTTGTTATAAAAGCAAGCTTGGCTTCCTAGACTCTCTCTTGCTTCCTCTCTCACCGTGTGATCTCTTCACACGTTTGCTCTATTTTCTGTTTCTCTGCCATGTTTTGGCCCAGGATGTGGCCCTCAACAGAAGCCAGCCAGACGTGGTGCTATGCTCTGGAACTTCCCAGCCTGCAGAATTGTGAGCTAAACTTCTTTTCTTTATAAATTACCCAGCTTCAGGGTATTCTGTTATAGCAACACAAAACTGACCAAACTGTAGATTGATGCAGAAAAATCATTTGACAAATTCATGACATTTGGTGGGGTGGTAGGGGAGAAAATCTCTCAGAAAAATACAAGTAGAGGCGAACTTCCTCAACTTGATAAGGAGCATCTACAAAAATCCCACAGCTAACATCATTGTACTTAATAGTAAAAGACTGAGTGCTTTTTCCTTAAGTTCTTCCCTAAGAACTAGGCAAGGATGCCCACTCTCACCACTCTTATTCAACACAATGCTGACTTTCTATTCAGTGCATTAATAGAAAAAAAGAAAAGAAAAAATCTACAGATCAGAGAGGAAGAAATAAAACTGTCCCTATTTGTAGACGACATGTGAAGAAAACCCCAACTGATCTACCAAAACACTAAAACTAATAAATGAGTTCAGCAAAGTTGTAGTACACAAGATAAAAATACAAAAGTCAATTGTATTTTTCTACATTAGCAATGAACACATGGACACCAACATTTATAATCATTCAAAAAAAGAGAAATACTTAGATGTCAATCCAACAAAACATGTATGGGACTTGTATGGTAAAAACTACACAATGCTGATGGAAGAAAGCAAGGAAGATCTAAATAAATAAAGACACATACTGTGTTTATGGATTAGAAGACTCACTACAGTGATGTCAATTCTACCAAATTGATATTCAAGTTTAATGCGATTTCTACCAAAATCCCAATAAGATTTTTTTATAGATAGAGGGAGATTATTTTAAAATTTATGTGAAAAGGCAAAGCACTAGAATAGCTAAAACAATTTTGAAAAAGAAAAATAGGTCAGGTGTGGTGGTTCACACCTGTAATCCTATCACTTTAGGAGGCCAAGGTGAGAGGATCACTTGGGGCCAGGAGTTAGAGACCAGCCTGAGCAACATAGTGAGACCTCGTCTCTACAAAAACAAAAACAAAACAAAACAAAATTATCCAGGCATGGTGCCTGTAGTCCCAGCTACTTGGGAGGCTGAGGCAGGAGGATTGCTTGAGCCCAGGAGTTTGAGGTTGCAGTGAGCTATCATGACACCACTGCACTCTAGCCTCAACAAGAGAGCAAAAATTGGTCTCAAAAAAAAAAAAAAAAAAAAAAGAAGAAGAAGAAGGAGAAGAAGAAGAAGAAGAAGAAGAAGAAGAAGAAGAAGAAAAATAGAATGGGAGGAGTCAGTCTTCCAGATTTCAAGACTTACTATGTAGCTGCAATAATCAAGACTGTTTGGTATCAGTGGAGGAACAGACACATAGGTCAATAGAACAGGGTAGAGAACCCAGAAGTTGACTCACACATATGCCCAAACTGATTTTGACAAAGATGAAAAAGCAACTTAATGGAGAAAAGATAGCCTTTTTAACATGGTGCAATTGCTGTAGAAGCAATTGTACATCTATAGGCAAACAATGAACCATGTCCTAAACCTCACACTTTTTACAAAAACTAACTCAAAATGGGTCGTGTACTTAAATGTTAACATGAAACCATTAAACTGTTAGGAAAAAAATAGGAGAAAATCTTTGGGAACTAGGGCTAGGCAAAAATTTCTTAGACTTGTCATCAAAAACAAAATTCACACAAAAGGAAAGATTGACAAATTGAACTTCATCAAAATTAAAAACTTTTGCTCCATGAAAGCCCTTGTAAGAGGAAGAAAAGACAAGACACACAATGGGGAAAAAAACATTAAAAAACCACATATCTGACAAAGACTAGTATCTATAATATATAAAGAATACTCAAACTCAACAGCAGAAAAGCAAACAACCTATAGGCAAAAGATCTTTCATCAAAGAAAATATAAAGATGGGAAGTCAGTACACAAAAATATGTTCAAGATCATTAGCCATGAGAGAAATGCAAATTAATGAGATATCACTACATACCTATCAAAATGGTAAAATAAAAAATAGTCACAACACCAAATGCTGGAGAGGATGTGGAGAAACCAAATTGTTGGCAGGAATGTTATAGCTATCCTGGAAAACATTTGGCTGTTTCTTTAAAATCTAAACATGCAAAAATCATACAACCCAACAATTGCACTCCTGGCATTTATCCCAGAGAAATGAAGACTTCGTTCACATAATAACCTTTACATAAGTATTTAAAGCAGTTTTATTTGTAATTGCCTCCCCCTCAAAAAAAGAAAGAACCCACGTGGGTTCTTTTGAGAAAGAAGAATAGGTCAGGTGTGGTGGTTCACACCTGTAATCCTATCACTTTAGGAGGCCAAGGTGAGAGGATCACTTGGGGCCAGGAGTTGGAGACCAGCCTGAGCTGGACATTTTCTGACTTTCTGTGGTTTTCATTTGACCTTGGTAAGTTTAAAACTTTTTTGATAAATAAATTTAAGTTTTTTAGGATCAAAGTCACTTTTACATTGCAAAAGGGCAAAATGATTGTTTACAGGTACCTCTGAAGCATTGACTCTGTGGTGAGGAGCCCATGTTTGGGGAAGTGTTTTTTAATTTTTTGTTTGTTTCTTTGAAAATTCACTTTATGGTTCTCTGAGTGCTTTAAGTTTTGTTAGTCCCAAGAATTCTCCTTCAATAGGTGAATTAATTCAAATCTGGATTTTATAAGCACATGGTTATAAAACCACATGGAAAAATAATTTTCTTTATGTGGAGGCTTCTATTTTTTGTTTTTTGTTTTGTTTTGTTTTGTTTGTTTTCTTTTTTTAATGTCATGACCCAGAGATATTTTCAGAAGTTTCTAAGTTGAATATGAAGTTCATCTTCCTCGAACCAATCTCTAAATAAGGAGAATAATTTTTTTTTTTTTTTGCAGAGAACTTATGTTTTCAAAGTTGTTAAAAATAGTTTCAATATCTTGTTTCAGTTCCCATATCAACTGTAAAAAGACACTTGTTGGATAATTGGGAAATTTGAACGAGTGGATATCAGATGATGTTAAGTCTAATAGATATTAAAGAAATTGAGAATATGTTTTAATATGTTTGTTTTTAGGATAAATAGTGTTGTTGAAACCACAGGGGCTTTTAAAGATCCAATTGTTGAGACAAGGAGGATTATCAAGGAAAAAGAATTTTTTCTGTTTTTTTTTTTTTTTCCTTTTATTTTTGGTAGAGATAGGGTCTCACTCTTTCTCAGGCTGGTCTTGAACTCCTGAGCTCAAGTGATCCTCCCACCTCAGCCTCCCAGAGTGCTAGGATTATAGGAATGAGCCAGTGTACCACTGCGCCTGGCCAAAGAAGAATTTTTAATACAATTGACCTCTTGTCATGTAACAGAGGAAATGGCCTGAAAAAGGGTAAAAATGTTTTCTGTCTCTCTAAAATATCCCCCATTCCTTTTGGGAATTAAAACCTGTATTCCTGCCCCAGGGACAGGGCCCCAAGAGGGACAGGGGAGTGTGCTTTGTTCTTTGTACCATAGGAGATAGTTCAAGGGAACTGTCTGGGCAGAGGTCACAAGATTGTTTTAACTGAAGATGGAATAAATTAGAACCATCAACTATAGTTGAACAGCAATAGCCTGAAGCTGAAAACCTCCCCTTTAAAAGCTCTGTATTTCTGCTCAGAGGCAGGACTTTGGTACTTCAGACAGGAGTCTGCCAACCTCCTCATTTTTGGGCAAATTAATAAACTTCCCTTTTCTTCTCCTCAAACAACTTGTCCTTATTCTTCTGATGTGGCGTCAGGGGCAAGTGCCAAGAGCTTTCAGTAACAGAATGGGGAAGCTGCTTCAAATCTGTCTGTCTCACTAATGGAGATCATGGGCTTTTTAAGGAGGGGCCTGGGGCAGGTTGAGAGGGATGGTGAGTCCTGGTGTCAGGAAGTCTGCCATGGGGCCTTCAGAATCTCAACTCCTTTGCCTTGCAGAAAATCCATGGTTTCTGGGAAACAACTCAAAATGTCAAGTGGTTAAGAAAGAGGATTATATAAAACATATAGGGGTCATTGAAATTTGTTCATGGAGCTGATTATAATAGCATTGTGGTTATATTATACAAAAGGCATCCCTTGTCTCATAGTTATACATGCTGACATCTTAATGAAAGAAATGATAAAATATCTGGGATTTGCTTAAAATAATCTAGCAGAGTGTGAAGAGTGTGAAGTCAGTTGTTGCATAATATGGGGGCTTATTATACTGCTTTTGTCACTGAAAGTTCAGTACTTATCCCTGAGGCTGAATCAGTGAGAATGAAGAATGAGGACAAATGATTTGAGGAAAAGGAAAGAGAAGTTAATTAATTTGCCAGCAAATGAGGAGGGCAGTAGCAGACTAGCATCTCAGAAGACTGCCATCCTGACTTGAAGCAGAAATACAGGGCTTTTTAAAGGGTGGTTGGGCTTGGGTCTATGTGACCAGTATCACATGGTGGTAGCTTTGGCTATTGTTATTTAACTATAGTTAGTGGTTTTGGTCCTTATCTCCAGTGGAGATGATCTCATGATCTCGTGATCTTTGTCTGGACAATTCTTTTGAGCCATCTCCTGTGGTGTAAGATACTAGAAAACAAGAACATTTTCCTGCCCATTGTTTGATTACTGGCCTTGGGGAAAGAATGCAGGTTTTAATTCCCCAAATGGGTGATGGTTTTAGAGAGACAACTCATAAAACATTTCCTTGCCCTTTTTCCAAACTTTACCTCTGTTATACTTTCTCTTTCTTGTATGTATATTTGAACATTTCCATAATAAAAAGTTTCACAGGGGGGCAAAATTCTGCTACATTCAATTTTTTTTTTTTTTTTTTTTTTTTGAGACAGAGTCTCACTCTGTTGCCCGGGCTAGAGTGCCGTGGCATCAGCCTAGCTCACAGCAACCTCAAACTCCTGGGCTCAAGCAATCCTTCTGCTTCAGCCTCCCAAGTAGCTGGGACTACAGGCATGCGCCACCATGCCCAGCTAATTTTTTCTGTATATTTTTAGTTGTCCGGTTAATATGTTTCTAGTTTTTAGTAGACACAGGGTCTCGCTCTTGCTCAGCCTGGTCTTGAACTCCTGACCTCAAGTGATCCTCCCACCTCGGCCTCCCAGAGTGCTAGGATTACAGGTGTGAGCCACCTCGCCTGGCCCTCAATTGTTCTTTTAACAAATACTTAGGTGTGCACCGGTGTGCACCAGTGTGCACCGGTGTGCACCGGGTGCTGGGCATCCCAACAACATAAAGACTGTTGAGATGAAGGCAAAACTTCCCCTTCACCTGCAGAAGGGTGATGAAAAATCAACTCACAATAAAGCAGATTACTAAGAGAAAATTATCAGATTTATTTAATGTGTATACATGGGAACCCCCAGAAAATGAGGATTCAACTCACCAGTGGGGTTCAGGAGCTAATATGCCTTTCTGGTAAAATGGGTCATGGGAGGTGGGAAAAGAGGGATTGGAATTCTGTCCAGGGCAACAAAGGACCACCAGGGAGGATGAATGGATGGAGAATGAATATTAACTGGTAAATAGTTCCCTTTTAGAATTTAGATGAGTCTGACAGAGGGGACATTATCTTCTTAAAGAGTCTATTCAGGTGTGGTTACTTCCTGGTCTGACAAGGGAGGGGGGGAAAAGGATAATTGTTCTCCTAGATGGGTTAAGATCTTAGGCAGATAAAGAAACTTCAAAGATTTTGGGAGACTCAATAGTGGTGGTGGTGGCTGGAGTGGGGAGGTCAGTCCAGAATGTTAAAATATCATATTTTGGGGTAAAAATACTTCTAATTTCCTTCACTCTCAACATATTCCCTTCTCTTATGTACCTTACATTTATTTTTGGAGGAAGGAGAAAAATACTGCTAAATAAATTGATTAAAAACAGAGATAAAATGAAGCACTGGGACACAGACCAGTCCAGTGAGTATGAGTGGGGAATGGCTTACGTGGGCTGGGAAAAGTTTTGTAAGGGAGATTACATTTGCACTCCATCAACTAACTCATTTGAGGGAGATTCAATGGGCAGGCTCTCTCTAAAAGTACCTTAAATCAGGAAAAAGCAACACATCTTACAGGAATTTCACAAGCATTTGGTTTCCTCTCCTTGTTACAATAGGCATAATTTGTTTTCTGGGAAAGGTGCACACAGATCTGCGTGTGGTTTACTTAAATAAAAAAAAAAAATCAATGGTCAACGATTTTCTTACCTCATTTGTTTTCCAAAAGAAAGAAGAAAATAATTTCATTCAAGCCCATAAAGGAATATGTAGGCAAGGGTTTCAAAATTTATAAGATATTTTTTTCAAATTAAGGGAAAAAATATGACTACAGTGATATGTCACTTAACAATGGGAATAGGTTCCGAGAAATGCATAGTTATGTGATTTCTTCCTTATGAGAACATTATAGAATGTCTACACAAACCTAGATGATATAACCTACCACACACCTAGGCTATATGGCATAGCCTGTCAACCTAAAGAAAGAAACTGAAACAAAATGTAGAGAGTTTATTGGGCCAAGGCTGAGGACTGTGGCCTGGGAAACACCGGAAAGCCAGTACTCCGTTCAGGCTTTGTTACAAACAGGTTTTTAAAGGCAAAAGGAGACAAGGAGTAGGCCAATACAAACTGACAGGAATTCTCATTGGATTACAGAAGTCACATTGATTAGTGATTGGCTATACGTTGTTGAACTATATAGGGTATTAGTTATGGTGTCCAGCGTATGACATTTCATAGCCACTTGGCGTCAGTTAGTCTAGAGCCCACATAGCAAGGGGCTTCAAGATGTAATCATTTAGCTCAAGGGAAGAGTGAGAGCTGACGGCTAACCAACTTCCATGCCTCTCTAGGCCTGATGATTTAAAGGGGCTCCCATTCGTCATATTAAAAGTTTCTGTTCTTTCTCAAGTCTATTGCTTGTAGGCTACAAAGCTGTACAGCATGTTACTGTACTGAATACTGTAGGCAACTGTAACGCAATGGTAATTGTTTGTGTATCTAAACATAGAAAAGGTACAGGTACAGTAAAGATACGGTATTATAATCTTATAGGAACACTGTCATATGTGCAGTCTGTCATTATATTGCATGTGGCTGTATTTTAAACCTAGATTGCTATCTTTATTGACATTTATATTTGGCAAATGCCATAGACATTTTTCTAGGAGAAAAATATGAACCATCTCTTCCATAATTAGTTTAACTATGGGGAGGTCCTTTCCTGAGAATAATGGAGTTTTTTCTTTGACTTCAGTAGTCAATAACAGCTTTGGCTATATCTCCATAAGACCACCAACTTGAAAGAAATTGGAAGGCTTCCGAAGTTTGGTATTAGGAAAGATCTTATCATTTGTCTTACTCATTTGGGAACTGTGAGTAAATCTTTTTTCTCATCACTGATATCGTAAGTACACCCCAAGGGCCATTCAGACTATAATACTAGGCTAGCTAAGGGAAACCATTTTGCTTTTGGCCTGTTCTATCTTCAAAGTTTAGAATTAACCTGTTTGCACACACAGCTTCGGGGCACAAGATTAGCAAATGACCTTGAGGAAAAACAGATCAAGTGTCTGGAATAGACCAACACGATCTGCTAATAACAAGATCCACCAGAAAACCTTGCTTTCTGGCACCAACCCCTTTTATCCCTTCCCTCTATAAATTGCTCAGTAAGCAGAGGAGATGAGATGGTCTTTGAGACAATAGTCTGCCATCTCCTTAGGCTGTCGGCACTTGAATAAACCACCTTTCCTTCACCAACTCTCGCCTCTTGTGTTTGGTTCTCAGGTGATCAGCAGCTGAAACTGCATTGGGCAACAATATCAGTATATTTTTGTTTTAAATTCATATTTAGCAAAGGCTCAACTCCTAATTGTCATCACCCAGAGAAAAGCATAATTGAGACTGATTTACAGACTAACGAAGCTCAAGTTACTGGGCATGCGGGGCTTACTGAGATTGCTCTGACATTGACCCCACTGAGATGGAGGCCAGAATGTCCCACGAAGGCTTCTCCTTTTCATGACTTTGGGAGGGTTGGTGTAAGGAATCAAAGGTGGCTCCAAGCCAACTTGGCAATGGTAAGAGTATTAGTGTACAAGACCAGGGGGAGGATGGAAAGGAGAAGAAATTTTGGAAAGATATTCGGAAAACAAAATCACCAGGACTTGGAAGAGAGCGTGTCATGGCGGCGAGCGCACAGGCTATGGAATCACACCTGACCTGGAACCACAGCTCTCCACCAGCCAGCTGTGTGGCCTTGGACAACTTAACCTTGTGGAAATTCCATTTTTGTAAAATGTGTGCCAGTAATAATAGTTATCTCATGTGGCTGCTGAGAATGTTTGTCCTTACTGGACTGCACTGATCAGCCCTTTCCTGTCACTCAATCTCTTCACCTCTCGAGACTCTTTGCCCCCTTGTCCCCATCCATAAACACACTTCCCCCATACTTTTTTTTTTTTCAAAAAAGCCTCCCACAAGCTTTGACCTTTTCTAGCATTATGCCTCTGTTTTATTGTCCATTACTTCATCGTGAATCCTTGATGCAAAATGCTTGTCAGCACTTCCCCAAATGATTTTCATGGAGCATAATTTCCACAAAATGTTAGTGGAATAGGGTTACTTGAGAAATAGTGCCCCCATGGTCAAATAAATAAATAAATCTGGGTATTGTTGAGTTAGAGAAAATTAAGCCAGGCTCTTTTTTTTTTTTTTTTTTTGAGACAGAGTTGCCCTGGGTAGAGGGGTGCAGTGGCATCATCATAGCTCACTGCAACCTCAAACTTCTGGGCTCAAGTGGTCCTCCTGCCTCAGCCTCCCTAGTAGCTGGGACTACAGGAACACAACGTGACGCCTGGCTAATTTTCTATTTTTAATAGAGACAGGGTCTCATTCTTGCTCAGGCTGGTCTCAAACTCCTGACCTCAAGCAATCCTCCCTTCTCGGCCTCCCAGAGTGCTAGGATTACAGGTGTGAGCCACCGTGCCTGGCCAAGCCCTTTTTGAAGAGGACCCAACCCCATTCATACCCCAATCGCCCCTAAAGACCTCACTACTTAATAGCACCACATTGGCCATTAAGTTTCAACACTTGAATTTTGGAGGAGGACACGTTCAAACCAGCAATTATTCTTGAGTTTGAGCTCATATTCCTCCATTCTTCCATGAATTGCCTGTCCATATCCTCTGTCACTTTTGTATTGTGTTCTTTTTATTTTTAGGAATACCGTACATAGTAAGTATTAATCCTTTGTCCATCAAATGTACTGCAAATACCTCTCCCAGTCTGTGGCTTAGCACATCCCCCATGCTTTCTTTTGTAAATACAGAATTTTTAAAGATCTAGTCAAATTTACCAATATTTCTTTATGATTTGGGCTTATTTTGTCCTTTTTAAAAATAT
Source organism: Eulemur rufifrons (assembly GCF_041146395.1). Classification (NCBI taxonomy): domain Eukaryota; kingdom Metazoa; phylum Chordata; class Mammalia; order Primates; family Lemuridae; genus Eulemur; species Eulemur rufifrons. The sequence continues at coordinate 83,093,946 of NC_090984.1, forward strand.
TTTTTCATATCCTGACAAAATTTTTTTTAAATTTTCCTCCTAACAATTGAAAGGTTTTCTTTGGACAATTTCTAATCATCTGGAGTCAGTTTTGTGTCTGCTGTGATGGGGAGCTCGAGTTTTATTTTTCCTCCCGTGGTTCACCATTTCCCAAGACCACTTCCCCGTGGTTCTCCCGCTGATCGGTGCTGCTCTCTTTTTCGTCTCCTTAGCATGTTTTCTTACGTGCGCGGGCCTGTTCCTGGACTCTCTGATCTGCTCCACTGTCCCATTCACCTCCCCTGCATTTATAGCACACTGTTTAAGTACCTAACTTCATTATAAATTTTGTTATCTGATATGGCGTGTCTTCCTGCTTTTTCATCTTTAAAATTACTCCTGCCTCTTTTTCGCCCTTTGGATTTTCATATAAATTCTAGGGTAAGATTATTAAGTTCCACAAAAAAGTTATTTTACTGTGTTAACATTTTTTACTTCCAGATGTATTGTATCAATGTTATTAATTTGGCAAAAATTGACCTTTTTATATTTTGTATACCTATCCAAGAAAATGCAAATCTTTGTTTATTTAGGTCTTCTTTAACGTCTTTTGATAAAATTTCAAAACACCTTAAAGATCTTGTACATATTTTGTTAGGTTTGTTCCTGGTACTTTATATTTCTTATTGCTCTTATAAACGTTTGTTTCTGGTACTTTATATTTCTTATTGCTCTTATAAATGATAAGTTTTTTAAAAATAAAATTTATCTATAACTTAATGGTATGAAGGAATGTAATTGACTTTTGTAAAAGGGTCTTTTATCAAATAACCTTCATGAATTCCATTATTAATTTCAGTAATGTTTCTGTAAATTCCCCTGGATTCTCCATGTAGAGAATCATACAATCTGCCAGCTTAATGACAGTTTTGTTTCTATCTTTCTTTCTAATTCTTATACGTTTCATTTGATTGACTGGCTGATGGATTGACTGTCTTATTGCAATGGCCAGGACATCTATTGCTATGGCAACAAAATCATGGTAATGTGATAATTCTTGTTTTTTGTTTCTTGATCTAAAAAAGGAGTGTGTCTAACTTTTCTCTACTTAGTAAGATGATTACCATTAGTTTTTGGTATGTAGACTTCATCAACTTAAGGAAGTTCTCATCTACTCCTAGTTTCTTAAGGATATTTGTGGAGTTTTTATTGAAAGAGTCATGTGATTGTTCTCTTTTATTCTATTGAAGTGATGAGATTACATTAGCAGATTTCTCAGATGTTACTATTCTTGTATTCTTAGGAGAAATTACTCGACCATATTATAATACGTAGATAACATACAGATAATATGTATTATCTATGTAAATAAGTGAAATGGACTTATTACTTTCTTTCTTTGTCCTTTCTTCATTCAATTTTGGAAACAATGTTAAACTAGCCTCATAAAGAGTTGGGGCAACTTTTTTTTTCTATTTTTTGAAACAACTCACATGAATAAGGTATTATCTCTTCTCTGAAAGTTATAGTGGAATTCATCTATAAAACTTTCTGAGCCTGGAGCTCTTAGAATGAATAGGGGATATCCCTGATGATAACCATTTTAATTTCTTTAATGATTATCAGCCTGTTCAAGATAACTTTTTGTGACAATATTAGTGTTTTATATTTTTGCCAGAAGTTCACTTTTATAGATTTTAAATTTATTAGCATATAGTTATTAAAAATATTCTTGGTCACATGGATGCATTTAGCTACAAAGGAGGCTGGAGAATTCAGTTTTTATTCTGGGCAATCATGTGTTGAGCTAAAAAAAATGGGTAATATTTTTTCAACTTAGGAAAAATAATGAGAACAAATATAAATAGACAATTTATAGTCATTTCCTTAGCTGCCTTGATTAGCAACATACACCAAGAGATGGGCTTATGCCAGGGCCTTAGCTTGTGCTCTCCTGGTAGGTTTAGGGGGTGAAGAGATGGGCTCCAGACTTCAGAGCCTATGATGCCACAGATGGGAAATGCCACTGCTATTTTTTCCCTTTCACGAGGCAACTGGAAACCCTTAGAAACCCTCACTCATGTCTTCTACAGAGCTATTTGATTCAAAGTTGCACTTGTCCGTGGGCCTCCTGTTCCTTGGGCCTCAAGGAAAAGAGAAGAAGGAGAAATATCCAGTGGTTGGACATCTGCCTGTATCCAACCAGCCTCTCTGTCTTTGCCCCCCACATAGCAGGATATATTCCCCTTACAGTTTCCCATGAGGGTTTCACTCAAATTTACCCTTTATTTATTTACTTTTCTATAGCTCCATACACACTTCCTTCTTTTTCTGGCCCCTCCAAGGATAGGTCTGGAGGAGGAGGCCAGCAACTCATGTTGGTCTCCTACTTGCCAAGACCTACAAGTGCCCTGTTTGTGTTTTAATTCTCAGAGACTGAAGGCCTCGGAGAAAGCCATTTATGTCACGCTGGGAGAGAGATCCATGATGACATCAGAGCATTTTCCCCTTCCAAGGGGAGATGAAAAGTCAACCAATGGCTGAGAGGGAGATGTGAAAAAGATGTGAGTTGAGATGCACAGTTTATGAGACGAGCCCAGCACCAGGACACTTTTGCTTTAGGTTGAGCCCCCAGTGTTGTGGGGTTGATGTAACTTTCTGAGGAGCTTGGGGGAATCTCCAGAACGGAGGAGTTTCGTGCCTCCCTTCCCAACTGTGGCCTTGAAACTGTGGAAAGGGCCCTGGAGAAGCTCCAAGTCCAGCCTGACTCAGGGAAATGACCCAGCCATGCCGAGTGTGTTTTCTCTGCATGTGGACCCGACAACAGCACTGCAGAGGCCCGAGCCTGCTCAGTGGCACAGGAGAGGCTCTGGAAGTATCTCTTGCCCTGACTAGGGACTCAGAGTAGGCTGCAGATGAAGAGGGTTAAAGACTGGGACAAAGAGGAGGAAGTGCCTGTGGACCAGCTGACTGGAAGTCATGGTGGAGCTGCAGACAGCAGCAAGGGAGCTGGTGGAGACAGCTAAGCCCAAGGGAGGAGGCCTGCAGGGCCAGAGGCCAGCCCACGCACAGTCATCTCTCCCCTAGTGTCAGGACACTTCACCAGCCCCAAGAGTCTCAGGCCTCCTCCAGGGAGAAGGAAAGGAAAAGATGAAGAGAGAGAATGCTAAATGGATAGAGCAATTAGATGCAAGTGAGTAATTTTAAATCTGAAGGGACTGAATTATATTGAATTAGCAAGTTTAAGTTTTAGACCATTAGCAAAGCCTAAATGGAGCCCAGTTATAAAGATATAATGGGGTCCCCACTTTCTGCATACCCAAATGGAAATAGGGACTTTCATATCTATGAAAACCTTCACTTTCATTTTTATCTTATCGGTTTAAACATTTTTTACCATCGAAACTTTCTCATTTTATCTGTTTTGTTCAGTTTATTGTTTTATTGGTCACTAAAGTATTTCCTTTTTAAGCTTTTCTACTAGGTTCTCTTTGTATTTTATTATTGATTTATCATCTTATCTTCCCTTCTAGATAAGATTTAATAAAATCTTATCTAGATATTAGAGAGCAACCTCATATGGCAAACACAGTTCACAACTTTGAGGTAATAAACCCAGTTTTCTACAGCCCACATTTCAACAGATGTGTTAGCAAACATTCATCTCGCAACAGTCATTCAAACTGTTAATTCAAACTTGCAATAATTAAGGAAAGCTCTTGGCTCTCCTTAGTAAACAGACTTAGATGAACCTGCTTAGATAAGAAGCAGAGTAATTATAGATTTAACTTATATTTTATGGCAAATTATATTGTAAATATTTACTCACCAACTTCCTTACCTATCTAGATAAAGGTTAATTGTTAACCCAATGCTTTCAACTCACAAAATCACTTATATCAACAGCTTCCTAGAATTTTCTCACAAGTTCTAGTTTAAACGATTTGTACTCTGCTGTTAATTATAATTTTAATCAAGGCTTAAAGACATTGGGGTGTATGATAACTTATTTCCATATATATAGTCTTAAAACTGTTTACCAACACAGTATTAATTTTATGAGTTGTATCTCTAAATCAAAGAGTAGATTACACAAGATTGTATATATTTTACACTGTCCCTATTATTACATGTATATAATATTATGGTTAAGAATATCTAAACATTGATATGTAATTCTGTCATCTCTCATGTCCTTGAGAATCAGAAATCTGAATGGACAAAAATGAGATACAGAGGTAACAAAATGAGGAGAGAGTCCTGAATTTGAATCCACAGTATCAATATGAACACATGACATATTTTGTCTTCATATTATGTAGAGAGTGTCCCCAAAGTTTTAGGGCAATACTAAGCTATAAAATTTCAGGAATACAAACGTTACAAATTTATAAAACATATACTTTGGGCAGGCATGGTGGCTCACGCCTGTAATCCTAGCACTCTGCGAGGCCGAGTCAGGAGGATTGCTTGAGGCTAGGGGTTTGAGACCAGCCTCAGCAAGAGCGAGACCCTGTCTCTACAAAACATAGAACAACTTAGCTGGACACGGTGATGCGCACCTGTAGTCCCAGCTACTTGGGAGGCTGAGGCAAGAGGATCACTTGAGCCCAGGAGTTTGAGGTTGCCATGAAGTATGATGACGCCATTGTACTTTAGCCTGGATGACAGAGCAAGACTCTGTCTCAAAAAACAAACAAAAAACATATCTTTTAAAACCTTAAGTATTTAAATTTATGTTATACTTAGTTTTGTGAATTTTGAATAATGAATTTGCCATCTTCAATTAGAGGGACTTCTGAGGAGAGAACAAAGTATCACCTGTGGCCTCGTCAAAGCATTTGAACCTGAGTCAGATCAATCCTCTAGGCGCAGCTGCCAGTTTACGGGAAATACAGAGGACAGAGGACCGTGTCAAGCTTCACCGGGAGCAAGCAATCGCACAGCCCAGACTGTGGGAAACTACATGTTAAAGGCTTGGATTCTTCATCACATACACTGTCAGGAAAAGAAAGGGACAGAGCAGAAATCTGTGGATTATAGGAGACTTAAAGAAACTTCAAAAATGATCAAGTCTAAATTATAGGGTCTAAGAATGCATATTTGGGTGATTACAAAGACAGACAAGGAAGTGATAACTATAAAAATCAGGGTAGTCATTACTAAGTGGGGAGGGAATTGTTATTGGAAAGAGCACATGCGGGGTTTCTGGAGTGACTAGAAAGTTCTATGTCATGTGTTTGTTTTATGTGGTTCGTGTATCTGTTTTATTTTATAATACAAATAAAAAATAATTTTAAAATAAAAAAGGAAAGAACACCCATGTATAGCATCTGTCTTATATGATGTATTCTCACAGATTTTTTTTCTTTGACTCTCCTTGGCTTTGGGTTTTTCTTTTTTTAATTTACATACAGTTAAATTTATTCTTTTCAGTTTAGAGTTCTATTAGTTTTGACAAATGCCAAGAGTTGTGTAATCATGGCCAGAATCAAGAAGCAGAACACTTTCCTCACCCCTGTCCCCCAAATTTCCTGTGTTCCACTTTGTAGTCAATTCTCCCTCCCCTCAGTCTCTGACCACCATTGATCTTTGTGTTCCTATAATTTTGCCTCTTCCATAACGTCACTTAAATGGAATAATAGAGTGGATAGCCTTTTGATTCCAGCTTCCCCCACTAGCAGAATGCATTTGAGATTCATCCACGTTGAGGCTTTTATCCAGAATCTATTGCTCTTTATTGCTGCACAGTAGTTTTCCTGACTTTTATTGCTGAATAAAATGTTTATGTAGTTACCAGTTGAAAGACTTTGGCTTATTTCCAGTTTTTGGTGATTGTTAATAAAGCTACTATAAATATTCACACACAGGTTTTCATGTGAACATTTTTCATTTCTAGAGTGAATTATAGTATTTTTTAAAATTTTATTAGGCTTAAGTTTTTGTTCTTTATCTTATCAAGTGAAATGCAGAAAGCTCACACATAAAAGGGGACAGCTAAGAGAGTTCATGTCCCCCAGACAGGAAGGTTAATGAATGTTCCCTTTCACTTTGCCGTGTGGCAGACCGCAGAAGCACCCCATAATTGACCTCTGATTTCTTTTAGGATTAACCCCCTTTCTCTTTTAGAAATAAGAAATTATAAGACACATATTTTAAAATTCAGCCTTGGCTAGAAATTATAGCTAAAGCCAGGCTATATCTCAATTAGCAATCTGTTGAAGAATTTCTAGAAAGGAGACCCTGTGGAAGCTGCTTTGAGGTAACAGCAGTGACTTGGTCATTTTGTCTTATTCATTAAGGGTAAAAACTGGAGAATATTTAGGGGACATTTATCTTGAAAACATTATGAATATAAATATTAAACCACATTAGGGTAGCCCATCTCATCGGATATATACATATTCTACAAGTTGTTTTCTTATTTTTTTTGTAAGTAGTTATGATTGCAAGAGTTCATTTTAAATCCTGACTTTAAGTAATCAGTGTTGTCTTACATAATCCTTAATCTTGTGTCTAAGCTATATTCAATTATTTGTTATGGAAACATTAAATTTACCAATTACATGTTTATTACAGGAAATTACATTCATTAGAATATTATTTTTGTAGCATATTAAATTTAAGTAAGCTGCTGTAAGAAAGTGACTCAAATATATATGACTCAAACAAGAGAGAAGTTTATTTCTCTCTCAGGCAACAGTGCAGAGGAAGGCAGACAATCTAAGTAAAATTTCCATTCCACGGGGTCATTCAGGCAACCATGTTCCTTCTCTTTTGTTGCTCCACAATTACCTGAACAGGAGTCAGCAAACTTTTTCTGTAAAGGGCCAGACAGTAACTATTTTTGGCTTTGTGGACCATACGTTTTCTGTTGCAGCTTTTCAAGTCTGCCTTGTAGCAGGAAAGCAGCCATAGACAATGTATTATGAATGGGTGTGGCTTTATTCCAATAAAACTCTAACAACAGGTGGCAGGCCAGATTTGGGTCATAGTTAGCTAACTCCTGTTCTAGAGTATGGTCTTCGTAGCTGAATCTCTATTCATATTCTGGTGTGTGAGAAGGGATAGAGACAATGGAAGGCAAGATATTACTCACAAGTGGGCACATCATTTCTGCTCACATTCCATTGACCAAGACTAAGTCATGTGGCCACATTCACCCAGCTCCAATTGAGGCCTGGAACTGTCTCTAGCTGGGCAGCCATGTGCCTTGCTGTGTAGGGCTTTGATTATCAAAAGACAGGAAGAGAGAGTGGATACTGGTGAAAAAGCATTAGCCTCTGCCACTCCCCTAAAGTTGTAATACACAAGCTAGCGCTGTGATTTTTAACTTACCATTTACAGCTTCTTGAATTATTCTGGAACTTAAAGCGTTGCTTGTCTTTGCTTCTTATGCGGAGAGTATCAAGAACTACTTTTGATTTTCTTGTTTTTTTCTGCTGTCTGCATCAGGAAAGTCAGAATCCCAATCAAGCCAGGGTCTAAACAGAAACTATTAATAAAAGATTCAGGGATGTAGTTTGCACTGAGGGGAGAAAGGAGATATGCAGAGATAAGAGACGAGACCTTCAGAAAGGGATGGGAAAGAGGGAGAAGGCTGTGGCCTGATGACTTTCCACTTCCCAGGAGGCTGGAAGGTGCTTCCTGCTTTGCATTCTGCACATGCCCCTTGAACTCCATTTTTACTTAAGCATCCTCAGGTGTATTTCTTTTCCTTGCAAACAAGTAATTTTTAAGAAGCATATATCAACCTGTTCCAATATATTTGATACCAAGTAGAAACATTTTTATTTCCAGTAGAATTCCAGGAAGGTCGCCTGATTTTGTATAAAAGTCTCCCCAAATACCTCCCTTCATAATGAAAGCTAATTGGCTTAGGCTTAGATTATATCAGCTAAGGTATCTTATGACCAAGTAAACAATATTTATTGTTGAGCTACATATAGTTCTACGGTGATATTTCCTTTTTTGTACAATACTTTTCCTGGAGTTAAGTGCCTAATTTTTTCATTTTCTTTGTTTTATGTGTACCCAGCAATTCACTGATCACTAACCCCTCCAACAGAACTCTATTTTCCATATTGTTGAAGAGAGGCATCTCCCTCTGATTCTGATCCTCGAACAGAGCTAGGTCAGCACCTGTTTACACACTTAACCAAACTCTCCCTAGACTAAGATGGAACAAGAAGGCTCTCAACTCCATCAAAAGCTGTGTTTTCTCATGATCTAAAGCTCTTCTAAAAGTGCCTCCCTTTTTTATCTAGATTAGCAATGTATAAAAGGACCTCTTGAGAGAGGCTTTTCCCATCTTTTGTACCAACAGACTGTTGACAGACTGAAATCAATTCTGCTTGTCCCTCCTTCAGCAAATGTGGGATTTATCCTTATAATTCCAGGTTAAATAAGAACTGTTAAGAAGGAATCATTCTCCCATAATAATACTCGGCAAGGATGCTTGTAAAACAGCACCCAGTGAACATGCTTCTCCGTGTCATGCATAAACGTCTAAACTGGGTTTTGGTTTTACAGAGCAACAAATGACACTTGGTCATTGTTCTGTGGGCAGTGACCCAGAAAAGGCACATCAGAACCTTTTGGAGAGCTTGTTCTGTCAGTTATGCTGAAACACAGAGTAGCTCTCGTGGCTGTCCTCCCAGAGCCTGACTCAAGACTGCGCATTTTTTTAATGAATTTTTTAAAACCTGGAGGAACCAGGGTGCAACACTGTAGTGGTCACCCAGAAAAGATGAACTCTGAGACCACTAGTCTTATTTTAAGGCAAATAGAATTTTACTATACTGTTTCAAACTAATTTGCTTAAAAACGCTCTCACTGATGCTTAACTCCTTTGTTATTGTCAACCCTTTAATTTATATTACACTGTATTATCTCTCAAAGAAAAAGACTTTTATTTAACTTTATTTATATATTTAATGTTTTTCCACTTTCTGCAAATTGATTTTGTGCAGCCACTGGGAAAATGGACATTGTAGTTCATTGTTGGGCATTCGTTTCACAAAACATGAAAAAAATCTTTTGACTTAATTTTTTTAAATTGAATTGGCCTGTTTGAGGTACCATGTGGCAATACCCTCTACTCAACTCACCCAACAGAACTGAAACTCAACCCACACTGTATTTGGCATTTGAAATCCAAAGCACTTAAAAACCTCCCCACACCCTAGGAAAAGCATGAGCCAAACAGATAAGTTCTAAAAAAGAGAGCCATTTAGCCCAGACCAGGGAAGAGAATCCTTTCCCATCCATCTCTGAGAGGGCAGCTCACAAAGGGGTTAGGCAAGATGATGTTTCTGTCCTTTTAAGGCTGTTTTTACTATGGGACTTCTTCATTGCATTTCAAGTGTCTATGGTTCCTGCTTCGTCAAGGCCCACTTTGGCAAGAAAAATACCCTGCTGCAGTGGCAGGCAAATGGTGATGCTTCTCCACGCTCCCTGGGAACAGGTGTAGAGGCACAGTCAAGGCAGGAAGCAATGAGCTGGCATGTTGCCAGCACAAGAGATGTGATATTTTGCTCATATATTATCAATCCTTTAAACAAACCTCAGTCCCTTGCTGATTGTCTCCTTACAAGTAAGTCAGGCATTTGTAGTGTTTAGACCGCAGCAAAACTCAACTTTTCTCCTTTTGCTGTGTTAGCAATCTTTTGGCTCATCTTTAGAGGGATTTAAATATTTTTCTCACCCGTTCATGAAGGGAACTTAACTCTATCAGGCTCCTGGGACAGACAGTTTGCTTTGGCCAATAGAATGTGGGCAGAACAGACCTGTCACTTCTGGGAGGAAGCGTATCATTGCCGGTCCTCAAACTCCAGTGTGCTCTTCTCTTCCTTGGTCATCAGGGCAGCATGTGCTGAGAGAAGCCTCCGCAGCCTGTGACCTACATGACTGTGATGAGCAGAACCCCTCTGCCAACCCATGCTAGACGTGGAATGAGCAAGAAATAAGCCTTTGTGATTTTAAGTTACTGAGATTTTTTCCCATCATAGCCTAGTTCATTCTTATAGAGGACTATAAAGGGCTACTATATGTCGGGGGGAAAAGCAGAATGAGGGCATTTGTGGATGAGAAGGTAAAGAGAGAAGTGCTGAGCCCAAGGGAGAGGCTGGGGAGCAGGTTAGTGAGTCCTGGGGTCCTGGAATGGGCTCTTGGGCTCTGTCCCTGCGAATGACTATCTCTGGCAGTGAGTGGCTAGAGAATGCTGGGGCCAAGGGCAGGGTCCTTGAAAGGGAATGATTCATGTGCACAAGAACCAAGTAGAGCCAGAGAACTGCTTTAGTACAGGAAGCATGTGTCAAGAAGGCTGCCAGGGTTCTGGGCAATGGCCACTGCTACCAATTCTAGGTGCTGTGGGACATTCACAGGCAGTTGGATTCATGGGCTGTGCTGGTCTGAGTCTCTAAGAAGCAGAAGCTGTAAGAAGATTAAGACAGGCAAGAAGTTTGTTGGCTGTTCACAGAAGTTTGTTGGCTGTTCACAAAAGCCAACTGGCTTTTCTTCATTGTTCACAACACCAATGAAGAAAAATAGGGAGGGAGCCAGGGGAGGCAGGGAGAGCAATGGGACCACCATGAGTTCTGACTCCTTTAAAGGAGAGGGGGAAAGAGGGGAGAGAGGGAGACCATTGACTGCTGTGCAGCTCTAGGAAAGTTTCAGCAAGACTGATGAGAAGTCCTCCAGCCAGAATCACCTGTCAGAAGAATCCTGTGTTTCCCATGCCTTAGTATTCCTGCCACACTTACTGGACCAAGTCCCTGGAAAGTATAGCCCGGTGTTAACGCTGTGATGAGTTTCAGACTACAGCCCACACAGCTGCCACCTCATCCTTTACACAACTTATAAAAGTCTAATAGGAAGAAGACAAGTGATTACACATAACATATTGAACATTATTTCTTGGCACTGCTAGTACTACCTGTGTGTGTTTCAAGGTTTACAGCTTACTGAGGGCCTTCACATATCTCCTCTCACTTGAAAATGTCAGGGTAACATTATCCTCATTATAAGGGTGTGGGTCCTGAAGGATGGGCACACCAGGCCATGCAGAGGGGAGCTGAGCTGAGCACCCAGCCATCCCACTCTGAGTCCAGGGCTCAGTCCACTGTATGATGAAAGCACCTGCTGAAACCTAGTGCTCCCAACATGTTTGTCATGTCCTTAAATGAGAATTCATCTTAGGTCACCTGCTTACTAGACTGCTCCAGAAAGAAAATACACTTCAAAGAAGGCTCCTCCTCTATTTGTCCTGTCACTAGAGGTAGCAGTCATAGGATGAGAGCAGATTTGTTGCTGGCAGAGAAACCCACGGAGATGGGCTGTAAGTTTCCAGTCTACCAGGAAACTCTTTAGGAGAGGGGTGTCCACGGGCCGGAGTTTCTCGTCGCCAGAGCAGCCCATGTGGCTTCAGGATGAGGGAGGAGAGGCCTCTGGGCTGAGACATGTTCACTGTGAGTGGAGAGAGGGTCTGGCTTAGAGATGCAGGTTCTGCAGGAAAAACCCTCCCAAAGCCACGGTACTTTTCTCAACCTTATAACAGGCTTGTTTATGTGGGACTAGACCAGCATATACTTCTCTTCAATATAGATGAAGATTTTCTTCATTCCAATGAGAAAAAAATAAAAATATTGAAACAAGAATTACCCACACTGCAGGAAAAGTCCAAATCCCAGTGCCATTTCTGAATGGGCATAGCTCAGGAAGGAGAACAAAGATACAGACTTTGTGTGAGGTGTCAGTGTTTCAACTAAAGTCAAAGAGACCAGGAAGCCAATAAATGAGCGACGGCAAGTGAGATGAAAATAAATATGAAACCTTTAAGTTCCAAGAAGAAAGGAATACAACATGTCAATTCTAGGATTGTTGATTATATGGAAACCACCTGAAAGCATCAATATTTTCATTGGTTGTCAGAAAAATACCCAAGAACAAAGATCCTTTAAACTATGAAATCATCTCTCAGGAGAATAAATGTGAAACATTTCCATTTCCATAGCACACTTCATCCAACTTCCTTTCAGAGTAGGCTAGAAACAAATTGCACATTAGACCTCTTAAGGCTTGCTTCCAGCAAGAGGAAAATGCCTGGGTCCATTAAGCGGTACTGTACCTGACTTGTGTTTTATACTTAAGAATCAGTTTTTGGGGGCTAGGAAATTGCTTTTCAACTGCCCTGGGCAGCTAAAGTGGCAATAGCAGCGTGGTGGGCTGAAAAAAGTTCTCTCAGTTCTAGTCCTGATGACACCACTAACTAGGTCATGTTGGGCAGGTCATGTAACCATTCACAACCAGTTTCCTTGTTTATAAAATGAGAAAGCTGTTAATGGTTCGAAGTGTTTTTTGCTCTTCCAATTGACCTGGGGAGCTTTGAAAGAATACAGATGCCTGGGACTTCTCATAGACCTACTGAATCAGAATTTCTGGGAATCTGGATGTTTAAAGATCCCCCTGGTGATTTGAACATGGCCATTCTGTAGATCAGTATTTTAGGAGTAACTAGACAAGATGTTCAAAATCCCTTCTAGTTCTAAACTTCTATGATGGGGAGGATGTAGGAAGAGGAGGTCAGGGGAGAGGCCATTCTTCTAAACCACGGAACATCTATTGACTTCTGTGTTAGAAATTCAGAACCTTGGACCCTACTCCAGAAACCTACTGAATTAGAATCTACATTTTAACAAGGTCCCCAGGTGGTTCATAAGAACATTAAAGTTAGAGAGCTCTTCTCTATTCTACTCATCAGGAGCGAACCTGTCTACCTACGTGCCAACAAGTCATTTTCCTGCTCAGTCTCTGGCTTGGCCAACCCAGGAACGTATCACAAAGGAATCATTCAACTTCAGATGATATCTCTTACTGGCTGCCATTCTCCTCAAAGCACAGGAATTTTGGACATCCCTACAAGGCCCTTTACAAATTTGTCTTAAGTGCTTATGAAGGCAATAGAGAAAAGACAACGGGAGAGAGAGCTAGGCTGTGTGTGCGCGCGTGTGTGTACATGTGTGGCATTATTATTCTACCTATTAACCAGGCACGATTTTCCAGATGAATTCCGGAGAAGAGGCTGACAGTCTTGGGAAGAAGGAAATTTTATTATAAATTGAGTTTGACTATTATTATTTGATTGGGATAGAGGGAAATGAAATGTATTGCAGCTCAACCTCTCTCAGGTATTTGCTATCCTTATCTCCATCCTATCTTGAGGATTACCAAATGAAGAGTAAAACAAAAAAAAACTATAATGCCTCTACACAAAAAATATTCATTTTTGCTTTTGGAGGAGTTCAATTTATAAAATTCAGATAGAGTATGTAAAAGAATTAGAAAGCCACAGACAAAAATTTCTCAGACAAAAGAAAATCTTGTTGCTATTTTTTCTCAAAAAAAAAAAAAGAGAAAGATTCCAGTTTCATTTCTTACGGCAGCCCACTGAAATAAAAATCTTAGAGAAACCATAAGGCTTCTGGCTATTGCACTGGTGACACTGGTAAGTGTTCATTGTGGGAAGTAGATGAGACCTTTCCTCTGAATACAAATATTCCTCCTGCTACTTTAAAGATGTGCCCTTTTGACTTTCTCTTCCAAGCCAAAACTGAACTTTATATGGTAACATTTCATAGATTTTGGTTTATTACTCAGGAATTAGTCCTGACATAACACAGGAATAATGTGTATAAATTGCCTAGCTTTGTAAAAGAAATCCATGGCTAAAAGTGTAGTACTTTTATTCCTCTACACCCATAAATTAACATTTAGCAACCTTTTGCAAGTGGGCTTCCAAATCGTCCGACCCTAGGACTGAGAACAAGAAACAGACTCTCCGCAGGACTGCTCACGAGCTCCACCCTCCCTCTCAGCTCACACACCCCAAACCACCTCCACTTACACTCTAATTTCTTCAGGATAGGTGAGCCAACTGGTGATTCATAACCTTAATGTAAATTTCTCAGATTGTTATCCTTGGGGACTAAGCAGATGGGAAAGATTAGGAGGAAATCAGATAGAGAGGAGGTTGGAGAAGGGGAGGATGAAATAAGTGACATAAGTCAGGTGTCTTATCTTCCTCGGTGGAGACCTAGAGCGGGCAGATGGGTGTGGACTGCATGAAGGGAGTATGATTGGAGATGAGCGTCAAGGACCAGGGTTCATGCAAGGCAGAAGGGAGCTACAGAAGTGTTGGAGAACTTCAAGGTCCACAGAGCATTTGCTGACATCTCTGGATGGCTAACCCAGACACCACATTTGGATGCATGTGGTACACTGTCATTTCTACCCTAAGCCACTTTCCTGGTAGCACTGAGCAGGTGTAAGGAATGGAGATGTGGAGGAAATTTGTCCATATTCTGACATTTGAGGGATGCAAGCCTGAAGCTTGACTGTATTTCTCTTCTCCAATTTCAGGTATTTTTTTAATGAAGAAAAATATAAATTCTATTCTGTTTTAAAACAGTTTTAAGCATCTGTACATGTTTAGACATGTGTATACACATCATATTGACTGGTAAATGCCAGGAATGGTTCCCTCTTACCATCTCATGAACTTTTCTCATATACGGAATCACCAATAAGGGATTTTGCAATCTTCGATCTAATATTTCCTGAGTCAAGAATCTCATTACCTCCTTGGGCTACCCACCCCACTATTTGGGCAGTGTTTTGAAAAAAATAACCCCTTTCCACCTAATAGTGGATGGAAACATGCTTCCATGTAACATTTCCTCTTTGGTCCTCATTCTGCCCTGTGGCTAATTCCCATTCCATGACATAACCCTTCAGATATCCGAAGAAGGTAATCAACTCTTCATAGACTGGCTGTTTGTTGTTCAGTAAATCATGCATTAAACCGTCCTTTGTTCATAGGCCCAAATGAATAAACTGATTAAGTCATATAAAATTTCTTATAAAAGCCTAGGCAGGCATACTCCAAAAGTGAACTTTTCTGCTAACTCCATTGTAATAATGCTTTTTTAAATCATTCTTCAGCTTCCCATAGGCCAATTTCCATCATTAACTGTCACCATCATGGAATTACATCGCATTGCCTCTTTCTAGATTTGGGGTTTCTAGAAGACAACTGCCACAGTTAAACTGGAAATTCTTTTCTTTTTAGAAATGGTGTCTTGCTTTGTTGTCCAGGCTGGAATGCAGTGGTGTGATCATAGCTCACTGTAACCTTGAACTCTTGGGCTCAAGTGATCCTCCCGCCTCATCCCTCCTGAGTAGCTGGGACTACAGGCATGTGCCACCACACCCAGTTATTATTTTTTAAAAAATTTTTAGAGATGGAGTCTCACAATGTTGCCCAGGCTGGTCTCGAACTCCTGGCCTTAAGTGATTCTCCCACCTCAGTCTCTGGAGTAACAGGGATTACAGTACAAAACCCAACATCTATTTAAGATCCTATGAGTCTAAATTAAGCCTGGAAATTTTCCCTAAAACACCAGATATGTGAACAAGATTAAGTCTTTCTTTCCTTAGTGAATTAGATGATGCATTGATCAGACATTTTTTTAGACTAACGATTCTCAACCTTCTTAGCACAACAGAATGACCTGCAAAGCTCTTAAAAATCATGATGCCCTAGCCATACTTCCAATCGTTTAAATCAGAATCTCTGGGGCAGAAAGTCAAACATCAGTATTATTATAAAACTCCACAGATAATTCCAATGTGCATTCAAAGTTGAAAACCAGCCAGAAAGGGGAAAAAAATGAATGAAGAGCTATATGTGAAAGGCAGACCAGTGTGAGAAATGTGAGTTTTTGATTGGTGGCTGGTTGAGGGGAGGGGAGGCATGATTCCTTCTAAGTGTGATTTGTTGCTTAGACCAAAGTTGGAAAGGATATCAAAACTCCCACATTCAGAGCACATGGGAAGAGCACAGCTATAGAGACCTACCTATCCCTTACCTGGGCCTGCTGGAGGAGTACCTTCACCTGGAGGATTTCTCTCTCAGCCTCCTTGTCCCTCCTTGGACACTGCAGGCCCTTCTGCAGATGTCTGCCTGCCTCAAAATAACAGTCCGTGTAACAAGTGGCTCCAATGTTGGCAGGAAGTGGGAAAACAGGAGGAAAATGTGCTGCCACTGCCTCTGGTAACCGTTGGCCCACACTCCAGAGAGGCACCTAGTTCACCCACAACTTCAAAAAGCCCCTGCACTTCCCAGTTTATGTAACTTCAGTGCTGTACACAGAGCAGGAGGTGGTCAAGAAATGTGTGTTGAAGAAATTAACTTGACACCTTTTCTTTGTCTTCATGGCACTTGTAACAACTATGCCTGCCTCCTCTGCCAGACAGAAAGTGTCATGTTTGGTTTATTGTCCAGTTATATCCTCAGCATCTGTCATATGGCTCACAGTTCGCTCTCAACAAATGCTTGAGGAAGGAAAAACTAGATAAATACTTCTTTTGTATCTCATACAATGTCCAGTATAGTACTAACTCTAGAAAATATTTGGTTGCTTGATATTAATCCAAACAATACAGTTTCTGGGAAAGAAAACTTTTCTGGAAACTGCAATGTCATAAGTTTCCATTATTTCTTGTTCCAGTTCACTGAATGATGTTTTGCAATTTCCTCAAATGTAAAACAGCATCAGTAATGTGCATTATGATGGGAAGAGCATTTATAAAATTAGTGTGAGTGTGTATTTAAAAAAATAAAACACGTAGTAGAAGAAACCACAGAGCACTAGATGATAGTGGTCAGTGAAAGATCACTTCTTGCTGCTGCCTATCCCATGATATATGTGCAGAACAGAACCAAGGGGGGGAAAAACATATTTTAAGAGAAAATGTGAAGAACTAATGACTCGGTAGTGTGACTCGACATTTGTTTAACTTCCTTTATAGTGTCTTCTTCCATGTAAGGAGCTGATTAAAACAAAGGAAAAGAAATATTTTAAAAGGTGGATATTACTATGCAAAACTGTGTGCTGAAGCAAGACTCTCTGATGAGGACGGTAGTACTTTGGTTCTTTAAAAGTGTGGAAAGTCCCAAAAATGTAGGTTAGCCTGCAATAAAGGTTGACATTTATGCACTCATAAAGTTAGAAAGTCCCTCAAGCAATCGGTTGGGTTTTGCTCTCTTCCCATCAACAGGACAGGAGTCAAGTAGGGGCAAGGAGATGTTAAAAAAGAAAATGCCAGAAGAGTGTTTAACATTTTTCTTTGGAAGCCTCCTTCATTCCCTAGTTAGATTTATATTGAATAAAACAAACAAACAAACAAAAAACCTTTGTTTTTGTCTAACTGAACCTATGTTGAAATTTAAACCTATTTCCTAATCTGGTTCTCGGTAGCAATAGGAAATAATAAGTTAATTTCTTCTTCATGAAGAAAGTCAAGCTAATCCAAATTACCCTAAACCTTCAACTTTTCCTTACTGAATCTATTTTCTGTATTTTTTTTAAAAAATTTCTAAATTAAGGTTACCTCCTGAATACTAAAATCCTAATACTAAATCCTAAAATATTAAAACACATTTAAATTTTTTTATGCTAACTAATGACTTGAGAGAGAAGAGCAATGAAAAGCATTATTATATGTGCAATGAAAAAGACATTAGAAATTATTTACAATATGTTAAAGTCTACACGGGGGATTGTGCCTATTAAATATTAAAACATTTTATCAAACTGCAGGAAATTAAAGGAGTATGGTCCTGGCACAGGTATAGAGGAACAGATCAACAGAATAGAATAGAGTCCAAAAACAGGTCCATTTATACTATTACTACTAAGAAATCATAGTGATGCCCAACACAGTGACACCTGTCAATGCCCCCTGGGTGCCAGTGTCACACTTAAACTATCTCTGTGAATCCTCATGGCAGCAGGGGAGAGGCAGAGCTTGTACTCAAACCCTGATCCCTTTGATCTCAAAATCTGTGCTCTTTATGAAAATATGCTAGAGCCTTCATATCATATCAGCAATATTTAAATCATTACAGAAAGGGCATTGAAACAATTAGCTAAAAAAGTGAGAAAAAATAAAGTTAGATTACTCCCTCATATTATTTTTTAAAAAAAGTTTTTAGGTCGACTAAAATCTAAACTGCAAAAAAAAATTTTAAGTACTATATGAAATTCAGAACAATTTTATAATCTTAAAATGACCTTAAAGAAGGTCATTGTTAGAATGACACCAAGGTTGGCCAGGCATAGTGGCTCACACCTATAATCCTAGCACTCTGGGAGGCCAAGGCAGGAGGATCACTTAAGACCAGGAGTTCAAGACTAGCCTGAGCAATACAGCGAGACCACATCTCTGTCTTTTTTTTTTTTTTTTTAAAGAAATTAAAACAGAATGACACCAAGGTCAGAAACCATAAAGGAAAACTGACCTATTTGACTATTTGCATGGAAGAAAACACAATAAAGAAGGTTTAAAAAAAAAAAAACCTAGAAAAACACATGTACTGTTATGAGAAACAAAGGATTAATACCCTTAGTTATAAAATACATTTACAAATAAATATGAAAAACCAACATCTCAATCAAAACTGTGGAAAGAATATGAACAGACATTTCACAAAGAATGAAAGATAAATTGCCAATAAAATATATAAAAATATGCCCACATTCACTTCTAAGTGTTATAAAACACTAAAAATACCCAGAGCCAGTGAGAACATGTATACAGGACCAGGCATTCTTGTACAGTGCTAGGAGATGCATAAATTGATACAAAGAAAAGTACACTTCCTTATCTAGAAAATAAAGGAGATAGATTAAGTAATCTCTAAGATTCTTTCACAATCTAAAATTCTAAGTTTCTATATTTCTGTGAGTTGTATCAATGATGTATAAAGGATATAGTAATCAACAAAATACACTTTTGTAGAAATAAATTATTAAGATATGTTTTCCTCTCCAGGGATTTAAATCTATTTTGAGAATTTTTATGATTTATATCAAAAGCCTATTGCACCCAAGACAAATACCAATGCAGACACGTACCAAGGCAAGCTTATGGAAGTACCTTGGGTACCAGAGTCAGCCAGGAATTGACTGTGCAGAGGAAAACGAGAAGTAAATGGTGATAATAGCGTCAAAACCTGGACCAGAGCTAGGCACAGGCTGTAGGGGCACATGAGGTGGGCGCTGAAATCAAGCGTGGGGACAGGGAGCGTCAGAAGGATTCTTCATAGGCAGCAACATATGCAAAGACAAGGGGCCTTGGAGAGCACAGTGAGTCCTAGGAACCACTGGGGCAGAAGAGAAGGACATCTATGGAGAGGAAAGATGGGTTTTATATGTCAACTTAAGAAGCCTGGATTTTATTCTTGAGGTAACAGTAAATCACCAAAGGAATTTAAGTTGGGAAGTGACCCAATCAGATTTGCATTTGAGAAAAATCACTCTAAGAGACTCTCATTTCCAGTAAGATCATAGACTGAGATAGCCAGAAAAAACTCCAAGAACAAAAACATGAAATTACTAAAAGTTTTAAAAAATAGTTTAAAACCATAGTTGAAATGACAAAAAAGAAAGTGAAATTCCTAGATATCAAACACAGAGGGAAACTGAGGATGGGAATAAGTGCCTGAGCGGACACAACGTTCTCTAAATGGAGTGGGAAGTTTTGTCTGAGTTCAAGGCCTTGAACTTAACTGATCCCCTTGAGGCTTGGGCCTGAGAGGAGCAGGAAGTGGGAGCTATGATCCTTTGATGAGCTCACGTCAGTAAGTTTGAAATCATGTGTTCATGAACAATTCCTATAGAAATAAAACAAGTCAAAGTAGATTCAAGGTAACTATTAAAGAAATTAAAATCTACCCTCCAAAATATAAATTACAAATAACATTAGGTTCATTCACTATTTTTGTTGTTTGTCTTTGTTTTTTCCTAGGGACACAAGCTCGGCCCCCTGAGTAGCCAGGACTATAGGCACACCACCACACCTGGCTAATTTTTGTAAAAATTTTTTTTGTTTTTGTAAAGATGGAGTCTTGCTGTGTTGCTCAGGCTGTCCTCCAACTCCTAGCTTCAAGCAATGCTTCCACCTCAGCCTCCCAAAGTGCTGGGATTACAGGTGTGAGCTATCAGACCCTGCCAGGTTCATTCAGTCAGTGGATTGTAGCAAACCTTTAAGAAACACAGGCCGGGTGAGGTGGCTCACGCCTGTAATCCTAGCACTCTGGGAGGCCGAGGTGGGAGGATCACTTGAGCTCTGTAGTTTGAGACCAGCCTGAGCAAGAGCGAGACCGTCTCTACAAAAAACAGAAAAATTAGCTGGGTGTGGCGGTGCATGCCTGTGGTCCCAGCTACTCGGGAGGCTGAGGCAGGAGGATTGCTTGAGCCCAGGAGTTGGAGGTTGCAGTAAGCTACGATGATGCCACTGTACTCTAGCCCAAGCAACAGAGTGAGACTCTGTCTCTAAACAACTTTTACAAACTGGTCCAATGAAGAAAAAAAGAGGAACAACTCCTCCATCTTACATTATAAAGAGAATATACGCTTGATACTAAATCTAGACAAGGGCAGTATGAGAAAAGAAAAATGTCTAACAGTCTCCCTTGTAAATTTAGGAACATGATTCTTGTCAGTGTATGTGAGTAAAAAAATACAGTCATCTCAAGATATTTAGGAAAAGCATTTAATAAAAGATGACTCACATTGATGATTTTCTAAAAATTGTCTTTTTTAAACTTTTTCTATTTTTTATTTTTGACTCTTAGCACTACTCAATAATGAAAATTCTCTTAACAAGCTAGAAGTACATGGGAACTTTCTGAACTTGTTAAAGATCATCTACCAGAAACCTAGAGCCAACATTATACTTGATGAATCATTAGAAGCATCTCTTAAAGATAAGGAAACAAGACAAAGATTTCTGTGGTCACTATTTCCATTTAACATTTTACTGGAAGTCCAAGGAAAAGATAAAAAGACATATTGCGTGGAAGGAAAGAAACAAAACCATCATTACACACAGATGATATCATTATCTGCACATGAATCCAACAGAATCTATGGATAAATGATTTGAAATAAGAAAGTTCACTGATTTTAAAAATTAAGAAGCAGATCTTACTTGGTGCTGGAGCAAGAGAAGGATGAATTAAGAATGAAATCTGGTTTTATAGCTTGGGAAACTATGCTATGTGGTACCATTTACTCAGATTGCTAATTCTGGAGGAAAGTGAACCTAGAGTTAGGGCAGAGCCAGACCAGGTACGTAGCTTCCTAGGGAACTTAACTACAGCAGCCCTAAATATCACTGGAAATGTAAGGAGATGGAGAAAATTGTCCTTATCAGACCTTCTATTAAAGAGATTACTACATGTAGTACAGAAATATTCTTATAAGCCACTTGAGATGGGGGTAAGACTCTCCTCCCCTCAAAGAAACTTGCCAGAAAAGGTGGCAGCTCACCTGGATGACCCCTAAGGAGGGAGGTTCTAGTCAGCCATATGGGTTTTATATCTCTGAATAGGATATCCAAGTTTGGGATGAAGCTAATTGGATCAGGAAAATGGGTTTTTGGATCAGTAACAATTCATTCTCCACTCTTCCCCACAAAAGCTCTCAGCCTCTATTCTAAATTAATGTTGAAAGGGTGGAGTGGAGTGCAAATCAATAGCTAGCTAGGAGACCCACATGTCTCAGTCCCACACTGGGTAGTGGAAGCCAATGAGACCAGTTCAGTGTGTGTCATGAGGCTTGAAGATTTCAAGCAGAGGATTGGATGGATGTATCTCGAACCTAGAAATGTATATTTGAGAATGATGGGCATCTGGAGGAGAGTTGAAACCATGGGCATGGATGGATCAGGTAGAAAGGAGATAGCAAAACGAGAAGAGACCAGCTCCAAGAATGGAACGCTGAGGACAAGGAACTGAAACAGGGTGGCCAGAGATGTAGGAAGAAAACTATGGCAAGTATCTTGACAGAATCGAGGAGAGGAGAAAAAGAGAACATTAAGAAGAAAATTTTCAACAGTGCAAATACTAGCAGAGTGAAAAATGGTCACTGACAAAGCCACATAGGCAAATTAACCAAGTTCCATCTATTCTTGTTGAATATGGTGGTCTTAAGGCACTAAGATTTTACCCTGACAAGTTCATTCCTTAACTGATTTGCTCACTCATATGTAGTAAAGACTGTGTGCAAGATCTGTCCCATCGTCTCTCTTCCCCTCTCCTCTCTTATGGAGCCATATCCCAACTCTCTCATGCTTATTTCCTGAGCTTCCAAGAACGAGCATGGATGCAATACATAAACTCCCCTTTTTCGCTTGATGAAATTCTAGGTCCCCTGGGCTCAGCATTCCATTCCTGTGCACATTAAAGTCAAATAGTTTTTCTGAGATTATGACCTTCAGTTTCCTATATATTATCCCTAGGGCTTTGCAGTCATTAAAAACTGTAAAAATCCATGTGCCAAGCCAAGTGTGGTGGCTTACACCTGCAACTCCAGCAACTCAAGAGGCAGAGGTGGGAGGGTCACTTGAGGCCAGGAGTTCAAGACTAGCCTGGGCAACATAGCAAGACCTCCCTCTCTAAAACCAAATATATTTTTTAAAAAATGAGCCTAGTGTGGTGGCTTACACCTGATAGTTGCAGCTACTTGGGAGGCTGAGGCAGAAGGATCACTTGAGCCCAGGAGTTTCAGACTACAGTGAACTATGATTGTGCCACTGCACTCCAGCCTGGATGACAGAGCAAGATCCCATATCTTAAAAAAAATCCATATGTGCTCATTTTCCCATGTCATCTTATTTCATAATTCTCTAAATCAACTCTGTTCACTATTCTCTTAAGATCATCTATATACTGAATCTCATCTAATGCTTTCCTCACTGGATTAGGACACATGGTCCTGAAGCTACCTCACTGCATTCACCTATTCGTGCCCACCTACTATTCAACATTTACTAGGTATTCTTTTCTCCATCAAGGAACTTAACATCTTGTAAGGAAGATAAATCATAGAATGAAATATGTATAATACAAGACAGAATAATGAGCAAAAGACTGTGGGACTTCATGGGAGAAGAAATCACCTTTGGCTTGCGTGACCCGAGAGGGCTTCATGGAAAAGATGGCATTTAAGTGGGGTCTTAAAGAAGGAGAAGGATTTCAATTGGTGAATATGGGAGGGGCCTGGGGTCAATGGTATGAGCAAGAGTAACAAGGCAGGAAAGCACAAAGAAAGTCCGGGAAATGAAGCGCAGGTGTACTTGGTGGTAGAAATATATCAGAGATAAGAAGCAGGAGATAAAACACTGACAGATAACTCTAAGCTCTTGTAAAGCCATGCAGCCTCCAAAGTGCTTTATGTTCATTCATCGTGCCATTGAATCCTCACTCAATCCAAAGGGGCAGAAACATTCCCATTTCCATTTAACAGATGAGGAAACCGAGGTACAGCAGCATCAAGCGACTTGCCCAACATTGCCCAAGTGGGAAGTGGCTGAGCCAGGATCTGGACCCAGGGAGTCTGACTTCAGAGCTGTACACTGTGCAAGGTTTCCAGAGATGTGGGAAGACTGAGTGGAAGGTGGGAAGGTATCCAAGAGAGCACTGCGTCAGCGACATGAAGAGATGAAAGAGTTTCAAGAAGGCAAGAGTTGTTTATAGTTATAAATCTC